>NC_141879.1:155681250-155986979 GCF_056163025.1 Triticum urartu
ACAGTGGAACCATCAGTGACTCCTGAGAAGGGCTTGGTCGGCTGGAGCTGATCGTACGGCACTTGGAGATTGTCGAACGTCTCAACGGACAGGACGTCGAGTCCTGCTCCGCCGTCAATGAGGGTCCTGGTGACCTGCACGTTGCTGATGACTGGGGAGCAAAGCATCGGGAGGACTCCGGCCATTGCCGCGCACTTGAGCTGACCCGCTGAGCTGAACGTGATAGCGCACGCAGACCACTTGAGAGGGTGCGTGGCCTCAAGCTTGGGGAGGACTGCATTCACCTCGTGAGCAAACTGCTTGAAAATGCGCTGTGAGGCTGGGGCCTGCGCGCCACCCAAGATGCAAGCGGTTGCGCGCGGCTCCTGGAAGCCCCCAGCCCCCTCGTCCTGATGTTGGTCTTTGTTCCTCCTCGGCGGCGGCGGCAGAGGAGGAAGGCCCGCGTTGCCGTACGGGCGATCCTCACGAGGCTGATCTCTCCAGCCTCCGTCGCGAGGCTGGTCCTGCCAGCGATCCTCGCGAGGTCGGTCACGCCACCCTTGCCGAGGGCCACGGTCTTCCCATCGTCCACCACCTCTTCCTCCTCCTCGGCCATAGCCCCTGTCGTTGCGCTCGGGGCGTCGGCCGACACGTCCATCTCTCACGGCCCTGAGCTCTTGACATTCGTTGGTGTTGTGGGTGTGGAGGTCATGGTACACGCAGTACCGGCTGCCCTTGGATGACTCAGGCTGATCCCTGCCTCGCTTGGTGTCTGGTTTCGCTGCAAGCACGGCAGCCCCCTTGCGCTTCACGTCTTTGGCCTTGGGTTTCTTCTCTTCTGGGTCGGCAACCGGGAGTTCGAGGAGGGAAAGGCGCCCTTCCTCAGCCCTGGCGCACTTGGTCGCCAAGTTGAACACCTCCAGGGATGTGCACAGGTCTTCATGGATTGCTAGCTCCTCCTTCATCTTGATGTCGCGTACGCCATCGGAGAAGGCCGAGATGATGGCTTCTTCAGTCACCTTGGGGATCTTGAGTCGAGCGTTGTTGAAGCGCTGGATGTATTTCTGCAGAGTTTCTCCTTGCGGCTGCTTGATGCGGCGCAGATCACTCACGGCCGGGGGCCGGTCGTGAGTGCCCTGGAAGTTGGCGATGAAGCGAGTGCGCATCTCGTCCCAGGAGGAGATTGTGCTAGGAGCCAGGTGTGGGCCCCGTCCTTGAGCGTCATGGGAAACTAGTTCGCCATGACCCTTTCGTCTCCGTTGGCGGCTTCGATGCATAGCTCGTAGAGCTGTAGGAACTCCGCGGGGTCCGTCGTGCCATCGTAGCGAGGGGGCAGGTCAGGCTTGAAATTTCCTGGCCATGCGACACCGCGTAGCTCGGGGGTGAGGGCGCGGCAGCCTGCCGTGGCCACCAGTGCCTTTTGCTGGTCCTGGGCTTGTTCCTGGGGATTACCGCGCGCCGCCGCTTGGAGCAGCGTGGGGTCTTGGCATGAAGGTGCAGGGACGCGATCTTGGCGCGCCGGCGCTGGGAGCACACGAGCACCTTCTTGGGGACGAGGGATCTCTTGGCAGCTCCTTTCTTGCTGCGCAGGCGCCAGACGCGGAGGGTCTCGCCCTGGGGCCGTGCACCTTGGAGCCAGGGCGCCTTCTTGGGGAGGAGGTGGTGGAGGCGCCTCCTGATCCCCGCCTCCTGCGCGGAATGGATGGCGAGGCAGCGAGAGGGACAATAAGGGGGAGCCCCCTGCGGTGCTGACGAGCTCGGTGATGCGGGCGAGCTAGTCCTTGTAGAGGTTGTCGACGGGGCGGTAGTGCAAGAGCTCTCTTGCCAGGAGCAGCGCGGCATGCGTGTCCGTGGGGGCACGACGGGCGTGGGACGACGAAGCGGCTGGAGTCAGCGACGGTGAGGCGGCGCGGCCCTCCCGCCGCACCGAAGGATGCTGGGAGGAGTCCTGCTGCTCGTTCCCCGCCGGGCCGGTGGCGGCGTTGGTGGCAGGCGACGGGGAATGACGAGGACGTCCGCCGACGGGCACCGTCTGGGCGAAGCGGGTGGCGAGAGCAGCCCGGCGCTCGGCGCGAGCCCGACGAGCGTCAGCCATGGACACGACGGAAGATCGTACGCGAACAGCGGAAGAAAGATTTCAGCGCACCCCTACCTGGCGCGCCAAATGTCGGATTTCGGGTTTCGGCAGACCCTTGAGGTTCGAACACTGGGGTGCGCGCGGAGATCTCTCCCCTACCGATCTACGTCCAATCTCCTCGCGTGATCTAAGCTAGAAACAACGAACAACACAAGGGACACGAGGTTTATACTGGTTCGGGCCACCGTTGTGGTGTAATACCCTACTCTAGTGTGTGCTGTGGTGGATTGCCTCGGGGGCTGATGATGAACAGTACAAGGGAAGAATAGCCTCGCGAGAGGTGTTCTTGAGCTGGTGCAATGAACTGCTTGAGTGAGTTCAATCGCCTCTCTCTCTCTCTCTTTTTCGGTCCCTCCTTCTATCCTCTTTTTTACTCTGTGGTGGCTAGCTCTATTTATAGAGGCCCTAGGCCTCTCCCCAAATAATGAGCGGTAAGGGCGCCAATAATTGGCCATTTTGAAGGGGAACATCTAGTACAAGTTATCCTGACCAAAGGTGGCATTCGGCTGCCAAAAGCACTGGTGATGATGCCGTCTTGGGCTCCACGGTGACCTCCGTCCTTCCACTCTGCTGGTCTTGGTCTCGTTGCACCGGAATGGTAATCTTTGCCTGATACCTTGGCCTATGCTTGCCCCCTTTGCACCAAAGGGGAAACAAGGACACTGCGCAGGCCGGCGCCCGCCTGGTCTCGATCGTCATGGCTTGCGTCACAAGCTCCTCGTGAGGTACCCCTGCCTTGATCTCTCCATCTCCTTGCGAGCCTGCCTGATGAGGCTGCCTCTGAGGAAGCTTCCGGTCGTCCGCTCCACGAGGCTTGGCCCCTCGCGAGGGTCTTGAGCTTGAGCTGATGAAGATGGGCCGCGCTGGGTCCCCACTTGAGCCACGCCGCAGGCCGCAGGCAGGCAAGTCTGGGGACCCCCGTTCCTAGAACGCCGACATCCGCAACCCTAGCCGAGTCTTCTACAAATGCCAGAATCATGGGGTAATAATATGTTTAAGTGTTGTTCTGCTGCTTTCAGTTGCTTATTTTTTAATAGTTTGGTTGATGATCTTCCAATTTGATTCGTGCAGAAAAGGGAAGATTCGTGTGATTTGTATTTCTGGGAAGTTGCTCATGTGGGGGAATGCAACTACGCTGATTATTTGGTTAGCCGAGGAATCCCAATACCAGCAGATTGGGGTGTTGGACAAGTAACTGAAGGAACGACAGAAGAGGAAGATACATAGCAGAAGGTTAAAGATGCAGTTCCTCTGATCATGGCCAAGCAACAGCTGCTGAATGGCCTTGACAACAATGAGGAGATGAAAGAGCTTGTGAAGATAATGGGAAAAATCGATGTGCTCTGTAGGATGATTGTCTCTTTATTTGCAATGTATGTAGCACTCGTGATGTATTCAGTGGCTACGACATGAGCACTTTGCTGAAACTAGTAATGAATGAAACCTGTGTAGCAGGCTGGGCGTAGTGTTGTGAACATCTAATGATTTCTATTAACGGAAATCAGGGGGTATCCCCTTTTGCTCATATAAATAAATAAATAAATAGCAGAGGCCCTGTCGGGTCAGCTTTGTTCTCATTCGAAGATGTCGAGCAAATTGCAGTCCAATAGCAAACTATGTCATCAAATTCAAGTTTCACAGCCAAATATGAGTACAACTAAACAACAATGTCATCATGTTTTAGTTTTCATACAATCACCAAACACAAATCAGCATACATACCAAGTGATGTTCTCATAGCAAAATACTAAACAACATGTTCATGAGGTTTCAGTTGTCATAGCAAACACAATTTCACATAGTAGATAAAAAACGTCTTCTGACAGGCAAATATGACAAAAGCAATGTAATCATCATCCACAGCAGCAGCGTCAACATCTTCGCCATGTGTATCAGTCCGAATCGTAATTCCCCACGGTGTCATCTTCTTCTTCGTCCTCAACGTCCTCGAACGTTGGCTTCTTCTTGATCAACTCTTGTATGTCCACATCACGACAGACAATCTTTTCGCCGGCGTCATTGACGTGATGGTTCTCAAAGATATTAGGAACATCTGTGTTCTCTTGTACATCAGGAGCAGTGTAAGCATCATCTTGTTGTGCAACTTCATTAAACGAATTCTTTTGCCCAAACCTTTGCAATACTCTCCAGTCATCGCTACGTGCAAATGTGTCTTCCAAGAAAAATATCTGTGTTGCTTGATTTGCCAAAATAAAAGGCTCGTTGGTCTAGTACGCCGCCTTGACATTGATGGATTTGAAATAATCATCAACTCTGGGTTTTGCGATCCTAGAAAACAGTTTATACCAACAACAGCACAACAGAACCACACACCGATGATCCTCGAAACTGGAGATATACTGCAACTGAACAATGTATGTTATGTTAGCATACATTTCAGTTGTCTCTTTGTCATACGTATCCGTGCTCATGATGGCACTGTTTTGTGTCTTCCTGCCTTCTTCTCGTGCAAGGGTGTTGTAGCGCACATCTCCAACAACGCAAGATTCATAATGTCTTACCCGAGTATCAGGACCCATTGCTAGTGAGTAAAGGGCATCATCAACTGTCTGCCCATCCTCCCGCATCTTCTTAACCTATGGTTAGAAAATAGACAAGATGATCATCTTATGTACTCAATATATTAAAAAAACTGATAGTGCACTTCAAAAGCTTACATGGTTCTTGAACCATTTCGCAAATCCTGCCATAACCAGTTTGTCAATGTTTCTTGGATTTTGCGGGAGTAACTCCTCTTTGTAGATGCTGCACAACATAGTGATCGTGTCAAACATCTAAATATATAAGAATGTGCTGCAAGTTTAGTAGATTACGATATATAAGCTGCAGTACTGCACTTACTTGATATAAGGTAGTATCTCAGGACAGTTATTCAACACATACCAAACCATTTTGTCCAAATCTTTAGGTTTGTCCTCTTGTCGACTCTTACCTGTAACTCGAACAGAATAATCGAAAACATTGAGCCCGGGATTGTCTTCACCCACCTCTTTGCTAAGCTGATCAGCTGTTTCAATGTATTTTGAGCAGAATGTCAACGCTTCTATAGCAATGTAGGCCTCTGCAATGGAACCCTCGGGTCTAGCTTTGTTCCTAACATAGCCCTTGAAAGTGCCTAGCCGCCTTTCAATAGGGTACATCCAACCATACTATACCGGACCTCTAAGTAGTGCCTCATCAGGTAGATGAACAGCCAAATGCACCATCACATCAAAGAAGGCTGGATGATATATCTTCTCAAGGTCCCATAGGATAGTTGGTATCTTGTCTCTAAGACGCTCCAAAGCATCTATCCTGATATTGCTACTGCAGAGTTCCCTGAAGAATTGTCCTAACTCTGCAACTGCTCTGTATAAGTCAGGGCGGCCCAATCCTCTAAGGATAACATGTAAAAACCTTTGAAGTAGGACTTGGCAGTCCTGAATTTTCAACCCTTGTACCTTGTTTCCATCTGCACTGACTCTCCTTTCAGGGTTGGAAGCAAATCCATGTGGGAATCTCACACGTGACAGGACCTCGCAGAATTCTTTTCTTTTTACCTTGTCCAAGACGTACACAGCTGATGCCATATCCCGTGGTTTACCTTCATCTTGCACCTGCAAATCCTTTCTAATACCCAGGTGTGTCAAATCAATCCTAGATTTTAAGGTATCTTTCATCTTGCCTTCAATATTAAGAAGTGTGCCGATAATGCTGTCACATATATTTTTCTCGATGTGCATCACATCAAGATTATGCCGCAGATCCAAATCTTTCCAATACTCCAAGTTCCACAAAGTGGACCTGCGGGTAAACAATAATCTCTCTTCTACCCTGCCACACTTCCTTTTCCCGCTACCATTACCAGGATGGTTTCCTAGTGTAATATGACCGATCTTCTCTAATTCCACTTGCAATTCATCGGCGGTGAGCCTCTTTGGCGCATCATGGTTTTCATGCTTTGCATTGAACACATGTCTCCGGTATTTTGTAGGATGCGGCTTGTCCTTGGCAAGGAAACAGCGGTGTCCAATGTAACAGATCTTGCTAAGTATTGCGCATGACAGCGGATTCCTGTCACAGCGAACACATGCATTGTAACCATGTGTCGTTCACCCTGACATAGTGCCCAAAGCTGGATAATCATGGATGCACCAAATTATAACAGCATGCAGAAAGAAATCAGCTGGTGGGCTGCTATATAGGTCTCGAGTGAGAACACCCTTGCATAGCTGTTGAAGTTCCTCCACAAGAGGCTCCATGAACAAATCAAAATCCTTTCCAGGACTTTTTGGACCTGGGATGAGCAAGGCCATCATGTAGTTTGATTCTTTGGTGCGGACATTTGGAGGCATGTTGTAAGGGATAACAAGCACTGGCCACATGCTATATGTGGCGCTCTGGTGGCCAAATGGGTTAAATCCATCTGAAGCTAAGCCAAGTCTAATGTTTCTCGGGTCAGCAACAAACTCTTTGTGTTCATCATTGAAGCTTTTCCACTCACTACCATGAGATGGATGGCTCATTACATTCTAACCTCTGTACTCCTGGTTCCTAGAATGCCACAATACATCCTCTCTTGTTTCAGCATCATGAAACAACCTCTGCAATCTTGGTGTAATTAGAAAATGTCTTAGAACATTATGAGGAATCCTCTTCACATCATCGCCATCTTTCCATCTTGATGATTTGCATTTCGGGCATTCACTTAAGTTGGCATAGTCCTTTCGGAACAGAACACAATTATTCTTACAAACATGGATCATATCATATCCAATTCCAACTGCACGAATGAAATTCTTCATTTTACTGTAGGTGTGTGGCAGCTCAGACGCATTTGGGAAAGATTTGCGGAAAGCAACCAACATCGCATTGAATGATTTGTTGGTCATCCGCTCAGATGTCGTCACCTGAAGAAAGGTGACCATAGCTGAGAATACTGACAGCTTATTTCCTGGGGTGACAGCAACATTGCATTGTTCCAACATGCGGGCCCACCGTTTTTCTTCTGCAGGTGAAAGTTCACGGAATGCACGAGCATTTCGTAGCATTGTTTCAATGTTGGTCAAACTCACTGGCTCCGCCACCACCACCTCCTCCTCCTCTTCCACCTGAGCATCAGATAGATCAAGATGGTGATCTGCTGCTTCCACGTAGTCAATAACATTGACGTTCACAGCTTCACCATGATGAACCCACCTAGTATATGTGACCGACATCCCATACAAGTGTAGATGATTTTGCATAGTTGACTGGGGTCTTGTAACTGAATTCATACAACTGCTACACGGGCAGAGCACATCTGATTTCGGACCACCGTACTCAGCTCTGATAAAGTTCATGAAGTTTTCAACCCCCTCAACATATGCAGCGGAGAATCTTCGAGCAGAAGTTATCCAAGTCATGTCCATCTGTTAGGCATACAAATTAGTTCTTCTACTTGATATTACAGGAAAAACATATATGCTTTTTTATGAAGTCCAGAAAAAATACCTAGGTCGATGTCTAAAGCTATGGCAAGATATTTGGACGAGCAGATCTAAGTAACGAAATATATGTAAAGCTAATTCAGCAAACATATTTGAGTGCCAAATTATGGCAGGCCATTTCAGCAGTCAATGAGCCCGAGCACACAGCCATCGAACTATCGAAGGCCATCGCAGCAACAAAGATCGAGTATAAAACGGTGTAGATCTATTTCACCTAATAGAGTGGCTACTAGACCATGGCAATCTACGTCACAATAAATATATGGCAGTATATTTTAGCAACTAATCGGCCTTGGCATGCCATCTCAGCTAAGCAGATTGAGTGCAGAACAGGGCAAGGAAGCTTCTTAAGTAGAGCATATTGACAGTAAACTACTATGGCAAACAGTGAGATTAACAGCGTCTATCAGCTAACATTCAGCGCTACACCAACATGAATGGGGCCTCAGTCTAGAATGCGCGTACCGTGGGAGAAGCTGACCGCCGTGCATCTCCACACGAACGTCGCCAGCGGTGGCGGCGCTGACCGCCGTGCGCCTCCACAAGAACGTAGCCAGAGGTGGCGGCGCGGCTAGAGCACGACAGTCTATGAGAGCGTACTATGGGAGCGAGAGGATCGCCGAACCGCGGCGCCGACGTATCGGCACGGTGGGGAGGGCGGCTTTGGCGGAGCGAATGGAGTGGAGGGGGACAGGGGGGAGGGGGTTTGGGGAATATTATTGGCTAGTTGGCCGAAGGGCGGTTGAATCGGATTTGGGGGGAATTTTTGGGTGTGTGGGGGGAGGATTTTCGCGTGGTGGGCGGGGGAGTTTGGCGCATGGTCGGTTTCTCCAAGTGCAGTTCCACGTGTCAGTGAAGAGGCAAGCCGAAGCGCGTTTGTTTGCGTGAGCCGTGTGCAGGACCGAACGTGTGTGGGGTGCAATGCGACCGCGACAGGAGTGCTGTGAGTGTACCACCTTTTTTCCTTTTAAACTAGGTGCTTCGCCCCCTAAAAAAAATTGTTGCTTCACGCGATCCATCGATACTACTACTAGTAATCCGGTAATCCCGACTAAAATGGCGTGGCTGGGTCTTTTCCCGCGCGATATGCTGGGAGGTTGACTTAGTTGGGTTTTTTTAGGACGAGTAATGCTACACCTACGTAATCCCAGTTACGTAATTAACGTAATGTGGAACATGTGAGCTGTTGATTGTAGATTGGGGGGAGGGAGGGGCCCACCACCATGAAAATCAGGGAAGGAGAGAGAAAGGCAATTTACGTTAACCCTTTCTTAGGTTCTCGTAGATGTAGAAAGATGTGAAATGCGTGAATGTGTAGTGGACATACTATTGGAGTGCCTAAGATAATTTGTGTATGTATAGACCCTATGTGTTTATTTTACTTCGCATGTTAGATTTGTCTTGGTTCAATAAAAAGCAGAGTTGGCGATGATGGTGTGCCTGTCATCCTGCAATATAGGCCATCCGATCTATATCTAACGGATAGGAAGGAAACTATGACAATTTACCCGCACTCCTCTCCACATTTGCAGATAAGGCTTTCCCTCGTTCATCCTTTTCTCCCACAAGATCTTGATCTTCCGTGCAACGCACGGACATCTTGCTAGTACTCCTACAATATGTATATTATTGTTGAAGTTCATATACACCGGCCGAGATTAATGCAAACACGGCAGATTTTCATTACATTTCGAACTTTTATAGGACAGAAAAATAAAAGAAACCTGACCCTAAACCTATTCTACGACGGCGACCGACGTCCTCCATCTACGATCTCTATGTACGGGGGCGGGGTTCAAGACCCGTGAAGTGAAGGTGCGGTCTCCGGCGAGGAAGAGTAGAACACGGGATACGGACCGGCCAGTTCGCACACCATGCCCTGCCGCCTCCCATGCCCTACTCATCCTCGGAGGAGTCCCCGACCTCGGCGGTGCCGGACGTTGGACGGCGGCAAGTAGGACGCGTGGCTGACGGTGCTCCCGTCGTCGGCCGCCAGCGTGGCCACCGCTTGTGTGGTCGCGTCCGCGTCCGGCTACGCCGCTATTGCGTCACGAGAGGCGACTTGAATGAGGGCGGCGACCTCGAGCTTCATCCCCGAAGGCAAGCTCTCCCGTAGAGCGTTCGCACTTGTGGTCATGGCGGATGTGGTGCCAGGTAGGAGGACGATGTGCTATGGTGTGGAGGTTAGCTGGGCGTTGCCGCTTTAAGTAGCGCATTCCGGTGAGGCCAAGCGTCCGGGTGTGTCATTAAGTCGCCGGAGTTGGTTCCTCGGGCATCGAGCCTCTTAAGGACGACATATGAACGGACGGCATGAATGCGGGCAGCTGGCGCCGGCTGGGAACGCACCACGCGATGGCGTGAGGGACGAGGGTTTTAGTGTGCCAGGGTAGTCAGCTGTGATCGTGGCAACGTTGGAGATGCCCTTTGCTCACATGTGATCCCGGCATGTCATTGAAAAAGCAAGATGACCCGGCATGGTCTCAGGTCTAGAGGATGCAGTTGGCCGCGCTACACCACTTCGCGGACGCATCGCGGCGTCCTGTGCATCCTCGACGAGCCGGGTGTTGGGGTGTGTTTGGATTGTGGCCAAAGTGTACCTTACCAAAATTTTGGTCATGACCCAAAGATTGGTCTTTGTTTGGATGGTTGCCATTTTTTGGCATGCCAATGAACTCTAGCCAACTCTAGTTCATTTTTCTTGCCAATGTCGGCCAAATCATGGGCAACCAATACCTCAACCAAAATTTTGGTCATGACCCAAAGATTGGTCTTTGTTTGGATGGTTGCCATTTCTTTGGCATGCCAATGAACTCTAGCCAACTCTAGTTCATTTTTCTTGCCAATGTCGGCCAAATCATTGGGCAACCAATACCTCAACCAAAATTTTGGCTACCCAATGCTTTGATGGGGCAACCTTGGGCACAAACCAAACATACCGTTGGTCGTGCCATAGCACTAACGCCACCCTGGGCACACTGAAACCGATCGTGTCTAGCTACGATATGAGCGTGTCGCTCACCGCGGTCGCCGTGTCCAGAGGCAGTGCTGGAGCTGCGCCCCGTTGTTGGCCCCAACGACCCACATGAACAGTTGTCGGTGCCGAGGAGGTCGTGGGCCAGCTCCTCCATTGGACTAGTCTGCGCTACGTCGTCCCGACGGGTGTGCCCCACATGTCGGTTTTCCCTGTTTTCCCGGCCATATTCGAGCGTCAGTGCTCCGCGTTGCGCATTAGGCCTTTCACTATGTAGGCCAAGCGAGACAACTTATTGTTTATTTGAGCCGTTCAAGTATAATCATGTGGCGTTTTCTTATTTCTCATTCCTCTCCAACCCTCTTCTCCATCGATCATGTCGCCCTCTAGTCGAGTCCATCCTCCCGCATGCCTCATTTGAACATTCCGCGAGTATCATTCGCATGTACCCACCCTAGTCCTCTTTCAATAGATCTCCAGACCCCGAGATGAAATCGAGAGGGAACGAGTGGGGGCACGTGATACGTAAGGCAGATTCAAAATTTTGAACCGGTGATCATAGCTTCCGCAAATCATATATAAAGGGTATTCAATGTTCGTTTCATTTTTGAACGTACAATATACTCCTGTAACATCCCAAATTTTAAATTTGGAATGTTATACACTAGATCATCATGCATATCATATTTTCTTGCATTTTGGTTGATCCTAGAAATTTCACGCAACTCAAGGACCCTCGGAGAGAGTTGGAGATTTCGTTATTTTCATATTTGAGAGTTTTCTCGAATTTGAAAAGAGGATCATTTGATTTATTTATTTCATCTTCAATAATTTTTCCGATATCAAAAATCTAAGAGAGGGAATAATATGACTTTCCCAAAATTGAGGAAAATGAAGATCTAATGGATAAATCAATTTTTGTTTTCCGGTGTTTATTTGCATTTTATTTGGATAGGAAAAAATGCGCATTTTCGAAAATTGCATTTTAGGCCCGGAGAAAAGTTCATTTTTTTCGACTCATTTTTAGGAGTCGGGGAGAATTTACTTTAGATTTTTTTGAGTTCGTTTAGATTTTCTTTTCTGTGTTTTTCTGCGCACGAAACCGATTGAAAAAAAAAATCTTGCCGCGCCCTGGGCCAAGGCCCAGCCAGCAGCCGGCCGGCCAGGCCATCGCCCGCGCCGCGCACGCCAGGCGCCAGGAGGCCGCCGCCCCTTTTGGAGTCCTAGTAGGACTTTAGTCCTACTCCGTTTCCTCTTTTTCTTTCCTATTCCTACTCTATTTCTTGTCCCCTACCCCAAGAAACCCCCTCCCCTCACCAATATAAATACCCCTCTACCCCCCCTCTCCTCACATCAAAAACCCAAGCCTCTCCCCTCCTAAGCCGCAGCAAGCAGCAGCGCGCAGCCCCAAGCCGCCGCCGCCCTTAGCCGCCGCCGCCTAGCCACCGCCGCCGCCTAGTAGCCGCCGCCGCCCGGAGCCCGCCTCCCGAGGTAGCCGCGCCTTTCTTTTTCTTCCCCGGTTCGGTTTTTCTCAAAAGAACCGTTCCGTTTCTTTCCGTTTCTTTTCCGGTTTTTGTTTTGGTCTTTTCCGAAACCCTAGATCGGTTTTGTTCTTCTTTCGGACCGTTCGTCTCAACGAACGTGATCACCGATTATTCCCGGTTAACGACGCCCATTCGTTTAACCGTTCGTCTCTTTCTTTTCATCGGATTTATTCCGCGATCGTGATCTCAGATCCGATCTTCGTTCTAGTCTTTCTTCTCGCTCGTTTATCGGAATCAGGTGATTCAAGCGCCTGGAGTTTCGTTTCGAAACCGCCGTTCCGTCTAATCAACTTGAACAAGTTTTTGCTACGGTAAAATTTGACCTAGTTTCAACTTGCTAGAACCGAGTTGTTTTCTTCCACCGTTTGTTTTCCGTTTCTTTGTTCGGTTCGTTCTTTCTTTGCAAACGGAGTTCTTAAGTTCAATTTTCTGGTTCGTTCTCTTGTTCGAGCTTTACCTGTGCATTAGATGAGTACTTATTGTGTGCTTGTTGTTTGTCTGCGATAGATCACCCGGATTGCGCCGCTTGTTACTTTGAAACCCTAGGTCTCGCGGATCATCAGCAAGGCAAGTAACACTTTGATCATACCTTTTCTACAACCCATGTTTTATTGCATTAGATCAATCCTCACACATTGTATGATTAGGATCTAATTAAGTTGTGGGATGGGAAGTAGATGAGGTAGTACCTATTACATGTTTATTATGAAACCTTTAGGAGTTACTTCTACGTTTGCTTTTATGCCATGCTATGCTAGTAGACGTGGATTGGGTGAGTGATATCCATGACAGATGTGAGTATTGTTAATTAATGGTTTATCTAAGGTGGCAACTTAAATACACATCTGGGTGGATTGAGGCACCTGATGTCTATCAGGACTTGCCTGTTTTTATTTTGGACCGCCACCCAGGCTCAAAGGGATCATAAGATCTTTCATGCTAGAAACTTCCGTGTGCAGCCACAAGCCATTATGGGCTCTGGCATAGTTGACTAAGTTGTGCGAACTCTTACAGTGGTGGACTAGCAGATGTAGGGGATGTAGGTGTACCGGTCTACCCGATCGTAAGGTGCTAGCGCTTCTGAAAGACTATGTCTCGGTCATCCGTCTTCTCAAACACCCTGTAGTGCGAGAAACCAAACGGAGGCGATCGAGTCTTGTGGGGGAAAAGTGCGCAAACCTCTACAGAGTGTACAAACTAATCATGATTAGTCGTGTCCCCGGTCATGGACATCTTGAGTATCTAGTACTTGAATATCATGTGAATCTCATCATGTTACTTCTAATTAATGTTGTTGGGTTTTAATTACTTAATTGGGATCGGAATGCTGTCAACCATTCTCGATGTTTAACAACCACCCTGATAGTTAAATAAATTTATTCCTTTGCAGTAGGGAAAAACTGGCTTTACGCAAAAACTGTAACCATAGAGCTTTCCACCAGCCATATATGCATATAGTATAGCTGTTTCATTCCATTACTCTCTATGTGTTACTTTGCCAGCATATTCCATGTGCTGACCCGTTTTCGGGCTGCAACTTCTCATGTTGCAGACTTTTCAGACGACGAGTAAGGTGTTTTAGGTCGTGGTTCTATACTCAGTGATGCCGTTGGAGTTGATGGACCCATTTATCTTCCGAGTCTTCCGCTGTTATCGACATTAGATGGCCTTAAGCCAAATTTATTGTAATAAGTTCTCTTTGAGACAACGATGTAATAAGTGTGTGATTGCCACTCTGCTATAAATCCTTTGATGTACTGTGTGGTGTCAGCATTACTGATCCAGGGATGACACCTGAGCACAGAGCGCTTGATCCATTCGGGTCGGGTCGCCACAGAGAATGGTATCAGAGCACACGCTGACTGTAGGACACGACCACTAAGTTAAAGCCATAGATCACCATTCTCTTCTCATTTTCTAACTCCTCATCTTTTCTACTCTTTTAGGATGACGCACGCGAAGATTAAGTACGCTCAACCGGATGAAGGCACACCATTTGGATTTCACCTGAAGGAAGTCACCAAGTACCTGAACATTGGATTGCCAAGCTTCACGGGAACCTTCAACGCCACTCTGCCTGAAGAGGAGCACTGGAAGATTCAAGCTCACGTTCCGGGAAGAACATTCGCGCCAATCACGAAGCCTATAGATAGTGTTTTCAATGCACCAACCTGGAGTCTGGGAAGGAGCATGGCAGCTCATATCACCATAGGACGCATTGGAGAAGTCTACCAAGAAGACCTCAAGGACACTATCTACCAGATTTGCAGACGCCGAGATGAACAATGGGAGTTAGTCAGCACCAAGAAGGATAGATCCATTGCATCTTTCATCCAGGAGTTAAACCAGCACATTCGACGCCACGAGAACCAGATGTGCAATGATATGATAGAGTTGAAGAATGCGAAGGCAAGGATCATCGAGCTAGAAGGAGAACTGCAGTCTACACGCAAGGACTACATGGACGAGATCGTAGCTCTAGCAAGACACAATGGCGATCTTAAGCATGAGATTGAAGAACTCAAGAGGAAGTTAGCATCCACGGAGGAAGACGAGTACGCCGCATGTCCGGACAACTACATCATCATCGACGACACCGATTCAGATCCAAGTGAACCCGACTTTGAAGACGAAGCTGGAGCAGATATCATGGAGTCTTCCACCGGTTCAAATTTCTAGATGACCACCAGATAGTAGTAGTATTTCCCCCATGTAAACATTATAGTCGAGCACTTTTGCGATAGTTTTAGACCGATTGTAAGCCCTTGTTTGATTGAATGAAGTGAATTGTGTGTTTTGCCTCATGTGCATATGGGTAGTGTTTTCCCTTTAGACCTCACTCTATTCTCAATTCTCGTCTTTTCTAAACCCTCAGATGCCTCCGAGACATGAAAATGGATTTCCACCGGAGCTCACTCAGTTGATCCAGCAGCAGAATCAATTAATGCAGATGTTAGTCCAGAACCAGCAGAACAACAACAACAACCCACCACCACCACCTGTTGACCACTTAGCCCGTTTCCTTAGGCTGAATCCGCCGGTGTTTTCTAGTAGCACCGAGCCGATAGTAGCAAACGATTGGCTCCGCAAGATAGGAAGGTAGTTGACCACTGCAGGATGCACGGATGGTGAGAAAGTGAAGTTTGCCGCACATCAGCTTGACGGACCCGCGGCAACATGGTGGGAGAATTTCACAGCCACTTACCCAGTTGACACTGTCACATGGGATCAGTTTTAGCAAGCTTTCCGCACTGCCCATGTTTCAGCAGGAGCTATGGCCATAAAGAAGCATGATTTTCGCAACTTACGCCAAGGGGGAAGGACAGTTGGCCAGTACGTTGACGACTTCAGCAAGTTAGCACGTTATGCCCCAGATGACGTTGCTACGGATGCAGCTAAGCAGAAGTTTCTGGAAGGATTGAATGATGAGCTAAGCATGCAGTTGATGGTAGCGAGTTTCAACAACTGCCAGGAGTTGGTAGATCGTGCCATCATGATTGAAGGGAAGCAACAGCAGATTGAGAACCGCAAGAGGAAATATGGACAGGGGAAGTATAACTCTGGAGCCCAATAGAAGCCCTGTTTTGCCCCTAAACCGGGATTTCAGTTTCAGCATACCCATGGAGGAGGTAGCTCGCACAACCATAATGGCCACAAGAATGGTAATGGGAATGGAGGAAGCAACGGCCAGAACCGGACCACCCCATCCACCCCAGCCAAGAAGGACCTGAGCCACGTCACTTGCTATAAGTGTTCGAAGCCAAGGCATTATGCAAATGAATGTCCTGAAGGCCAGAATGGAAATGGCAATGGAAGCTCTGGGAAGAAGCCGAACCCTTTCAATAGGGGACAGGTGAACCACATTAATGTGGAGGAGGTTGAAGATCAGCCCGATGTAGTAATAGGTAAGTTTTTGGTTAAGTCATTTACTGCACTCGTTCTTTTTGATACTGGTGCATCGCATTCATACATATCAAGGGGATTTGTGGAAAAGTATAGCGTGCCCACTAGGATTCTTAAAACACCTATGCTAGTAAGTTCGCCAGGAGCAGAGTACATGGCCAGACAAGGATGTTTCCAAGTGCCATTAAGTATAGGAAGGCATGTTTTCCCAACGGATTTAATTATTTTGGAATCCCAAGGTCTGGATGTGATTCTTGGTATGGATTGGCTGTCGATGTATGGAGGAAACATCGATTGTGCTAGTAAGACAATTTTGCTTACCACACCAGAAGGAAGAAGGATCAAGTATGTATCCCGGCATGTGCCAAACAGGACACAAGTAAATTCCTTATCAGGAGTTGTGCAGGAGGAAGTACCAGTGGTAAAGGATTTTCCTGATGTATTTCCTGAGGAATTGCCAGGCATGCCACCGGATAGAGACATTGAGTTTTTGATTGAGTTATTGCCAGGCACTGGGCCAATATCAAAGAGACCATATAGGATGCCAGCAAAGGATTTGGTGGAAATTAAGAATCAGATTAAGGAGTTATTGGATAAAGGTTACATTCGCCCAAGTTCTTCGCCTTGGGGATCACCCGTACTTCTAGTGGAAAAGAAGGATGGATCATTAAGGATGGTTGTAGATTATCGGGGATTGAATGAAGTAACCATCAAGAATAAGTACCCACTGCCAATGATCAACGATCTGTTTGATCGGTTGCAAGGAGCTAAAGTGTTTTCCAAGATCGATTTGCGATCAGGGTACCATCAATTGAAGATTCGAGAGCAGGACATACCTAAGACAACATTCACCACAAGATATGGACTGTATGAGTATACCGTTATGTCATTTGGATTGACTAACGCACCTGCCTATTTTATGAACCTGATGAACAAAGTGTTTATGGAGTTTTTGGATAAGTTCGTCGTAGTGTTCATTGATGACATCCTGGTTTATTCAAAGAATGAAGAGGAGCATAAGGAACATTTGCGTTTGGTTTTGGAGAAACTAAGGAAACATCAGTTATATGCCAAATTCAGCAAATGTGAGTTTTGGTTGAAGGAAGTTGGATTCCTCGGACACGCTATATCCGGAGAAGGTATAGCAGTTGACCCCACTAAGGTTGATACAGTAACCGAATGGGAATCACCAACGACAGTTGGAGAGATCCGGAGTTTTCTTGGACTCGCAGGATACTACCGGAGGTTTATTGAGAATTTCTCAAAGATTGCAAAGCCTATGACTGAATTGTTGAAGAAGGATACTAAGTTCAAATGGACTGAGGAGTGTGAGGCTAGTTTCCAGGAGTTGAAGAAATGTTTGGTTACCTCACCAGTATTGATTTTGCCAGATCAGACCAAGGATTATGAGGAGTATTGCGACGCTTCACGTCGAGGACTTGGAGCAGTGCTTATGCAGGAAGGGAGAGTTGTTTCGTATGCTTCACGGCAACTGAAGCCTCATGAGTTGAATTATGCCACGCATGATTTGGAGTTAGCAGCCGTAGTGCATGCACTGAAAACATGGAGACATTTCCTCATTGGAAATCATTGTGAGGTGTACACGGATCACAAGAGTTTGAAGTACATTTTCACTCAGAAGGAGTTGAACCTCCGACAAAGGAGATGGTTGGAGCTCATCAAGGATTATGACATGAGATTGCATTATCATCCCGAAAAAGCTAATGTAGTAGCTGATGCATTGAGCCGTAAGAGCCATGTCAACACCCTAGTGACGGGAGAAGTACCAAAGGAGTTAGCAGAAAACCTTCATGAGCTATGTTTGGAAATAGTTCCGAGAGGCTATGTAGCAGCATTGGAGATTCAGTCAACATTGATGGATAAAATCAGAGAAGCTCAGAAATCTGACAAGGAGATTGCTGCTATAAACGAGAAATTGAGCGAAGGAAAAGCAAAGGGATTTCATGAGGATGAGCACGATACCTTATGGTTTGAGGACCGTGTTTATGTGCCCAATGACCCGGAGATCAGGAAGTTGATTTTGCAAGAGGCACATGATTCACCGTACTCGATTCACCCAGGGAATACCAAGATGTATTTGGATTTAAAGGAAACATTCTGGTGGACCGGAATGAAGAAGGATATTGCAGCATATGTAGCAGTTTGTGACGTATGCCAGAGAGTAAAGGCAAAGCATCAGAAGCCAGCAGGATTGTTACAGCCATTGCCGATACCCGAATGGAAGTGGGATAAGATAGGCATGGATTTTATCACAGGACTACCCAGGACGAAAGCAGGCTATGACTCGATATGGGTAGTAGTTGATCGTTTGACGAAGGTAGCACATTTTATTCCAGTTAAGACCACTTACACCAGTGCTAAGTTGGCAAAGATATACATGACTAGGATCATTTGTTTGCATGGAGTTCTGAGGAGTATCGTATCAGATAGAGGAACCCAATTTACCTCAAAGTTTTGGAATCAGTTGCATGAAACTTTAGGAACCAGACTAGAGTTCAGCACGGCTTTTCACCCACAGACAGATGGACAGACCGAGAGAGTCAATCAGATTTTGGAAGATATGCTGAGAGCTTGTGCACTAGATTATGGATCCAGCTGGGACGATAACTTGCCGTATGTGGAGTTTTCTTATAACAACAGTTACCAAACTAGCTTGAAGATGGCACCTTTCGAAGCTTTATACGGAAGGAGGTGCAGGACACCGTTGTCATGGGACGAAGTTGGAGACCGTCAATTCTTTGGAGCAGATTTGATTAAGGAGTCTGAACGGAAAGTTAAGTTGATTCGCGATAGGCTCAAGGTAGCCCAGTCCAGGCAGAAGAGCTACGCAGACTCTAAAAGCAAGGAGACAGTTTACGAAACCGGAGACAGAGTTTATCTTCGAGTATCCCCACTTCGAGGAGTTAAGCGCTTTGGAGTTAAGGGAAAATTAGCACCGCGTTTCGTTGGACCATATAAGATCTTGCAACGTATGGGAGAAGTCGCTTATAAGTTGGAATTACCAGAGGGACTGTCAGGAGTTCATGACGTATTCCATGTTTCTCAGCCGAAGAAATGTCATGCCGAGATGGCGGAGGTACCGCTAAGAGATACCGTGCCACTCGAAGCCATTCAGTTGAAGGACGACTTAACGTATGAGGAGAAGCCAGTCAAGATTCTCGATTATGCCAGCAGAGTTACTCGCAGCAAGGTTATCAAGTTTTGCAAAGTTCAGTGGAACCACCACTCAGAGGATGAAGCCACCTGGGAAAGAGAAGAAGATTTGCTCAAGGACCACCCTCACCTATTTTCTAGCCAACCCGAATCTCGAGGGCGAGATTCATCTTAAGGGGGGTAGGTTTGTAACATCCCAAATTTTAAATTTGGAATGTTATACACTAGATCATCATGCATATCATATTTTCTTGCATTTTGGTTGATCCTAGAAATTTCACGCAACTCAAGGACCCTCGGAGAGAGTTGGAGATTTCGTTATTTTCATATTTGAGAGTTTTCTCGAATTTGAAAAGAGGATCATTTGATTTATTTATTTCATCTTCAATAATTTTTTCGATATCAAAAATCTAAGAGAGGGAATAATATGACTTTCCCAAAATTGAGGAAAATGAAGATCTAATGGATAAATCAATTTTTGTTTTCCGGTGTTTATTTGCATTTTATTTGGATAGGGAAAAATGCGCGTTTTCGAAAATTGCATTTTAGGCCCGGAGAAAAGTTCATTTTTTCTACTCATTTTTAGGAGTCGGGGAAAATTTACTTTAGATTTTTTTGAGTTCGTTTAGATTTTCTTTTCTGTGTTTTTCTGCGCGCGAAACCGATTGAAAAAAAAAAATCTTGCTGCGCCCTGGGCCAAGGCCCAGCCAGCAGCCGGCCGGCCAGGCCATCGCCCGCGCCGCGCGCGCCAGGCGCCAGGAGGCCGCCGCCGCCGCCCCTTTTGGAGTCCTAGCAGGACTTTAGTCCTACTCCGTTTCCTCTTTTTCTTTCCTATTCCTACTCTATTTCTTGTCCCCTACCCCAAGAAACCCCCTCCCCTCACCAATATAAATACCCCTCTACCCCCCCTCTCCTCACATCAAAAACCCAAGCCTCTCTCCTCCTAAGCCGCAGCAAGCAGCAGCGCGCAGCCCCAAGCCGCCGCCACCCTTAGCCGCCGCCTAGCCGCCGCCGCCCGGAGCCCGCCTCCCGAGGTAGCCGCGCCTTTCTTTTTCTTCCCCGGTTCAGTTTTTCTCAAAAGAACCGTTCCCTTTCTTTTCCGTTTCTTTTCCGGTTTTTGTTTCGGTCTTTTCCGAAACCCTAGATCGGTTTTGTTCTTCTTTCGGACCGTTCGTCTCAACGAATGTGATCACCGATTATTCCCGGTTAACGACGCCCATTCGTTTAACTGTTCGTCTCTTTCTTTTCGTCGGATTTATTCCGCGATCGTGATCTCAGATCCGATCTTTGTTCTAGTCTTTCTTCTCGCTCGTTTATCGGAATCAGGTGATTCAAGCGCCTGGAGTTTCGTTTCGAAACCGCCGTTCCGTCTAATCAACGTGAACAAGTTTTTGCTATGGTAAAATTTGACCTAGTTTCAACTTGCTAGAACCGAGTTGTTTTCTTCCGCCGTTTGTTTTCCGTTTCTTTGTTCGGTTCGTTCTTTCTTTGCAACCGGAGTTCTTAAGTTGAATTTTCTGGTTCATTCTCTTGTTCGAGCTTTACCTGTGCATTAGATGAGTACTTATTGTGTGCTTGTTGTTTGTCTGCGATAGATCACCCGGATTGCGCCGCTTGTTACTTCGAAACCCTAGGTCTCGCGGATCATCAGCAAGGCAAGTAACACTTTGATCATACCTTTTCTACAACCCATGTTTTATTGCATTAGATCAATCCTCACACATTGTATGATTAGGATCTAATTAAATTGTGGGATGGGAAGTAGATGAGGTAGTACCTATTACCTGTTTATTATGAAACCTTTGGGAGTTACTTCTACGTTTGCTTTTATGCCATGCTATGCTAGTATACGTGGAATGGGTGAGTGATATCCATGACAGATGTGAGTATTGTTAATTAATGGTTTATCTAAGGTGGCAACTTAAATACACATCTGGGTGGATTGAGGCACCTGATGTCTATCAGGACTTGCCTGTTTTTATTTTGGACCGCCACCCAGGCTCAAAGGGATCATAAGATCTTTCATGCTAGAAACTTCCGTGTGCAGCCACAAGCCATTATGGGCTCTAGCATAGTTGACTAAGATGTGCGAACTCTTACAGTGGTGGACTAGCAGATGTAGGGGATGTAGGTGTACCGGTCTACCCGATCGTAAGGTGCTAGCGCTTCTGAAAGACTATGTCTCGGTCATCCGTCTTCTCAAACACCCTGTAGTGCGAGAAACCAAACGGAGGCGATCGAGTCTTGTGGGGAAAAGTGCGCAAACCTCTGCAGAGTGTACAAACTAATCATGATTAGCCGTGTCCCCGGTCATGGACATCTTGAGTATCTAGTACTTGAATATCATGTGAATCTCATCATGTTACTTCTAATTAATGTTGTTGGGTTTTAATTACTTAATTGGGATCGGAATGCTGTCAACCATTCTCGATGTTTAACAACCACCCTGATAGTTAAATAAATTTATTCCTTTGCAGTAGGGAAAAACTGGCTTTACGCAAAAACTGTAACCATAGAGCTTTCCACCAGCCATATATGCATATAGTATAGCTGTTTCATTCCATTACTCTCTATGTGTTACTTTGCCAGCATATTCCATGTGCTGACCCGTTTTCGGGCTGCAACTTCTCATGTTGCAGACTTTTCAGACGACGAGTAAGGTGTTTTTAGGTCGTGGTTCTATACTCAGTGATGCCGTTGGAGTTGATGGACCCATTTATCTTCCGAGTCTTCCGCTGTTATCGACATTAGATGGCCTTAAGCCAAATTTATTGTAATAAGTTCTCTTTGAGACAACGATGTAATAAGTGTGTGATTGCCACTCTGCTATAAATCCTTCGATGTACTGTGTGGTGTCAGCATTACTGATCTAGGGATGACACCTGAGCACAGAGCGCTTGATCCATTCGGGTCGGGTCGCCACAACTCCCTCCTATCCTTTCTAGTTTACATATAAGTTTTATGTGTAGTCAAAGTATCTCTACTTTGATCAAAAAGGTATCAACATTCAACAACGCCCAATCAATATTGTTAGATTCATATGTACTCCTAGATTTGTACTCGAGATGGTTTCCAATTTGACTATTGACAAGATTAATAGTACATGAGATGTATAATGTGAAAATTATATCATTGGAAACTCCTTTCACATACGAATTTGACCGTATGCTTTGTGTAAGTTGCATGTCATATATTATTACTCTAACATTTGGTCAAAGTTAGCCTCGAAAAACGCATTAGACCCTGTATGCTTTGTGTAAGTTGCATGTCATATATTATTACTCTAACATTTGTGTAAGTTGCATGTCATATATTATTACTCTAACATTTGGTCAAAGTAGTATAGTGGAAGTGGATCCTCTGACGTAGGTATCCTTGACTTACCCTCCCTTTCGGTCACTTACTAGCGGACCCCATGCTTGCTAGGCCCCGCATGTCAGTTACTCAATGGGTTCAGCCACGTCAGGGGATCCTCATCCGTAGTATACTCCCTCTGTTTTTATTTACTCCACATAAAACGGAGGGAGTGGTGGTATAATAAATGATGCAGGCAGGGAGGGGGAGGGACGTCGGTTTGCTCTCAACTGCGGTCCCACAAGCGAGCGAAAACGCAAGTCGAAGCGCATTCCATTCGGTGAGCGACATGGAGGGTCCAGCGTGCCAGGCTGCAACGCGAACACGACAAGAGCGATGTACAGTCAAAACCGATTGACCGGTCATCATCGGAACCACTATTCACACAAGAACCTTCACTGCTCGGCCTACGCCAGCCACTGCCCTAAAACCACACCAAATCTCCAGCCCATTCCCCCACCTTTCGATCCCCTAGACCGCATCAAGCGCCCCCTAGTTCGCCGGAAAGCCATGGTGCGCCGCAAGATCACTTACTACAAGATGCTGACGTCGGAGCGCCGCGCAGAAATCGCGGCGGCGGTCGGCGCCACAGACCTCCGTTCCCAAGCTCGCTTTGCGGCGGGCCAATCCCCGAGTTCTCTGGAGCCAAGCTACGAGGAGGAGGAAGCCGATCCAATGTTCATGGCGGAGGTCGCGGCGCAGAAGGCCCCCGATGGGTATGAGACGATGGACGTCGACTTCGTGCCGGCGTCCGAGTCCCCCATGGTGCAGGCGGACCAGCGGTTCAACATGGCGATACTAAAGGAGGACCGGGAGGCAGAGGCTCAACTCGACACGGAGCGCGCGCATGCCGCTGCCATCGAGGCTCTCCTACAGGCGGAACCGGATGTCGTGGATGTGAACCGGGTGGTGGAGGCTCAACTTGAGGCGGAGCGCGTGGATGCCGCTGCCATCGAGGCCCTCCTGCAGGCGGAACCGGACATCCTGGACTTGAACCGGGCGGCCGAGGCTCGACTCGACGCAGAGCGCGCGGATGCCGTTCTCATCGATGCCCTCCTGCAGGCGGAACTGGACGTCCTGGACTTGAACCGGGCGGCGGAGGCTCGACTCGACGCGGAGCGCGCGGATGCCGCTGCCATCGAGGCCCTCCTGCAGGCAGAACCGAACGTCCTCGACTTGAACCGGGCTGTGCTCTCGTCTGTGCAGAGCGCCCACACGCTCCGCTTGAACGAGTAGCTGGAGGACGAGGAAAACCACGGTGCGGAGACACACGTCGGCTGGTTCGCGCCGACAGCCAAAGACGACAAGGCCGTCTCTTTCCGCGAGCAGTGATAGTTTTTCTTTATGTTGTTGTTTTTATGGATCTTTTGCTGTGTAAAAACATATATTTGTTATGCAAGTCGCCTGACTTGGGTCAGTCTACCATTTCAGGCGGTTGGATGAATATCCTACGTCTCCTAACCCTTCTTTCCTTCTTCCTCACCTCTGCTTCTTCCCCAACAGACCACCGCATGGGCCGTACGGATACTCCCCAACATGCGGTTGGAAAAACATACTCTATGAACGAAAATTATGTGTCAGCGATAGGATGGCTGAGTTTGGTTTGTTCACATGCGACAACACGTGTCAGTGAGGGTGCGTTCGCTTGGTTGGGTTTGCGGCGTGCAGGAGCGACTGTGTGAGGGTGCGGTGCGACCGCGGCGTGCATGAGCGACCGTGTGAGGGTGCGGTGCGACCGCGACAGCCGTGCGCAAGTGTACCTCCTTCCCATTTTGAAAACTTTAGGCAATCTTGGCAAAAATGTGTGGCGAAGTTTGGCAATGCAAGGCCTAGACCCAAACAGGATAAGTACGTACGTACTAGGAGTACTAGTGTTAAAAAAGAAAGGCGGGGTTTTCCTTCACGGGATTTAATCGATACAAATCCTCATTTCACGTGTCAATTAATGCGTATTTTTTCTCCAAAGACCAAAGAGCTAACCATCTCACTCCTCATCACTTGATTAATGCAGCGCCATGCAAACTAACCTTCTCACTTCCGCATGCATGCATGTCGTCTCTCTCTCCCCTGCCCATCTCTCTGCACGCATGCGCCTCTCGCTCTCTCTCCTGTTTCTGCATGCAAGCAGCTCTCTCTGCCTTGGGAAGATGCGAAGCACATGGGAAAGAGAGATGGGATTACTGCAGGCACGCATGCGGTGGAAAGGGATGGAGGGCCCGGTTGGAAAGAGCAGCAAAAAAATGCCAATGCACAGAGCGTTGCGGGGAAAACGAAATTTTCTTAGACGCAGACAAAAAAGGACCGGAGGGAGTACTACTAGGAGTACTTGTGCGGTGAGATGGTTTCTCGAAGAAGACGATGGAGAAGCGGAGTCAGCGAAGAGTGAAATGATGGTTGCTTCGTCCGTGCTTTTGTGATTTGACGCCTCACTACTTTGTGATTTGTGATAGAAGGGACAGGGGAGTAGACTCTGTGCTCTATACTATACTACATGTGTCCAAGCATGGGAGAAAGAGGAGAGACGTTGCATTTTCCTATTCCTTCAATCAATCAATCAGGGAGCTTCGGTTCCATCTTTTTGGCTTTGGCAACACCGTCCACAATGGTTCCCACGATGCCAAAAGCTATTTTCACATTTGGCTACACATTGTGGATGCCCTTAACCGTACCACTTGGTTTTGCTCCTGTGTGCTATCTATACAAATCTCAGTTATATTGATCTAAAAAAATATAGAATCAAGATTAGTAAAAAGGAGGTGATTTTGCCGCGCGGATGGCGGGGGAGGTTTCTTATTTGAGCAATGCTACATCCACGTAATGGTTTACATAAAGTTATGAACTGATGTGATGTGGGACTATTTGATTGGATTAAAGGAGAGGATTAGGCCCACCCCACCTGAAAATCAGGGGGGCATATATAGATTAGATGGAAAGTATACGTAGCAGCTACGTAGCCCTTTTTAAGTCTAGGATTAGGTTTCTTATTTTCGGAGGACGTTGTCTTGGCGGTTTGCTAACATGCGGTCCCACGTGTCAGTGCTTTAGCAAGCCGATCCACGTCCCACATGAGGCAGAACAACGACAGAAGCAACACATGGTTAAGTTGACGAAGATGAGGGAGAAGCGGATTCAGCAACGAGTGAAATGATGGTTGCTTCGTCCCTCCAACTTAACTGTGGGAAAGGTGCGCCATGACTGGGGTGCTTCACCCCGGCTACTCTGCACTGTATTCCGGTATGGCACGTGGACCTGGTAGCTTGATGTCCCACATGTCGGCGAAAGGGACTAGAAGATTTATGAAAGCGAGCACTCCACTCTTACGACGGAGGAGTAGACGACACGACGGCCCAATGAACTGTCACTTGTACTGTATAGTACTATAGTTTTGCTGTTTCGCACGATCCATCGATACAAACCTGATTAAACAGGAAAGGGCGGGATTTTTCCCGCGTGGTAGATGATACTGGCCATACATTTCAAAGGCAATTTTAATGTATGCAAACTGAATAATTATAAGTAACAATATGATATCTAGTAAAACTAAAAACACATATGATTTATTGTGTTAGAGTGTAGTAATAGTGCTGTATTGCATAGTTGTTAGATGTAACATGCGAGAACGTGTAGAGATGTAGTTTTGGAGGGCCTACAGAGAGAAAAGCGTAATACGGTCACCGAACTTTAGAATAAGCTGATTACGGCCACTATATATGTTTTGCGGTGATTATACGGTCACTTGCTCACAGTTCAGCATCGGATTGCACTCTATTGACCGGCCAAATAGTCTGCGTGGCGCCATGTTGACTAGTTAAATTGACCATGTTCCTTGTGGGTCCCACCTATCAGTTCGCATAGGCAAAAGGTCAGATAAACACAAATTTACGCAGGCGCGACAAGGCTCCAACCCGTGTGCGTGAATCACCTGGTTGTGTATGTGTCTGTCAGGGCCTAATGTGTGCGCATGCACGTGTAGGTTGAGCACTTGAGCGTGAGAGTGTGTGTTGGTCGTGTGGTGTACTGGTGTGTGCATGCATGCGTGTGTGTGCGCGTGTGAGTGTTGCGTGCGTGCGTGTGAGTGTTGCGTGCGTGCGTGGCTGCGTGTGTACGTGTGAGTGTTGCGTGCGTGCATGGGTGCATTTGTTTGTGTGAGTGTTGCGTGGATGCGGTTCGTGTGCATGCGTGCGTGTGTGTATAATCACCACACCAGATCCTGTGTGTTAAAACAGACGGCTCAGCATACCAATACAAGGCCACCTTGTCCGCTGTGCCCGCGGTCATGACTTCGATCCATCGTCCAAATATTTTTTTGTCGTTTGTTTTCATTCTTACTAGCAAGATGCTCGTGCGTTGCACGTAACATCAAGATGCATTTGTATTACTTGTTTATCTTGTGAGAGAAAAGGATGAACGAGGGAAGGCCTTATTTGCAAATGTGGACAGGTGTGTGGGTACCTTTTTGCAAAATTACCATAGTTTCTTTCCTATCCGTCAGATATAAATTGGATGGCCTATATTGCAGGATGGCAGGCACACCATCATTACCAACTCTTTTTTTATAAGAGTGTATTTTATTTATTTTATAAGAGTGCAGATGTAGAGTAGATACAAGTCAACATGTGGGCACGATGGTAGTGAGATAATGTGATGCAACACTAGAGGTGCCACATGGAGCGTTTAACTGGTCAACTAGTCATGTCATGAGCAAATACAGAGTTGTACGATGAGCCCATGACCATATAATAACCACTAAACGTAAATGGTGACCATAATGAGTGGATTCTAAAGTGCAATGTACGTATCATGCTTTCGCTTCAAATACAATGATCGTCATTGCATATATCGAGAGAGAAAGATGAAACATGCGTGAATTTTCTGGGGGCTTACTTTTAGAGAACCTGGAGATAGTTTTGTGTGCATACGTGAAAGGGGCGTATAGGGGGGGTATGCGATGGAGAGAGAGATGCTCTTCGTTTCTCTTTATTATGACTAACTTTGTATATAGTATAAAAATATACAAATTCACAGTGCGGAATAAATATCATTGTGGGCACCATGTAATGCAAATTAGTGTTCGTACTCCTCCATATAACTTTGTAATGTTGTATATATGTAGAAACTCTAAAATAATTTTTTGGCTACACTTTATTCAAAAGGAATGTTGTATGCGAAATAAACGTGAAGAGAGGGCTTTTTAGATCAATGGGGTACGTGATGTAACATGTGTGAATGTGTAGTTGATGCATTTGGCGGGGCGTAGAGAGGTATGTATGTGTATTACGTATTCGAGAGAGGCATGGATAGAGGGGCCGATGGGGGGGCGGGGGAGAGATAGCACGAGAAATGAGAGTGGTCTAGAGAGAGAGACGAATATGACGTCACGACAAGAGATTCCATTCCCTTGAGTGTGTATATGCAAGGGGGGAGGGAATAGAGGCACCAGGAGAAATTTTCTATGTGTGTGGTGTTTGTGTTGGTATGTGTGGGTGTGAGAAGATAATGAGACGTGGGGGTAGAGGGTGTGTCACCGCGTGAGGTCCGGTGGGTCGAGGTGAGGCCCTTCGTTCGGATCCGTCCTGCGCCACATTGGTCGGCCCGTGAAGAATTTAGGAAGACCCATGGATGACTAGTCGTACAAGACAAAGATAGCAGAATTGTGAAGGACTCTGTGTCCACTGACAAAGCTGGCTAGGATTTGTAACCCTAGGTTCTCGGACTAAGGTAACCCCTTTATCTCTGATATTACTATTCATCCAACATAACTTTAAGGGGCATCCTACAGAATGCTCTGCTAGAATCATACTCGTGGATTAGGAAGAGAGGTGTGAGACAATGCGTGAGAGACAGGCGTAAAGATAATGTGTGTACATGAGACACGTAGGCAGGTCCATGTATATAGAAAGGGTTGATGAGGATTGTGCATGTGTATGTTTGCGAGAGGAAGAGTGCTTGTGATAAAGGTTAGTGGAAATAGTTGTAAATGGTTACGAGAGGGAGGGGGTTATATCTAGAGCATGTGTGCGAGAAAGACACCTCGGGAGAGGGTGTGTGAGCATGTGTGAGAGACCACCGATGGAGAGTGAAACTACACGTAAAAGACTGCTCTACACATTGATTAAATATATAAATTGTATCCAAATATTAGGATGGGATCATGATATTTGCAATTCATGTAAGGAGCGGTCATTGATCCATCAGACATCTAGATTCTATCGAATTTGAGCATGTCTATGTTATTATTCGACACAATTGATCCACATAGTTAGTATTTTGAACTCCAAACAATGCATCGCTTTAGCAATCGAATATAAACGTGAGTATACTTCATGTTGTGTGTGTAAAGCACATTATAAATACGAAAGTTACACAATGGACATTATAAATAGCTACCTATGAACTAGCATACATTTGAATTCAACTTAAGGTGGTTAAAAAAATCGAATTCAACATGAAGTCCATTCAATTATTTGAATTTGATATCATGGCATTTGTAAACCATACCTAAATTATGGGGGCACCAATCTTTGCTCTAATTTTGTACATAATAGCATATGTAGTCGTGTACAAAATAGATTCAAATTTAGATCCTTCATTCCAAAATAATCGTAGTTATAGGATTTTCAAGTGTCAAAATTTCAAAAAGAAGCGGATAATTTAATGAGGTTTTCAAACATACAAGGTCAAATATAACATTGTCTATTTAGGTCAATCCTAATAGTTCAAGAGTACTCTAAACGTGAATGCTTGTGTTTCAAAATTGTGAACGAAGCGCCAAAAGAGCCTCTACTCGCCCAAAACCGCGTGAGACTAATGTTTGGTAGTACAAGGAAATTACTTTTCTAATAACTCCGACCTGTGAAACCTACCGGCCCGACGTCCAAAGGTCTAAACCGGGGTAGGTTTGTAGCTTCATCTAGACACCACGCAACCGCATCCAAAAAACATTCATACACAATGGCCGCCTAAGCACACATGCGCATGGCCGAAATCGCTCCCGCCCACTATTTGGGACACCTGGGATTACCATCCTACCCCCGACCCGCAGTAGGTCCAAAATTTAAGAGGGGAGCAAAGTTTGTACTTTCCCCAAATTTCAAACAAGCGCGTCCCATCTTCTGTTCAATAAAGCCAAAAACAAGCGCATCCCAGACCAAAACATGGTTCCCCCCACCCGTCCGATTCCCCATTCGTACTCTGTGGGCGCCAAAACTACCTCTCCACCAGCCGCGAAACCCCGACGTCCTCCGTCTGCCACCCCATCCCACCCATAAACCGCCGCCCTCCTCCATCACGCTGGAGCCGATACCCCGACGTCGTCGTCCACCGCAACCTCAACCGCAACGCCCTCCACGGCTAGTAGTTGAAGCCGAGGCCGAGCCATCCGTATCCGAGCCAGTTCAACCACGATGTCCTGCGCCTCACCGCTGCCGCTCCAACTTCGCCACCCTCCACCGCACCGGAGCTGTTCCTGCTACGCCGTCCTTTGCCGCCTCGGATCTGCTTCCCCTCCGCCGACATACGGCCATGGCAACACAGTCAACAATTTGGCCATGGGTTCGTCCAAGCCTGCACCCTCCAGAACATCGGTTTCCCCGGTAAAAAGAAGATCGGCGCGACATGTGGAGGTGACCACACCGGCAACCAAAAAAGGTACTCCTCTTCCCTTATTCATGCAAATCTTACGTCTCTGCTTGCACGGTATTCATCCCACAGAAGACACTAGTTGACCGCTTCTTCTTGATACTAGATGTTCCTAGTAACTCACGATGCACACGGTTTCTCTTCATATACTATTTCACCTTAGCTAGAGATCCGTCGCCCCCCTGAATTTCAATTTCTGGCCAGTTGATTCCCAATTAACGAAAGCATTCCCCGGTGTAACAGGCGCTAGTACGCCTATTACACCGGGGAAGCAGCGCCTTGGTGTTTATCTTAGGGGCGTGTACGGCCTAGAGCTACTGGCGCCTGATATGGAGGTCGGCCGGGATTAAAGGGATGGCCTGGGGGCGCTGCCAAGCACGACGCTGATGTGAGGTCGATGGGAGGGCGGGGCGGTGGAGGCAGGGGTCTGGGACGGTGGTCGCTGGCGGTTCGAGAAAGATCGTCAACAGTGACTGGCGGGAGGTAGACGAAGGCCATCTGCCCGTTCCTTATAGATCGGACGGTTCATTAAAAAAATCGACTGACCTAATTATTTCCAGTCGACTGTTATCTTAGATATGACCACATGTGGTGGTGTGCTGGAGGAGTACCTGCATTTCCTGTGCTCATATATTACAAAATCATACGGAGTAGAATCTAATTTTGTTTGCCATGCAATGTTGTAGCGCTATCATATGTCTCCTGTCATTTATTTTACAGCCACCTGCTATCTGCTACTTTTATAGTGCACTAGTTCTACACACACTTCACCCTTACTCTCACTATTGTGTTTTTATGCAAGGGTATTTCAGACTCTGCTGCCATGAGAGAAGCCAAAAAGAAAAGAGAGAAGTCGCTCCAGCTTCGTATGCGGGTAGGAAAGACACGTTACAGTGCTATAAAGGGTGCAGTGTGAGCAGATGGAGATGGTAAACGTAGCTCTGGAGTTGATGACCTCGCTCGCAATGAACCACCATCCCAGGTGCTTGCTTTAACTTCACGGTGTCATATGTGGTTGCATGTTCCATATGGTGTCTAGCTTGTATTCAAAAGGCCGAAGTCGGTAAGATAAGGAAAGATTTTTTTTACATGAACCACCATCCCGTGAGCACCAGAAGACAAATAGCTAGTCAGGGCACTGGCCGAGCCAGTGACAAGCCCAGCAAAGATAGGCATCACCTGGAAGCCAACTAAAAAGCTACGATGGTGGCGAAGCAGCCCGCCTCCCACCAGGCTCTCAGGTCCTAGATGATCATGCTCACCACTCCAGCCGGATGTCTAGCTTGTATTGCTTCCAATTTGGTTAAATTGCATCTGCTTAGCTTACACATTATACCTTTGAATATGACATGCGTTCATGTTTTTGGTACATACTAGTACATCTGTGTATTAACCATGTTCTTACATCAAACTAATGTTCTTGTGTATCCCTCATCAATCACTTATGACGAGGCAGGAAGGCAAGGGGACTACTCATTTAAAGAATGCAGCGTCAGCCTCCCGACATGATTCTCAAGAAACAGAAATGCTAGATGAAGATAGTGAACGTAGCTCTGTAGTTGATTACAGCATTTCCCCTACACTAGCATCGCAGGTGCTTGCTCTAACTTGGCAGCGTGATATGTGGTTGCATGTTGCATATGGTGTCTAGATTGTAATTCTTCCAATCTAGTTAAACTGCATGTGCTAGTCTGCTTAGCTTATACATTATACCTGTTAATGTGACATGCCTTCCTGTATTTAGTACATAGTACATATGTCTATTAAGCATGTCCTTACATAAAACTATTGTTTTTTTGTATCCCGCATCAATCAACATGACGAGACACCTTTAGTATACGCACTGCGATATTAGTTGCATCTTTCATATGATTTATAGCATGCGCTTCTTCTAATTTGTTGAAATTCCATTTATGATGGGACACTTTTAACTTGGCAGAGCCATATTGGTTGCATCTTTCATGTGGTGTCTAGCTTGCATTGCTTCTTATTTGCTGGAATGGTTTCTGCTTAGTTTACACAAACAGTTGTGAACATGCCATGCCGTCCTGTTTCTCGTACATATTCCATCCTGGTATCATGTGTTTGACTTACATCAAAGTAGTGATTGTCAGTATCATGCATGAATGAGTTCTGAAGAGAGAATTTTATTGCTTTTTCTTGTCGGTTTTACTTGATAGTTCAAAATCAATAAAGTGGAAGGAAGTTAGCAAGGCAGCGGATAAAGGTGCTCCTTCCGAACGGAGGGCCTCTACAGTTTCTACTCCTCCACACCCCCAAGATGATTTCCAAGACAACACATGCATAGACACTCAACAAAGCTGTGTTTATGATGAGCACGTCTCCCCTAGTGCAGCATCACCGGTGCTCCCTCTAACTTGGCACTGTTATATGTGGTTGCATGTTATGTGTGATGTCTAGCTTGTATTGCTTCTAATTTTGTTGAATTCCATCTGCTTACTTTACACATTATACTTGAATATGACACGTGTTCCTGTTTCTAGAACATACAATATCTGTCTATCACACCATGTTCTTACATCAAATTACTACTGTTGTGTAACCTGCAACAATCACTTATCATAAGACACGTTTGACTTCGGAGTGTGATATAGGTTACATCTCATTCTTTTCTAGCTTGTACTACTAATTTGTTGAAATGGCACTTATGACGAGACAGTTTTAACTTGGTAGAGTGATATTCGTTGCATCTTTCATATGGTCTCTAGCTTTCATTGCTTCTAATTTGTTGAAATGCCTTCTCCTTAGTTTACACATCATAAGCTGTGAATATGCAATGGCACTAATGACCAGAGACCTCTAACATGGTAGTGTGATGTTGTTTGCATCTTGCATATGATTTATTTCTTGTACTGCTTCACATTTGTTTAAATGCCATTTATGATGAGACACTGTTAACTTGGTAGAGCGATATTTGTAGCATCTTTCATATGGTGTATACCTTCCATTGCATTGCTTCTAATTTGATGAAATTTCTTCTTCTTAGTTTACACATCATAGTTCTGGTTATCTCTTCCGTCCTGTTTTTCATACATATTACATCCTCCTATCATGTGGTTGTCTAACATCAAAGTTCAGTTCGTCTGCATCACACATCAATTTTTTTTGAAGAACTTTTTTCTTGTCGACTTGACTTAACATGGCACAAAGAAAGAGGAAGAAACACATAATGGCAGGGAATGATAAGCGGATGAATCCTACAGATTCTGCTGGTACTGATGGTGCAATAGAAGGTCAAAGTCCAGCGGAAAATTCTACAAACACGGCATCCCATGCTACACGAGTTGCAAAAAAGCCAAATATAAACAAATAGCTGCCACCAAACAAGCAGAGACAACCCTAGCTCTTGCAACACCTACCACAGTACTACCAGCTGCATGACTTACTCGTGCGTCAACTAAGCTAGCAGCACGTTCCCAAGCTCCCTTGCCACCTGACACTACTTCCCAAGCACTCTTGACACAAGACGAGTTGGCAATATCAGTTGAACCTTGTGAGCTTCAACAGCAAGAAGGTAGTTGCTGGAGTCAAGTTACAGTTGCATGCTTCTTTATATGTAGTCTCACAGTTTGATGTACACTAACACTTCCTATATTCGTTGTTGGACTAGCACTTAGGTGCAAGAGGAAACAAACATCAGGGATAATGCTCGATAGGTTAACTAAATCTAGAGGAGGAAGAATGGAGATCCATTTTTAGGCAGGTTTAAAAAGGCCATGTGATGCTACAGAGTCAGCCAAGTTAGTATCAGAGGCAGCGGTTGCCGTTAGGTGTCATGTACGTATCCTCCCAACATGGATTCAGTACAGGAATGAAAAAGACGAAACCCAGTTCAACACCTTCCTCGACCATTTATCTATAAGTATGGTTATGTATGGAAACTAGTAATATCGTCTTGCTCTGTCCCATACTTTCTAGGTTGCTGATAATGAGACTCCCATAATTTTCAACAGATGAGGTTCAAGTTGGACAGCCAAGATGATGCAACCAGACAAGCTTGCACCCATGTTTTCAAGTCTGCTCTGCGACAGTATTGGTATAACTTGAGGAAAACTCACTTTGAAGGCAAGGCTAATAGTGAACTTTCCCATACATCTCCAGTGGAAAATATATCGGATGAAGACTGGAGGGGCCTTGTTAAACACTGGTCTGATCCGAGGTATCAGGTACATTATATATATGTGATCAGATCACATGTTTAAGTCCTATTTACGCATGTGCCACACAAATCTATCTTCTTGTAGGTGAACTGTTCAAAGAACAAGGCCAACCGTACGAAAGTGAAATTCCAACAGACGACAGGATCTCGTAGCTATATTGCACACTGTGAGGCTCTTGTAATTAGCTGTTCTTTCACTCTTTTCGCTGTACCATATTATCAGATCTATATTGACTTGTTTGAAATGCAGAGGAAAGCCCACAAGGACCAAAAAGTACCTGAACCAAATGCTGTGGAATCTTCAAGGACTGTCACACCAGCAAGAAGAAGGGCATGACTACACCAGTCAAAGCCGCTGTTGTAAGTCCTTAATCCTCATGCCTTTTAACTACTACTTACTCCGACTTGTGCCTTGAACTGCATGGTTTGCAGCCAATGTCTATTACTCTTTTCAATTTTATACACAATTGTCTAAGCGTATCATTGCACCTTACAAGGTTTAAAAGAGAGGAGTGATATTCCTTTGATCTTGACCCGTAATCTAGTTCCGTGCTGGACTTTCCCACACAATGTTACAATTGCCTGTTTGTCTTTTCTCAGTTGTTTTGTGATATGAATGATGTCATACTATGCTTATCGTATTATAAACTTCGTCTCTTTATCCTTAGCCCTCAATGCAATGTGAAGAAATAGACAATACATTAGCGATGGTACATGGTCATATGTTTGGAACCTGGTTTTATTATGTACTTTGCAATAAAATACAACTAATATTTTACATGGGTTCACCAGAATAAGTTCTGTATATAGACCAAAGCTATTTTGTTTGGTTTTGCTGTATCCTTAATATCTTCTGTTCTGGTACTACTAATGCAAAATCTCAACTTTTCAGCGAGCTATGGAAAAAATGGTGGAACCGCCACCTTTTGAAGGTGGCGAGGCAACTATAACCGCAATGTCAGCTCTTGCTGCAGTGGGTCAGTACCTGTCCACTAAAAGTGCCAAAAGCACGTTCCTGCGTAATACTGGGTTGGTTATTAAGGCAATATCATCCAAACTGCCTCATGATCAAGATATGCAAGCTCAAAGCAATGTTGTATCTGCGCTCCAGACACAAGTCCATTCCCTAACAGAGACCCTTTGTGAAACAAGGAGAAACATTGCTCAATGTCATCAAGATATGCATGGTTTTGAAACCAGACTATCAGACATTTTCTATGTTGTTTAGGAGCCTAGGGGAAATGAAGGCGAGGGTTATGGTGCTCCATCGGACAATACAGCATGAAAACATAACAGTTAGGTCAAATGAACGGAGCTTCTGAACTTCTGGTGGTGCATTTATCTGCTAGACTATTAAGTTTTATGCCAACCTTCCTTTTGTTATATAGTTGTAATTTGTTTTGGTGTGATACAGAATTTATTCTTAACATGCAGCCACCGGCTGAAGAAAACAGCAAGCCATTTTTGTATAATGTAGGGTGTTCCCTATATTTGCATTGGTGGCGATCTTTGATGCCGACTGGATGTAATCTATGCAATCACCTTAATAGCCTAGCATTAGTTTCGGCCTTATTTATTTCCTAGTCTTCTTTTTCCCTGGTTTGCTAGTGGCCGCAACTACCATGGGCCATATACGGGCCATAGGATCCACGGGTCTCCTACGGGCCATTGAAAAATGGGCCTGTAATTGGTGGGCCTCGGGCCGTCGGATGAATGGGTCTACATGGGCCGTAATCGGGCGTAATTGGTATCGGCCCAGCACGGTAACATGCTGTTAACAGGCCGTAGGACAACAAAGGCTTAATTCTGTCACAGGCATAACGGGTCGTTAATGGGCCAGAATATAGGACGGGCTGGAAATGGTGCAACGGGTTAACAGGCCAGAAACGGGCTGACTCTTGTCATGGGCCGAATTTGGCCCATTAGGGTAACAGGCCAGTAACGTGCCGACTCTTGCCATGGGCCGAATTTGGCCCATTAGGGGAACATGCTAGTAACAGGCCGACTCTTGCCAAGGGCCGAATTTGGCCCATTAGGGGAACATGCCAGTAACGGGCCGGGAGTAATCAAGGGCCGAAAAGGAGCCCAAGAACGTATGGGCTGTCAATAGGCCGAAAGCTAACACGGGCTGGAAATGGCCCATGTAAATCACGGGCCGTTAACGGGTATAAAGAAAATTACTGTTCATTATGGGCTAGAGTCACCGTGGGCCTGTAAAGGGCCGAAAGATACGAAGGCCTCATATAGGCCGAAAGACGTCGTGGGCCATACATGGGCCGAAATTGAAATGGGCTGGTGTTATATTCGACGGCCCACATGACGTTGTTGGGTCGATTTCCTTTAGGGCCTAACGGGCCGTAAAATGGGCTATTTGCGAAGAGACCGTTAACAGGCTTTTCATGGGCCAGCCCGTTAACTTTTGACCAAGTCAAACAGGCCGGCTTTGTAAGCTAAATGGGCCAGTGGTGGGCCGTGGCACGTGTCGACATATCATAGGTGCCTATCTGACCCACTTACGAGCTGACATGTGTTTCGTCCGGCCAATAAGAATTTTACATGTGGAAATTTCCCATTGGTCGGGGCTGTTAACGGGTTATCGGATCCAAAACCTGACCCGATAGCTTAACGGCGTTCCGTTACGGTGGATGCCACATGTCGGTCACCCTTGATGAAAGCACTTCTGTGACGCGCGATTTATCGTCATGGAAGTGGACACTTCCGTGATGATAATTTTGGTAATGTCATGGAACACTTCTACAACAACACGTGTATGACTATCTTGATTCTGTCATAAATTTGTCATGGATGTACATGCATGACAAAAACGTGACCTACTGCGACAAACACGTATCATCACAGAAGTGTATTTTTTTTGTAGTGAAGACATCTTTTACCACAAGGTACGGGCTATATGAGCATACCGTTATGTCATTTGGTCTGACTAACACACCTACCTATTTCATGAACATGATGAACAAGGTGTTTATGGAGTTTTTGGATAAGTTCGTCGTGGTGTTCACTGATGATATTCTGGTCTACTCGAAGAATGAAGAGGAGCATAAGGAGCATTTGCGTTTGGTACTTGGTAAACTCGGAGAACATCAGCTATATGCCAAGTTCAGCAAGTGTGAGTTTTAGTTGAAGGAAGTTGGATTCCTCGGACATGTTTTATCCGGAGAAGGAATAGCCATAGACCCTACCAAGGTCATCACTATGACCAATTGGGAAGCACCCACGTCAGTGGGAGAGATCCGGAGTTTTCTTGGACTCGCAGGATACTACCGGAGGTTCATCAAGAATTTCTCGAAGATTGCAAAGCCCATGATGGAGTTGTTGAAGAAGGACACCAAGTTCAAATGGACTGAGGAATGTGAGGCCAGTTTCCAGGAGTTGAAGAAACGCTTGGTTACAGCTCCGGTGTTGATTGTTCCAGATCAACGCAAGGATTACCAGGTGTATTGCGACGCTTCTCGTCGAGGACTTGGAGTAGTGCTTATGCAGGAAGGAAGAGTTGTTTCATGTGCCTCACGACAGCTCAAACCCCATGAGTTGAATTATGCTACCCATGATTTGGAGTTAGCAGCCATAGTGCATGCGTTGAAGACATGGAGACATTTTCTCATCGGAAACCATTGTGAGGTGTACACGGATCACAAGAGTTTAAAGTATATCTTCACACAGAAGGAGTTGAATCTCAGACAGAGGAGATGGTTGGAGCTCATTAAGGATTATGATATGAAGTTGCATTATCATCCCGGAAAGGCTAACGTAGTAGCCGATGCGTTGAGCCGCAAGAGCCATGTCAATACACTCATGACCGGAAAGTTACCCAAGGAGTTAGCGGAAGATCTTCGTGAGCTATGTTTGGAAATAGTTCCGAGAGGTTATGTAGCAACATTGGAGATTCAGTCTACCTTGATGGATAAGATCAGGGAAGCCCAGAAGACGGACAAGGAGATTGCTGAGATAAAGGAAAGAATGAGCAAAGGGAAAGCTCGGGGATTCCGTGAGGATGAGCACGATACCCTATGGTTTGAGGATCGTGTTTATGTGCCTAATGATCCAGAGATCAGGAAGTTGATTCTACAAGAGGCCCATGATTCACCGTATTCGATTCACCCAGGAAATACCAAGATGTATCTGGATTTGAAGGATAGATTCTGGTGGACCGGAATGAAGAAGGATATTGCGGAGTATGTAGCAGTTTGTGATGTATGTAAGAGAGTGAAGGCAGAACATCAGAAGCTAGCTGGATTGCTACAGCCATTGCCGATACCCGAATGGAAGTGGGATAAACTAGGCATGGACTTTATTACGGGATTACCCAACACTCGTTCAGGCTATGACTCGACAGCCATGGTTTGATGGAGGTAGCTCATTTCATCCCAGTGAAGACCACTTACACCAGTGCTAAGTTGGTGCTACCTCTTGAGCACTGCGTTGGTTTTCCCCAAAGAGGAAGGTATGATGCAGCAAAGTAGCGTAAGTATTTCCCTCAGTTTTTGAGAACCAAGGTATCAATCCAGTAGGAGGCTACGTGCGAGTCCCTCGTACCTGCACACGCAACAACGCGAATAGGGGTTATCAATCCCTACACGGCCACTTATGAGAGTGAGATCTGATAGATATGATAAGATAATATTTTTGGTATTTTTATGATAAATATGCAAAGTAAAATGAAAGCAAAGTAAAAGCAAAAGGAAATAACTAAGTATTGGTAGATTAATATGATGAAGATAGACCCAGGGGCCATAGGTTTCACTAGTGGCTTCTCTCGAGAGCATAAGTATTCTACGGTGGGTGAAGAAATTACTGTTGAGCAATTGACAGAATTGAGCATAGTTATGAGAATATCTAGGTATGATCATGTATATAGGCATCACGTCCGAGACAAGTAGACCAACTCCTGCCTGTATCTACTACTATTACTCCACTCATCGACCGATATCCAGCATGCATCTAGAGTATTAAGTTAATGAAAACAGAGTAACGCCTTAAGCAAGATGACATGATGTCGAGAGATAACACATGCAATATTATGAAAACCCCATCTTGTTATCCTCGATGCCAAGAATACAATACGTGCCTTGCTGCCCCTACTGTCATTGGGAAAGGACACTGCAAGATTGAACCCAAAGCTAAGCACTTCTCCCATTGCAAGAAAGATCAATCTAGTAGGCCAAACCAAACTGATAATTCGAAGAGACTTGCAAAGATAACCAATCATACATAAAAGAATTCAGAGAAGATTCAAATATTGTTCATAGATAGACTTGATCATAAACCCACAATTCATCGATCTCAACAAACACACCGCAAAAAGAAGATTACATCGAATAGATCTCCACAAGAGAGGGGGAGAACATTGTATTGAGATCCAAAAAGAGAGAAGAAGCCATCTAGCTACTAACTATGGACTCGTAGGTCTGAACTAAACTACTCACACTTCATCGGAAGGGATATGGTGTTGATGTAGAAGCCCTTCGTGATCGATGCCCCCTCCGGCGGAGCTCTGGAACAGGCCCCAAGATGGGATCTCGTTTATACAGAAAGTTGCGGCGGTGGAATTAGGGTTTTGGCTCCGTATCTGATCGTTTGGGGGTTTGTAGGTATATATAGGAGGAAGGAGTACGTCGATGGAGCAACAGGGGGCCCACGAGGGTGGAGGGCGCGCCTGGGGGGGGGGGGATAGGCGCGCCCCCTACCTCGTGGCTCCTCTTTTGTGTCTTGACGTAGGGTCCAAGTCTCCTGGGTCTTGTTCGTTGAGAAAATCACGTTCCCGAAGGTTTCATTCCGTTTGGACTCCGTTTGATATTCCTTTTCTTCGAAACCCTAAAATAGGCAAAAAAAAAACAGCAATTCTGGGCTGGGCCTCCGGTTAATAGGTTAGTCCCAAAAATAATATAAAAGTGGCTAATAAAGCCCAATAATGTCCAAAAGAGTAGATAATATAGCATGGAGCAATCAAAAATTATAGATACGTGGGAGACGTATCAAGCATCCCCAAGCTTAATTCCTGCTCGTCCTCGAGTAGGTAAATGGTAAAAACAAAATTTTTGATGCGGAGTGCTACTTGGCATAATTTTAATGTAATTCTATTTAATTGTCGCATGAATATTCAGATCCGAAATATTCAAGACAAAGGTTTAATATTGACATAAAAATAATAATACTTCAATCATAGTAACTAAGCAATTATGTCTTCTCAAAATAACATGGCTAAAGAAAGTTATCTCTACAAAATCATATAGTCTGGCTATGCTCTATCTTCACCACACAAAGTATTTAAATCATGCACAATCCCGATGACAAGCCAAGCAATTGTTTCATACTTTTGACATTCTCAAAACTTTTTCAATCTTCACGCAATACATGAGCATGAGCCATGGATATAGCACTATAGGTGGAATAGAGTGGTGGTTGTGGAGAAGACAAAAAGGGAGAAGATAGTCTCACATCAACTAGGCGTATCAACGGGCTATGGAGATGCCCATCAATAGATATCAATGTGAGTGAGTAGGGATTGCCATGCAATAGATGCACTAGAGCTATAAGTATGTGAAAGCTCAAAAAGAAACTAAGTGGGTGTGCATCCAACTCGCCTACTCACGAAGACCTAGGGCAATTTGAGGAAACCCATCATTGGAATATACAAGTGAAGTTCTATAATGAAAAATTCCCACTAGTATATGAAAGTGACAATATAGGAGACTCTCTATCATGAAGATCATGGTTCTACTTTGAAGCACAAGTGTGGTAAAAGGATAGTAGCATTGTCCCTTCTCTCTTTTTCTCTTATTTTTTTATTTGGGCCTTTTCTCTTTTTTTAAGCCTCTTTTTTTATTTATCATCCGAAGTCTCATCCCGACTTGTGGGGGAATCATAGTCTCCATCATCCTTTCCTCACTGGGACAATGCTCTAATAATGATGATCATCACACTTTTATTTTCTTACAACTCAAGAATTACAACTCGATACTTAGAACAAGATATAACTCTATATGAATGCCTCCGGCGGTGTACCGGGATATGCAATGACTCATGAGTGACAAGTATGAAAGAATTATGAACGGTGGCTTTGCCACAAATACGACGTCAACTACATGATCATGCTAAGCAATATGACAATGATGGAGTGTGTCATAATAAACGGAAAGGTGGAAAGTTGCATGACAATATATCTCGGAATGGCTATGGAAATGCCAAGATAGGTAGGTATGGTGGCTGTTTTGAGGAAGGTATATGGTGGGTGTATGATACCGGCGAAATGTGCGGGGTATTAGAGAGATTAGCAATGGTGGAAGGGTGAGAGTGCGTATGATCCATGGACTCAACATTAGTCATAAAGAACTCATATACTTATTGTGAAAATCTACAAGTTATCAAAGAAAAGTATTACGTGCATGCTCCTAGGGGGATACATTGGTAGGAAAAGACCATCGCTCATCCCCGACCGCCACTCATAAGGAAGACAATCAATAAATAAATCATGCTCCGACTTCATCACATAACGGTTCACCATATGTGCATGCTACGGGAATCACAAGCTTCAACACAAGTATTTCTCAAATTCACAACTACTCAACTAGCATGACTTTAATATCACCATCTCCATATCTCAAAACAATTATCAAGTATCAAACTTCTCATAGTATTCAACACACTCATAAGAGAATTTTATTATTCTTGAATACCTAGCATATTAGGATTTTAAGAAAATTACCATGCTATTAAGACTCTCAAAATAATCTAAGTGAAGCATGAGAGATCAATAGTTTCTATAAAACAAATCCACCACCGTGCTCTAAAAGATATAAGTGAGGTACTAGAGCAAAACAATATAACTCAAAAGATATAAGCGAAGCACATAGAGTATTCTAAAAAATTCCAAATCATGTATGGCTCTCTCAAAACATGTGTACAGCAAGGATGATTGTGGTAAACTAACAAGCAAAGACTCAAATCATACAAGACGCTCCAAGCAAAACACATATCATGTGGTGAATAAAAATATAGCTCCAAGTAAAGTTACCGATAGAAGTAGACGAAAGAGGGGATGCCTTCCGGGGCATCCCCAAGCTTTGGCTTTTAGGTGTCCTTAGATTATCTTGGGGGTGCCATGGGAATCCCCAAGCTTAGTCTCTTGCCACTCCTTGTTCCATAATCCATCAAATCTTTACCCAAAACTTGAAAACTCCACAACACAAAACTCAAAGTAGAAAATCTCGTGAGCTCCGTTAGCGAAAGAAAACAAAAGACCACTTCAAGGTACTGTAATGAACTCATTCTTTATTTATCTTGGCTTTAAACATACTTTATTCAAACTTATCTATGGTTTATAAACTATTTTACTAGCCAAATATTCATCAAAATAAGCAAACAACACACGAAAAACAGAATCTGTCAAAAACAGAACAGTCTGTAGTAATCTGTAGCTAGCGCAAGATCTGGAACCCCAAAAATTCTAAAATAAATTGCTGGACGTGAGGAATTTATCTATTAAACATCTGCAAAAATAATTAACTAAATAGCACTTTAAAAATAAAAATGACAGCAGTTCTCGTGAGCGCTAAAGTTTCTGTTTTTTACAGCAAGTTCAACAAGACTTTCCCCAAGTCTTCCCAACGGTTCTACTTGGCACAAACACTAATTAAACACAAAAAACACAACCAAAACAGAGGCTAGATAAATTATTTATTTAATAACAGAAAGGAAAAATATTGGTTTGTCTCCCAACAAGCGCTTTTCTTTAAAGCCTTTTAAGCTAGGCATTGATAATTTTAATGATGCAAACATGAAAGACAAGAATTGAAGCACAAAGAGAGCATCATAAAATATGTGACAAACACATCTAAGTCTAACATACTTCCTATGCATAGGCATCTTATAGGCAAACAAATTATCATGGCAAGCAAAAACTAGCATATGCATGGAAGAGGAAAGAAACAATAGTAATCTCTACATAACGAGAGGTAATTTAGTAACATGAAAATTTCTACCACCATATTTTCCTCTCTCATAATAATTACATGTAGGATCATAAGCAAATTCAAGAAAATATCTATCACATAAAATATTTTCAACACGATCCACATGCATGCAAAGTTGACACTCTTCCAAAATAGTGGGATTAACATTAACTAAAGTCATGACCTCTTCAAACCCACATTTATCAAAAACTTCATAAGATTGAACATTATCCAAATATGTGGGATCTAAAGTTGACACTCTTCCAAACCCACTTTCAGTATTATTGCAAACACTATTATCAATCTCATATTCATCATGGGGAGTAAATAAATTTTTAAGATCAAAAGGAGAATCACCCCAATCATGATCATTGCAACAAGTAGAGGACATAGCAAAACTAGCATCCCCAAGCTTAGGGTTTTCCATATTATAAGCACAATTGACATTAATAGAATTTATAATATCATCATTGCAATCATGCTTTTTATTCAAAGATCCATCGTAAATCACTCCATACGGTACTTCATTACAATTTTCAGATTCACGAATTTCAAGCAAAACTTCATAAAGATATTCTAGTGCACAAAACTCACTAGCAATTGGTTCATCATAATTGGATCTCTTAAAAAGATTAGCAAGCGGATGAGGATCCATAGATCTTAGGTTCTCTGTTTAGTAATAAATAAACAACTATTCCAACCAAACGAGCAAGCGAGCCAAGTAAGACATAAAAGCAAACAAAAAGACAAACAGAAGAAGGGCGAATAAAACGGCAAGGGTGAAGTGGGCGAGAGGAAAACAAGAGGCAAATGGCAAATAATGTAATGCGGGAGATAAGGGTATGTGATGGCTACTTGGTATATTGACTTTTGCGTAGACCTCCTGGCAACGGCGCCAGAAATCCTTCTTGCTACCTCTTGAGCATTGCGTTGGTTTTCCCCGAAGAGGAAGGGATGATGCAGCAAAGTAGCATAAGTATTTCCCTCAGTTTTTGAGAACCAAGGTATCAATCCAGTAGGAGGCTACGCGCGAGTCCCTCGTGCCTGCACAAAACAAATAAATCCTCGCAACCAACACGAATAGGGGTTGTCAATCCCTACACAGCCACTTACGAGAGTGAGATCTGATAGATATGATAAGATAATATTTTTGGTATTTTTATGATAAAGATGCAAAGTAAAATAAAAAGCAAAGTAAAAGCAAAAGGAAATAACTAAGTATTGGTAGATTAATATAGTGAAGATAGACCCGGGGGCCATAGGTTTCACTAGTAGCTTCTCTTGAGAGCATAAGTATTCTACGGTGGGTGAACAAATTACTATTGAGCGATTGACAGAATTGAGCATAGTTATGAGAATATCTAGGTATGATCATGTATATAGGCATCACGTCCGAGACAAGTAGACCGACTCTGCTACCTCTTGAGCACTGCGTTGGATTTCCTCGAAGAGGAAGGGATGATGCAGCAAAGTAGCGTAAGTATTTCATTCAGTTTTTGAGAACCAAGGTATCAATCCAGTAGGAGGCTACGCTCGAGTCCCTCATACCTACACAAAACAATAGCTCAACGCAACCAACGCGCTTAGGGGTTGTCAATCCCTTCATGGTCACTTACGAAAGTGAGATCTAATAGAGATGATAAATAATATTTTTTGGTATTTTTGGTATAGAGATGCAAAGTAAATAAACTAAAAGCAAAGCAATATTAAAGTGATGGAGATTGATATGATGAGAAAGAGACCCGGGGGCCATAGGTTTCACTAGTGGCTTCTCTCAAGAGCATAAGTATTCTACGGTGGGTGAACAAATTACTGTTGAGCAATTGACAGAATTGAGCATAGTTATGAGAATATCTAGGTATGATCATGTATATAGGTATCACGTCCGAGACAAGTAGACCGAAACGATTCTGCATCTACTACTATTACTCCACTCATCGACCGCTATCCAGCATGCATCTAGAGTATTGAGTTAAAAATAGAGTAACGCCTTAAGCAAGATGACACGATGTAGAGGGATAGTTTCATGCAATATGATAAAAACCCCATCTTGTTATCCTCGATGGCAACAATACAATACGTGGCTTGCTGCCCGTTCTGTCACTAGGAAAGGACACCGCAAGATTGAACCCAAAGCTAAGCACTTCTTCCCTGGCAAGAACAACCAATCTAGTAGGCCAAACCAAACTGATAATTTGAAGAGACTTGCAAAGATAACCAATCATACATAAAAGAATTCAGAGAAGATTCAAATATTATTCATAGATAGACTTGATCATAAACCCACAATTCATCGGTCTCAACAAACACACCGCAAAAAGAAGATTACATCGAATAGATCTCCACAAGAGAGGGGGAGAACATTGTATTGAGATCCAAAAAGAGAGAAGAAGCCATCTAGCTACTAGCTATGGACCCGTAGGTCTGAAGTAAACTACTCACACTTCATCGGAGGGGCTTGGATGATGATGTAGAAGCACTCCGTGATCGATGCCCCCTCCGACGGAGCTCCGGAACAGGCCCCAAGATGGGATCTCGTGGATACAGAAAGTTGCGGCGGTGGAATTAGGTTTTTGGCTTTGTCACCGATCATTTGGGGGTACGTGGATATATATAGGAGGAATAAGTACGTCGGTGGAGCTTCGAGGGGCCCATGAGGCAGGGGGCGCGCCCTAGGGGGGCGCCCCCTACCCTCGTGACCACCTCGTGGCTTCCTTGATGGAGTGTCCAAGTCTCCTGGGTCTTGTTCATTGAGAAAATTACGTTTCCAAAGGTTTCATTCCGTTTGGACTCCGTTTGATATTCATTTTCTTCGAAACCCTAAAACAGGCAAAAAACAGCAATTCTGGGCCGGGCCTCCGGTTAATAGGTTAGTCCCAAAAATAATATAAAAGTGGAAAATAAAGCCCAATAATGTCTAAAACAGTAGATAATATAGCATGGAGCAATCAAAAATTATAGATACGTTGGAGACGTATCAAGCATCCCCAAGCTTAATTTCTGCTCGTCCTCGAGTAGGTAAATGATAAAAATAGAATTTTTGATGCGGAGTGCTACTTGGCATAATTTTAATGTAATTCTTCTTAATTGTGGTATGAATATTCAGATCCAAAAGATTCAAGACAAAAGTTCATATTGACATAAAAATGATAATACTTCAAGCATACTAACTAAGAAATTATGTCTTCTCAAAATAACATGGCCAAAGAAAGTTCATCCCTACAAAATCATATAGTTTAGTCATGTTTCATTTTCGTCACACAAGAATGCTATCATCATGCACAACCCCGATGACAAGCCAAGGAATTGTTTCATACTTTAGTAATCTCAAACCTATAAACTTTCACGCAATATATGAGCGCGAGCCATGGACATAGCACTATGTGTGGAGTAGAGTATAATGAGGGGGGTTATGTGGAGAAGAAAAAAAAGGAGAAAGTCTCACATCAACGAGGCTAACCAATGGGCTATGGAGATGCCCACCGATTGATGTTAATGCAAGGAGTAGGGATTGCCATGCAACGGATGCACTAGAGCTATAAATGTATGAAAGCTCAACAAAAGAAACTAGTGGGTGTGCATCCAACTTGCTTGCTCACGAAGACCTAGGGCACTTGAGGAGGCCCATTGTTGGAATATACAAGCCAAGTTCTATAATGAAGAATTCCCACTAGTATATGAAAGTGATAACATGAGAGACTCTCTACTATGAAGATCATGGTGCTACTTTGAAGCACAAGTGTGGTAAAAGGATAGTAACATTGTCCCTTCTCTCTTTTTCTCTCATTTTTTTGGGCCTTCTCTTTTTTTATGGCCTTTCTTTTTTTGGGCCTTCTCTTTTTTATGGCCTTTCTTTTTTTATACCTCACTTGGGACAATGCTCTAATAATGATGATCATCACACTTCTATTTATTTACAACTCAATGATTACAACTGGATACTAGAACAAAGATGACTCTATGTGAATGCCTCCGACGGTGTACTGGGATATGCAATGAACCAAGAGTGACATGTATGAAAGAATTATGAACAGTGGCTTTGCCACAAATACTATGTCAACTACATGATCATGCTAAGCAATATGACAATGATGAATGTGTCATGATGACCGGAATGATGGAAAGTTGCATGGCAATATATCTCGGAATGGCTATGGAAATGCCATAATAGGTAGGTATGGTGGATGTTTTGAGGAAGATATAAGGAGGTTTATGTGTGAAAGAGTGTATCATATCACGGGGTTTGGATGCACCGGCGAAGTTTGCGCTAACTCTCAATGTGAGAAAGGGCAATGCACGGTACCGAAGAGGCTAGCAAGGATGGAAGGGTGAGAGTGCATATAATCCATGGGCTCAACATTAGCCATAAAGAACTCACATACTTATTGCAAAAATCTACAAGTCATCAAAAACCTCAGCACTACGCGCATGCTCCTAGGGGGATAGATTGGTAGGAAAAGACCATCGCTCGTCCCCGGCCGCCACTCATAAGGAAGACAATCAAATAACACCTCATGTTTCAAATTTGTTGCATAACGTTTACCATACGTGCATGCTACGGGAGTTGCAAACTTCAACACAAGTATTTCTCAATCTCACAACTACTCAACTAGCATGACTTTGATATTATTACCTCCATATCTCAAAACAATCATCAAGCATCAAACTTTTCTTAGTATTCAACACACTAATACGAAAGTTTTATTATTAATCTTGGATACCAATCATATTAGGATTTTAAGCAAATTACCATGCTATTAAGACTCTCAAAATAATCTAAGTGAATCATGAGAGAACAATATTTTCTATAAAACAAATCCACCATCGTGCTCTAAAAGATATAAGTGAAGCACTAGAGCAAAACTATAAAGCTCAAAAGATATAAGTGAAGCACATAGAGTATTCTATCAAATTCCAAATCATGTATGGCTCTCTAAAAAGGTGTGTACAGAAAGGATGATTGTGGTAAACTAATAATCAAAGACTCAAATCATAAAAGACGCTCCAAGCAAAACACATATCATGTGGTGAATAAAAATATAGCTCCAAGTAAAGTTACCGATAGAAGTAGACGAAAAATGGGATGCCTTCCGGGGCATCCCCATGCTTTGGCTTTTAGGTGTCCTTAGATTATATTGGGGGTGCCATGGGCATCCCCAAGCTTAGGTCCTTGCCACTTCTTGTTCCATAATCCATCAAATCTTTACCCAAAACTTGAAAACTTCACAACACAAAACTTAAAGTAGAAAATCTCGTGAGCTCCGTTAGCGAAAGAAAACAAAAGACCACTTCAAGGTACTATAATGAACTCATTATTTATTTATATTGGTGTTATACCTACTGCATTCAAACTTCTCTATGGATTATAAACTATTTTACTAGCCATAGATTCATCAAAATAAGCAAACAACACATGAAAAAACAGAATCTATCAAAAACAGAACATTCTGTAGTAATCTGTAGCTAGCGCAAGATCTGGAACCCCAAAAATTCTAAAATAAATTGATGGACTTGAGGAATATATCTACTAATCATCTGCAAAAATAATTAACTAAATAGCACTTTCCAAATAAAAATGACAGCAGTTCTTGTGAGCGCTAAAGTTCCTGTTTTTTACAGCAAGTTCAGTCTTCCCAATGGTTCTACTTGGCAGAAACACTAATTAAACACAAAAAACACAACCAAAACAGAGGCTAAATAATTTATTTATTACTAAACAGGAGCAAAAAGCAAGTAATAAAAATAAAATTGGGTTGCCTCCCAACAAGCGCTATCGTTTGACGCCCCTAGCTAGGCATAACAAGCAAGAATAGATCTAGGTATTGCCATCTTTGGTAGGCAATCCATAAGTGGCTCTCATGATAGATTCATATGGTAATTTTATTTTCTTTCTAGGAAAGTGTTCCATGCCCTTTTTTAATGGAAATTGAAATCTAATATTCCCTTCCTTCATATCAATAATTGCACCAACCGTTCTAAGGAAAGGTCTACCAAGAATAATAGGGCAAGAAGGATTGCAATCTATATCAAGAATGATAAAATCTACGGGCAGATAATTCCTATTTGCAACAATAAGAACATCATTAATTCTTCCCATAGGTTTAATAGTGGAATCCGCAAGATGCAAGTTTAGAGAGCAATCATCAAAATCACGGAAATCTAGCAAATCACACAAAGTTTTGGGAATAGTAGAGACACTAGCACCCAAATCACACACAACATAAAACTCATAATTTTTAATTTTAATTTTAATAGTAGGTTCCCACTCATCATAAAGTTTTCTAGGGATAGAAACTTCCAATTCAATTTTTTCTTCATAAGATTGCATCAAGGCATCAACGATATGTTTAGTAAACGCTTTATTTTGACTATAAGCATGAGGAGATTTTAGCACGGATTGCAACAAGGAAATACAATCAATCAAAGAGCAATTTTCATAGTTAAATTCCTTGAAATCCATAATAGTAGGTTTAGCAACATCTAGGGTTTTAATTTCTTCAATCCCACTTTTATCAAATTTAGCATCAAGATCAACAAATTCTGAATTCTTAGAACGCCTTCTAGGTAAAGGTGGATCATATTCAGTCCCATCATTATCAAAATACATATTGCAAAATAGAGATTTAATAGGGGACACATCAATAACTTTTAGATCTTCATCATTATTTTCATAGGAACTAGAAGAACACACTTTTATAAAGGCATCTTTCTTAGCACGCATCCTAGCGGTTCTTTCTTTGCACTCGTCAATGGAAATTCTCATGGCTTTGAGAGACTCATTGATATCATGCTTAGGTGGAATAGATCTAAGTTTCAAAGAATCAACATCAAGAGCAATTCTATCAATGTTCCTAGCCAAATCATCAATCTTAAGCAATTTTTCTTCAATCATAGCATTAAAATTCTTTTGCGAAGAAATAAATTCTTTAATATTAGATTCAAAATCAGAGGGCATCTTATTATAATTTCCATAAGAATTGTTGTAGGAATTACCATAATTATTAGAGGGATTACTAGGATAAGGCCTAGGGTTGAAATTTCCTCTATACGTGTTGTTACCAAAATTGTTCCTACCAACAAAATTCACATCCATGGATTCATTATTATTCTCAATCAAAGTAGACAAGGGCACATAATTAGGATCAGAAGAAACACTCTTATTAGCAAATAATTTCATAAGTTCATCCATCTTTCCACTCAAAAAATTAATTTCTTCTATCGCGTGCACCTTTTTAGTAGATCTTTCAGTATGCCATTGAGAATAATTAACCATAATATTATCTAGGAGTTTAGTAGCTTCTACTAAAGTGATTTCCATAAAAGTGCCTCCCGCGGCTAAATCTAAAAGATTTCTAGAAGCAAAATTCAATCCGGCATAAAAAATTTGTATAATCATCCACAAATTCAAACCATGAGTAGGGCAATTACGTATCATTAATTTCATTCTCTCCCAAGCTTGTGCAACATGTTCATGATCAAGTTGTTTAAAATTCATAATATCGTTTCTAAAAGAGATGATCTTAGCGGGAGGAAAATATTTAGAGATCAAAGCATCTTTGCACTTTTTGCATGAATCAATACTATTTTTAGGCAAAGACGAAAACCAAGCTTTAGCACGATCTCTAAGCGAAAAAGGAAATAGCTTCAATTTAACAATATCATTATCGACATATTTTTTATTTTGCATGTCACAAAAATCAACGAATCTATTAAGATGTGTAGCGGCATCTTCACTAGGAAGGCCGGAGAAAGGATCTTTCATGACAAGATTCAACAAGGCAGTATTAATTTCACAAGATTCAGCATCGGTAAGAGGAGAAATCAGAGTGCTTAGGAAATCATTATTGTTGGTATTGGTGAAGTCACACAATTTAGTATTATCTTGAGCCATCGCGACAAACAAGCAAACTAACACACGAGCGAACAAAAAGCAAACGGGCAAAAAGTCAAACGGAGAAAGAGAGGGAGGATAGAGAGAGAGGGCGAATAAAACGGCAAGGGTGAAGTGGGGGACAGGAAAACGAGAGGCAAATGGAAAATAATGTAATGCGGGAGATAGGGATTGTGATGGGTACTTGGTATGTTGACTTTTGTGCAGACTCCCCGGCAACGGCGCCAGAAATCCTTCTTGCTACCTCTTGAGCACTGCGTTGGATTTCCCCGAAGAGGAAGGGATGATGCAGCAAAGTAGTGTAAGTATTTCCCTCAGTTTTTGAGAACCAAGGTATCAATCCAGTAGGAGGCTACGCTCGAGTCACTCGTACCTACACAAAAACAATAGCTCAACGCAACCAACGCTCTTAGGGGTTGTCAATCCCTTCACGGTCACTTACGAAAGTGAGATCTAATAGAGATGATAAATAATATTTTTTTGTATTTTTGGTATAGAGATGAAAAGTAAATAAAGTAAAAGCAAAGTAATAATAAAGTGATGGAGATTGATATGATGAGAAAGAGACCCGGGGGCCATAGGTTTCACTAGTGGCTTCTCTCAAGAGCATAAGTATTCTACGGTGGGTGAACAAATTACTGTTGAGCAATTGACAGAATTGAGCATAGTTATGAGAATATTTAGGTATGATCATGTATATAGGCATCACGTCCGAGACAAGTAGACCGAAACGATTCTGCATCTACTACTATTACTCCTCTCATCGACCGCTATCCAACATGCATCTAGAGTATTAAGTTAAAAACAGAGTAACGCCTTAAGCAAGATGACATGGTGTAGAGGGATAGTTTCATGCAATATGATAAAAACCCCATCTTGTTATCCTCGATGGCAACAATACAATACATGCCTTGCTGCCCCTTCTGTCACTGGTAAAGGACACCGCAAGATTGAACCCAAAGCTAAGCACTTCTCCATGGCAAGAACAACCAATCTAGTAGGCCAAACCAAACTGATAATTCAAAGAGACTTGCAAAGATAACCAATCATACATAAAAGAATTCAGAGAAGATTCAAATATTATTCATAGATAGACTTGATCATAAACCCACAATTCATCATTCTCAACAAACACACCGCAAAAAGAAGATTACATCGAATAGATCTCCACAAGAGAAGGGGAGAACATTGTATTGAGATCCAAAAAGAGAGAAGAAGCCATCTAGCTACTAGCTATGGACCCGTAGGTCTGAAGTGAACTACTCACACTTCATCGAAGGGGCTTGGATGATGATGTAGAAGCCCTCTGTGCTTGATGCCCCCTCCGGCGGAGCTCCAGAACAGGCCCCAAGATGGGATCTCGTGGATACAGAAAGTTGCGGCGGTGGAATTAGGTTTTTGGCTCTGTCACCGATCGTTTGGGGGTACATGGATATATATAGGAGGAAGAAGTACGTCGGTGGAGCTTCGAGGGGCCCACGAGGCAGGGGGCACGCAATAGGGGGGGCGCCCCCTACCTTCGTGACCACCTCGTGGCTTCCTTGACGGAGGGTCCAAGTCTCCTGGATCTTATCTGATGAGAAAATCACGTTTCCGAAGGTTTCATTCCGTTTGGACTCCGTTTGATATTCTTTTCCTTCGAAACCCTAAAACAGGCAAAAAATAGCAATTCTGGGTTGGGCCTCCGGTTAATAGGTTAGTCCCAAAAATAATATAGAAGTGGAAAATAAAGCCCAATAATGTCTAAAACAGTAGATAATATAGCATGGAGCAATCAAAAATTATAGATACATTGGAGACGTATCAGACTCCTGCGTGCATCTACTACTATTACTCCACTGATCGACCGCTATCCAGCATGCATCTAGAGTATTAAGTTAATGAAAACAGAGTAACGCCTTAAGCAAGATGACATGATGTAGAGGGATAAACTCATGCAATATGATGAAAACCCCATCTTGTTATCCTCGATGGCAACAATACAATACGTGCCTTGCTACCCCTACTATCACTGGGAAAGGACACCGCAAGATTGAACCCAAAGCTACGCCCTTCTCCCATTGCAAGAAAGATCAATCTAGTAGGCCAAACCAAACTGATAATTCGAAGAGACTTGCAAAGATAACCAATCATACATAAAAGAATTCAGAGAAGATTCAAATATTATTCATAGATAGACTTGATCATAAACCCACAATTCATCGGTCTGAACAAACACACCGCAAAAAGAAGATTACATCGAATAGATCTCCACAAGAGAGGGGGAGAACATTGTATTGAGATCCAAAAAGAGAGAATAAGCCACCTAGCTACTAACTATGGACCCGTAGGTCTGAAGTAAACTACTCACACTTCATCGGAAGGGCTATGGTGTTGATGTAGAAGCCCTCCGTGATCGATGCCGCCTCCGGCGGAGCTCCGGAACAGGCCCTGTCGGTGTCAAAACCGGCGGATCTCGGGTAGGGGGTCCCGAACTGTGCGTCTAGGCCGGATGGTAACAGGAGACAAGGGACACGAAGTTTTACCCAGGTTCGGGCCCTCTCGATGGAGGTAAAACCCTACGTCCTACTTGATTAATATTGATGATATGGGTAGTACAAGAGTAGATCTACCACGAGATCGAGGAGGCTAAACCCTAGAAGCTAGCCTATGGTATGATTGTTGATGTGTATGTTGTTCTATGGACTAAAACCCTCCGGTTTATATAGACACCAGATAGGGTTAGGGTTACATAGAGTCGGTTACAATGGTAGGAGATCTTCATATCCGTATCGCCAAGGTTCCCTTCCACGCCAAGGAAAGTCCCCTCCGGACGCGGGATGGAATCTTCAATATTGTATCTTCGTAGTCCAGGAGTCCGGCTGAAGGTATAGTTCGGCTATCCGAACACCCCCTAATCCAGGAATCCCTCAGTAGCCCCCGAACCAGGCTTCAATGACGATGAGTCCGGCGTGCAGATTGTCTTCGGCATTGCAAGGTGGGTTCTCCTCCAAATTCCGTGCACCTGTTTGAATAAAGCCATGTTTCTTGTAGATGTTGTGCTCCTTGGCTTCTATGCCCAATAATGACCGCTTCCCACGTGTCAAACGAATATGAAAAGTCTGAGTGTTTTTACATTCACACCCCTAGCCACGTAAATGAGCCGCCCTATTTAAGGGGACGAGGATTTAGATCCAATCCACACCTCCTCCCTTCTGCGAGTGTTCATCAGAGCGCATCCGACAAAGGTCCATTCCACCATGGCCAGCCGTCGCAACTCCTCCCCTCGCCCTTCCAGCCCTAAGCCTAGATATTGGGAGAGATGTTCCACCCCGCATAGCGAGCTAGTGACGCTCCAGACCAAGGGATTTCTCCCCCCGGCCTATATGGTCCCGGTTCGAGCCGGTCTTGCCGTCTACAACGGCGGAGAGCAAGCGGAGAATGCCCCTAATCCCTCCAAAGGAGAGCGGGTGTGCCTTGTCCCTTACTTAATAAGGGGGCTCGGATTTCCAATCCACCCGTTTCTCCAGGGGCTGCTGGAGTTCTACGGCCTCTAGCTACATCATCTCACGCCTACCTCAATATTGCACATCGCGGGCTTTGTGGCCCTCTGCGAGCTGTTCTTGGGTGTTGAAGCTCATTTCGGACTGTGGAAGGAGCTGTTTTGCCTCGTGCCCCGTTCCAAGAAGGGGTCAATGTATCAAGTGGGCGGAGCTGAAGTGTGGCGCATCACCGGGACCGGATATCTATCCGGAACCCCAAAGAAGGCGTCCGAAGACTGGCCCTCGGAATGGTTCTATATAGAAGACGTCCCGCTGCCTGATCCTGTCCGGATCGGCCTCCCTGAATTCAACGGTTCTCGCTTAAAGAAGCGCCTAAGCTGGCGCCCACGGAGCCCTCAGAGGGAAAGTGACAGGGACATCATTTACCTGATGGGCCGAATAAGATTGTTAGCTCATTCCGGACTAACCATGATCGGGGTCATGGCCGCATGCATCATGCGAGGGGTGCAGCCGCTACAGTATAGAAGCCACCCCATGTGGGATTTCAACGGGGAGGACGACACCACCCGCTATGGCCGTAAGGGGCCGGATTCGGCTGCGGCTCTAATAAAGACCTTGTCCGCTATGTACAAGGGAGAAGAGGAGGATTTTCTCCGTGTCGACCCAAAGGGTGGATTTTCCATGTACAATCCTCCAAGCTGGGTGAGTGGTCACATCTTGCCCATCCGTTTTATATCCCCATTGTTAAATATTCAATCTTAGTGATTTCGACGCAGGAACTGCGGCAGGCCGTCAAAGACATAAACAGCCCTCCTCCACAACCCGAGGACCCAGAACGGTCCCTCGACCCGGACTCTCAAGAGGATCCGGACCTTTCGGTGGATCTGATTGATGGAGTGTTCCATCAATTGAGCAAGGACAACGCCCTGGTGGCCATTACGGCTGATTATCCAGGGCTAATTCTGGCCTCCCAGAAACGGGAGGCCGAACCTGCGGCGACAAGCCAATGAGGGGCCGCAGGGCCCCATGGGCAGAAAAGAGGTGCAGTCCGGACTGAGGCGTCAGCGCAAAGGTATGGCGCACCCCCTTATTCCAGGTGTTATACCTTCAAGGCATATTAACACTTGTGCTCTCTTCAGGACAAAGAGACCTCGCCGAACTATATTCGGAGAGACCGCCAATCACGCCTCCACCAGCCAGGCTCCAAAGCTTGGCCCGGAAGCGGGGCCGAACACAAGGCATGCACCGGACGCTCCTCCGATGGAGGATGTGGACGGGTTGTCTGCCACCAACTCTGAGGTGGAGAGTGCCATGAACCACAGGTGTCGCCGGACAATTCTTCACGACGCTTGTTTCTCCCAAGAGGCGTTAGATGCCTTCAAGTCGGGAGATGCGTACCTCCGTGCTGCTCAAGATGGTCTAGCCAGGGCCATGCAATACGTAAAAGACATACGGGTAAGAAAATTTTGGTAATTATATATATATACCAGTAGCCCCCGAGACTTGAAACAGTTAGAATAACTGATTTAAGGATCATTTGTGATGCAGGTTCTTACGGAAAAGAATTCCCTACTGTCCAAGGAGCTAGAAGAGTGCAAAGCCCAACTTGAGGCCACACTAGCCGCGGCAGGGGAGCCTAAGGAGACCCCCTCTGGTAATATACACTTTGAAAGATAAGTATTTTGCGAAGCACGGCTTTGGTGCGAATCTAACAAATAAACTGCAGATGGTGCCAGATTGAATCCGGAAAGGCAACACCTCCTACGCCAGCTAAAGGCTGGTGAGAGGGTGCTACTAAAGGTGATGGGGGAGAAGAACAATCTCCAAGATGCCAACACCAAGCTGGACGTCGAGCTAAAAGATGTTCGTGCCCAGCTGTCAGACTCCGTGAAGGAGAATCAGCGGCTTCGGCGCGACATATTTAGTAAGCGCTTGAGCGAACCTTTTGAAAGAAAGTTTGGCTGGGAAGTCGACTAACAGAGCAATGTCTGTAGGTATGCTAACAGGTCGTCCTGCAGAGGAGATGCCCGGTTCTACGGGTGACCTTCTTCCCGAGCTCTCGCAACTGCTCGATCGAGTTCGGCAGGCGATGCGAGGCGTCGCCCAGGCCCTGTGGCCATCCGTCTCCATGCCCGAAGGTCTTGGAGAGCTTGCGGAGCAGCTAAAGGGAGCACGGCAGCGCTTCCGATTGTGGAAGATATCAGCCTGCCGTCAAGGTGCTAGGGAGGCCTGGGCCATGGTAAAGACGCGGTACGCAAAGGCTGACCCCAACCACATGGCCGAGGTTGGTCCTGTAGGGCCCGATGGGAAGGAGATCCCTGTAAGCTTAGTATACGGCCAAGTAGAGTTGGCCGCAAAGTATTCCCAGCAGGACTGTAAATTAGACAGCCTGTTAGATGGTATTGAAGAGGAATACAACCAGTCAAAATGACTATGTAATTTAATTGACATTTATAATGCCTTCTAGCCGGATTGTAGATCATTTGTCATGGCCGACCTTTTTGCTTCAGCCTCGGGACCTGACGGTTCGGAGTGTGTCCGAATTCCCATGCGGTTATATAGGAACCGGGGAATGCATGGAGACCAGGTGTAGGGGTCATTAGGGCGTGAACAGACAAGTGCCCGACTAGGTATGTTATATTACATGGTTAGTAAGAAACATCTTCCAGGGAGAATAGTTCCGTTAGGGGTTCCTTTCCCTGGGAGGCATTCCCTAAGGTGCGTGTCCATGCTGCGAAAAGAAACGCAGGAAAAACATCTGGGGGCGTATAGATAAAAATAAAAAAAGATCATCTTTAGTTCACCGACCGAATATTCCCTTAAGAACGCTAGCTTTCGGCTTCACCCAGTCTGAGGTACACGTCCGGCTGACCCGGCAGTAACAATCGCAGAGGTGCTCCCTTTACCACCTAGCCGAACAATCGGGAACGTAGGGGTAAGCACAGGAGCCAGCCAACCCAGCTTGGCCAAAACTTAAGTCATATCGATGCATATAATGGTACATGCGGAAGTGTGACACATGTGTTGGGCATGAAGCCCGCATGAATAAGCTTCTGTTTAAAGAAGCCCCCAGGTTTAATGAGTGCGGATAGCGCATCACTTTTATGAGCCTTTAGAGGCTATAAGAGAGAGAGAAGAAGAGAAATGTAAGACAGAAAATATAAAAAATGGACAGAGGAAGGAGACGAACACAGAGTCCGGCGCTAGGCATAGAATCTTCGGAGACGGGCTGCGTTCCATGGGTTTGGCTCGAGTTGGTTATCTGATGCATCCCGCAGGCGGTACGCTCCACCAGTCAGGACTTGGTCAATTATGAAGGGACCTTCCCACTTGGGATTGAGTTTGTCATTTTTCTTGTCTGGTAGTCATAGAACTAATTCGCCAACGTTGTAATTTTTGGCCCATACTTCTCTGCTTTGGTATCTTCGAGCCTGCTGTTGATAGAATGCGGAACGGCCTTTTGCCACGTCACGCTCCTCCTCCAATGCGTCCAAGCTGTCCTGTCGATCGAGCTCGGCTTCTCTTTCTTCGTACATGCGCACTCGAGGTGAGTCATGAATTATGTCGCAAGGCAAAACTGCCTCTGCGCCGTACACCATAAAGAATGGTGTGTATCCGGTGGTGCGATTCGGCGTGGTCCGCAGCCCCCAGAGTACGGAGTCAAGCTCCTCTACCCAGTGCGTGTTAGATTCCTTGAGGGACCGCACTAATCTGGGTTTGATGCCGCTCATGATAAGACCATTTTCATGTTCGACCTGGCCGTTAGTTTGTGGGTGATAGACGGAAGCATAATCGAGCTTGATGCCCATGTTTTTGCACCAGAGTTTTACCTTGTCGGCCGTGAAGTTCGTACCGTTATCAGTGATGATGCTGTGGGGGACGCCATAATGGTGTACAAACTCGGATATAAAGTCTATCACCGGTTCGGATTCGGCCGTCTTAACAGGCTTGGCTTCTCCATTTGGTGAACTTATCCACCATGACCAGTAAGTATTTTTGCTTGTGGGTTCCGCCTTTAAGGGGTCCGACCATGTCGAGCCCCCAGACCACGAAGGGACAAGTAATGGGGATAGTTTGGAGGGCGGTGGGTGGCATATGGCTTTGGTTTGCAAAGAGCTGGCAACCGGTGCATCGTTGGACTAAGTCCTGAGCGTCTGCCCGGGTCGTCGGCCAATAAAAGCCCGTACGGAAGGCCTTGCTTACAAGGGACCGGGCTGGAGTGTGATGACCGCCGAGTCTGGCGTGAATTTCAGCCAGGAGGTTCCACCCCTCCTCTTCGAAGATGCACCTTTGAAGGACTCCAGTAATGCTTTTCTTATAAAGCTCTCCCTCGTGGACTCTGTAGGCTTTGGATCGCCGCACTATGCAGCGTGCCTCATTTTGGTCCTCGGGGAGTTCCTGCCTAGTAAGGTAGGCAAGGAATGGTTCTGTCCACGGGGCGATGACGGCCATTATTATGTGGGCTGAGGGTGTTATTTCATTGGCAGAGCCTCCGATCGTGTCAAAATGCTCGGTGTCGGGCAGTGCGGTTGGGTCCGGGCTGTTATTGTTCGGCTCCCCTTCCCATACTACGGATGGCTTGAACAGCCTCTCCAAGAAGATGTTGGGGGGGGGACTACTTCGTGTTTTGCGCCGATGCGTGCCAGGACATCTGCCGCCTGATTATTTTCCTGGGCTATATGGTGAAATTCAAGCCCCTCGAACCGAGCTGACATTTTTAGGACGGCGTTGCGGTAAGCTGCCATTTTTGGATCCTTGGCATCGAAGTCTCCATTTATTTGGGATATTTCAAGGTTCGAGTCCCCGCGCACCTCTAGGTGTTGGATGCCCATGGATACTGCCATGCGGAGACCATGTAAAAGGGCCGCATATTCGGCTGCATTGTTGGAGTCCGTGTACATAATCTGTAGTACGTATTGAACTGTGTCTCCTGTGGGGGACGTCAAAACGATGCCAGCCCCCAGTCCGGCCAACATCTTGGAGTCGTCGAAATGCATGATCCAATTGGAATATGTGCCGTACTCTTTAGGGAGTTCGGCCTCTGTCCATTCTGCGACGAAGTCGGCCAAGACTTGCGACTTGATGGCTCATCGTGGCTTATAAGTTATGTCGAACGGGAGGAGCTCAATGGCCCATTTTGCAATCCGGCCCGTTGCGTCATGGTTGTTTATAATATCGTTAAGTGGTACTTCCGAGGCTACTGTTATTGAACACTCTTGAAAGTAGTGTTGTAGCTTCCGGGATGCCATGAATACCGCGTACGCAATCTTTTGATAATGCGGGTACCGTGATTTGCAGGGAGTCAGGACGGTGGACACATAATAGACCGGCTTTTGAAGAGGGAATTTGTGTCCGTCCGCTTCTCGTTCGACGACGAGCACTGCGCTTACAACCTGATGTGTTGCTGCAATGTATAATAGCATTGGTTCGCCAATGCTTGGCGCGGCCAGGACTGGGTTTGTTGCCAGTATGGCTTTTATTTCATCGAGTCCGGCCGTGGCTGCATCCGTCCATTTGAAGTGTTCGGCGCGCCGAAGGAGGCGATAAAGGGGTAGGGCCTTTTCTCCCAAGCGGGAGATAAAGCGGCTTAGAGCCGCCACGCATCCGGTTAACTTTTGTATTTGTTTGAGGTCCTTTGGGATATCCAGTTGCGATAGAGCTCGGATCTTGGCTGGATTGGCTTCAATTCCTCTACCGGATACAATGAAGCCCAAGAGTTTTCCGGCTGGAACGCCGAAAACGCATTTTTCCGGGTTGAGCTTGATGTCGTATGTTCGGAGGTTATCAAATGTGAGCCTCAAGTCGTCTACTAGAGATTCAACATGTCTTGTTTTGACGACCACATCATCTACATATGCCTCCACTGTTTTGCCGATCTGGCTTGCCAAACATGTCCGAATCATGCGTTGATATGTTGCGCCGGCGTTTTTGAGCCCGAAGGGCATCGTGTTGAAGCAGAATGGCCCGTATGGTGTGATAAATGCCGTTGCGGCTTGGTCTGGTTCTGCCATCTTGATTTGACGGTAGCCAGAATACACGTCGAGGAAACACAACGAATCGTGTCCTGCGGTAGCGTCGATAATTTAGTCGATGCGGGGAAGGGGGACGGGATCCTTTGGGCAAGCCTTGTTAAGGTCTTTAAAATCAACACACAGGCGCCAGGATTTGTCCTTCTTTGGTACCATCACCAGGTTTGCTAGCCAGTCCGGATGTTTTATATCTCTGATGAATCCGGCCTCCAATAGCTTTGCTAGCTCCTCTCCCATGGCATGTCTCTTAGGTTCGGAAAAACGCCGAAGAGCCTGTTTGATAGGTTTGAATCCTGCTTGGATATTTAAGCTGTGCTCGGCTAGCCTGCATGGGATTCCTGGCATGTCTGAAGGGTGCCAGGCAAAAATGTCCCAGTTCTCTCATAGGAACTCTCGCAATGCGGCATCGACATCAGGGTTTAAATGTGCCCCGATGGAAGCTGTTTTATTGGGGTCCGTTGGATGGACTTGGAATTTGACTATTTCGTCCGCCGGTTTAAAGGAGGTGGACTTGGATCTTTTGTCGAGTACCACATCGTCCCTATTCACCGTAGAGCGTAGCGTAGTCAGCTCCTCAGCCTCTAGGGCTTTGGATTGTGCCTCGAGGGCCAGTACGGTTGTCTTGTTTTCGGCGTGGAGTGCTATGTCCGGATCACTAGCGAGAGTGATGATCCCGTTAGGCCCGGGCATCTGGAGCTTAATGTACCCGTAATGGGGTATTGCTTGGAAGATTGTAAATGCTTCCCGCCCTAGCAGAGCGTGATAACCGCTGCTGAACGGAGCCACCTGGAACGTGACCTCTTCGGACCTGTAATTATCTGGCGTGCCGAACACCACATCTAGTGTGATTTTTCCTGTACAACGCGCTTCCCGACTGGGGATTATTCCTCTAAAGGTTGTGCTGCTTCGCTCAATGCGGTTCCAGTCTATTTCCATTTTTTGAAGAGTCTCCTCGTAAATGAGGTTCAATCCGCTGCCGCCGTCCATGAGTACCTTGGTAAGACGAAAGCCGTCCACTATTGGACTGAGGACCAACGCGGCTGGTGCTCGGGCTGTTCGGAATTTAGGTTCATCACTGGCGTTAAAGGTAATAACCGTGTCACTCCATGGGTTTATTGTTGCTACTTGGTAGACTTCGGCAAGGCTGCGGAGTGTCCTTTTTCACATATTATTTGATGCGAAAGTCTCGAAGACTGTTAATACCGTATTGGTGTCTCTGGGGTGGCTTTCTGTGGCCTCCAGAATTAGGAGATTTTCACCAATTTTGGCCACCTGCCGGAGTATCCAACATGCTCTGAGGCTGTGAGTTGGTGTGGCGTCCTCTGTACTGTGAATTTTACAGGGTCCATTAAGCCATCCTTCTAGTATGGTTCCATGCCCTGTAGAGGGTTTTTGCTTTTTAGTGCTTGACCCGGGTGATTGGTGATGATGCACCCTTTTATTTCGGACTGGGTTTGTATTCAGGGCCGGATTGTCCCAAAATTTCATTTCGGTTTTCCAGGCGCTTTCCATCGCACAATACTTTCGTAGATGGACGCCAAGTCAGCGAAGCGTGTAATATCATGGCGACTTATGGCGTTGAGTATTCCCTTGTCCGTGCAATTTTCGCAAAAGATTGAGATTGCATCTTCCTCACAGCAGTCCCTTAGCCTATTCTTAACTAAGAGGAATCTGGCCCAGTAATGATGTACTGTTTCGTCGGGGTCTTGCCTGATTTTGGATAGATCGCATATGTTGGGGTGGGTGGGTGGAATTAAATCCGAAGCCTCACCCCATCTAAGGCTCAGAGGCCGAGGATTTTCTGAACTCGACAATTTGGATTCCTGGATGTTGTCTAATGAATCCAGCCCGTCGCCTGACTCTAAGTTCAGGTCTTGAGTGATATCCTCCCCTCTGCGGATATCCGGCTTGGAGGGATCGGGAATCCGGACGTAGCGAGTCCTTAAGATAGATGAAGAGTCGCCGCACTGTCCCTCTACCACGGCAACGTGATGGGTGACTTGGGTAGTGTTAATCTCTCTCAGATCGATTTTAGGCCCGATCTAGTCATAATCCGTAGCGACTCCCAAGGCGGCAAAGCGATCCAAGAGCTCGTTTATGGAGGAAAGCTCCATTGGATCTAACTGCTCGGCAAGTTCTGAGCTGACATGAAGATTGTTTTTGATGGCTCGAGAGGTCATCGTCGGCGCAGAAGCCGAACAGGCGGTCATAAGAAAACCACCTAGCCGGAGGGTTTGGCCGACAGCCAAAGCTGCCTTAGCAACGGTGAAGACGGGGCGAGGCATCCTTCCTGATGGCGACGACACAGAGGAACTCTCAATCAAAGCACCAATGTCGGTGTCAAAACCGGCGGATCTCGGGTAGCGGGTCCCGAACTGTGCGTCTAGGCCGGATGGTAACAGGAGACAAGGGACATGAAGTTTTACCTAGGTCCGGGCCCTCTCGATGGAGGTAAAACCCTACGTCCTGCTTGATTAATATTAATGATATGGGTAGTACAAGAGTAGATCTACCACGAGATCGAGGAGGCTAAACCCTAGAAGCTAGCCTATGGTATGATTGTTGATGTGTATGTTGTTCTACGGACTAAAACCCTCCAGTTTATATAGACACCGGATAGGGTTAGGGTTACATAGAGTCGGTTACAATGGTAGGAGATCTTCATATCCGTATCGCCAAGCTTGCCTTCCACGCCAAGGAAAGTCCCCTCCGGACGCGGGACAGAGTCTTCAATCTTGTATCTTCGTAGTCCAGGAGTCCGGCTGAAGGTATAGTTCGGCTATCCGAACACCCCCTAATCCAGGACTCCCTCAGGCCCCAAGATGGGATCTCGTAGATACAGAAAGTTGCGGCGGTGGAATTAGGGTTTTGGCTCCGTATCTGATCGTTTGGGGGTACGTAGGTATATATAGGAGGAAGGAGTACGCCGATGGAGCAATAGGGGGCCCACGAGGGTGGAGGGCGCGCCTGGGGGGGGGGGTAGGCGCGCCCCCTACCTTGTGGCCTCCTCTTTTGTGTCTTGACGTAGGGTCCAAGTCTCTTGGGTCTTGTTCGTTGAGAAAATCACGTTCCCGAAGGTTTCATTCCGTTTGGACTCCGTTTGATATTCCTTTTCTTCGAAACCCTAAAATAGGCAAAAAAACTGCAATTCTGGGCTGGGCCTCCGGTTAATAGGTTAGTCCCAAAATAATATAAAAGTGGATAATAAAGCCCAATAATGTCCAAAACAGTAGATAATATAGCATGGAGCAATCAAAAATTATAGATACGTTGGAGACGTATCAGTTGGCAAGGAGACAATTTACGAAGTTGGAGACAGAGTGTATCTTCGTGTATCACCACTCCGAGGAGTGAAGCGCTTTGGAGTTAAGGGAAAGTTAGCACCACGTTTTGTGGGACCATACCGTGTTTTGGAATGTATGGGAGAAGTTGCTTACAAGTTGGAATTGCCCGAAGGATTGTCAAGAGTTCACGATGTGTTCCACGTTTCTCAGTTGAAGAAGTGCCATGCAGAGAATGTTGATATTCCTCTGAGAGATACAGTGCCACTGGAAGCGATTCAGTTGGATAGCGACTTGACCTACGAGGAGAAACCAGTCAAGATTCTCGATTTTGCCAGCCGAGTCACACGCAGCAAGGTTATCAAGTTCTGTAAAGTTCAACGGAGCCACCATACTGAGGATGAAGCCACCTGGGAACGAGAGGAATACCTATGGAAGGATCACCCTCACCTATTTTCTAGCCAACCTGAATCTCGAGGGCGAGATTCATCTTAAGGGGGGTAGGTTTGTAACATCCCAAATTTCCAATTTGGAATGTTATGCATTAGATCATCATTTCATATCATATTTTATTGCATTTTGGTTTGATCCTAGAAATTCTACGCAAGTCAAGGACCCATGAAGAGAGTTGGGGATTTCATTATTTTCATATTTGAGTTTTCTCAAATTTTGAAAAGAGGATCGTTTGATTTTAATTATTTTCTCCTCGAATATTTCTTTTATGAAAATAAAAAGAGAGGGGATAAAATGACTTCCCCAAAATAAATAAATATTGGAGATTTAATATTAAAATAAAATAAGATTTTATTCAGAGTTTTTATCGCTATTTTATTTGAATTAGGAAAAATATGTGTTTTATAAAAAATTGCATTAGAGGCCCAAAAAAATGTTCACCTTGCCCGGTAGATTTTTAGAGGACGGGGAAAATTTATTTCAGGATTTTTGGAGTCCGTTTAGTATTTCCTTTATTCGTTTATCTGAGCGGAATTATTTTTTTTCAAAAAAGGGGAACCGACCTACGGGCTGTATCCGGCCCGGACTCCTCCCCAGGCTCCCCTTATAAGCCGGATCCCTGCCCTCGCAGCCCACCCCGCGCCCCCTCCCCTAGCGCCGCCGCCGCCCGCCGGATCTCGTCGCCGTTGACCGCCGTTGACCGGTCGGTTTCTTCGGTTAAAATCCCGGTTTTTTATTTTTCTGGTTTAATTCATTAGATCAGTTTTTCGGTCGGTTTATTTATTTTGCGGACGTTCGTCCGTTCATTCATTTAAACGAACACCGTTCACCCGTTAGTCACAGACAGCGAACGTTCGTTCGTTAGCCTGTTCGTTAGTTTTTCTTTTTCTCGGATTTTTCGCGATTATTTTCGATCGCGATTTCTGATCTGATTTTCGTTTTAGTTTATCTTTTCCCTCGTTAGTCAGAATCAGGTGATTCAAGCGCCTAGATCTTCTTCTCGAAACCCCCTCTCTGTTTAACCAACTTAAACGAGATTTTGCTACTGTAAAATTTGACTTCAGTCCAGATTAGTAAAAAGATCTTGTTTCTTTCGCAGTTTGAGTTTCGTTGCTTCGTTTGGTTTGATTCTTTTTGCAAACCGGAGTTCTTAAGTTGACCTTTCTGGTTAGATCTCTTATTTGAGTTTTACCCGTGCTTCTTGTTCAGTGCTTATTGTATGCTTGTTTGTTTGCGATAGAGTACCCAGAGTGCGAAGCGTGCTACTACGAGTCTCTAGGTTTTGTGGATCATCAGCAAGGCAAGTAACACTTTGATCATACCTCTTTGCTACCCAGTTTTATTGCAGTAGATCAATCCTCAAACACTTGCATGATTAGGATCTGATTAAATTGTGGGTTTTGTGAAATAGCTGAGGTAGTACCTATGCACCTGTTTATTTTCAAACCTTGGGAGTTACCTCTACGTTGCTTATTTTGCTATGCTTTTCTCGTAGACGTTGATTGGGTTTGAGAGTATTCATGACAGATGTGAGCTTCTTAACTAATGGTTCAACTTAAGGTGGCAACTTAAATACACATCTGGGTGGATTGCTTGTGGACACCTGGAGTACCCAGTGTTGTCATAGGATATCCCAGAGGACCCGTGTGATAATCCTACGGCCCGCCACCCAGGCTCAAAGGGATCATAAGATTATTCATGCTAGAAACTTCCATGTGCAGCCACAAGCTATTATGGGCTCTAGCATAGTTGAGTAAGTTGCGTGAAGCTCTTGAAGAGGTAGACTAGTAGATGTAGTGGGTTGTAGGTGGTATAGTCTACCCAGAGTAGAGAGTTAATGCTTCAGAAAGACTGTGTCTCGAATCTCTGACCATGGATGTATTCGAGTCTTGTGGGGAGAAGTGCGCAAACCTCTGCAAAGTGTATAAACTAATCATGGTCAGCCATGTCCCCGGTTATGGACATCTTGAGTATCTGGTTCTTGGATTATCATGATTGATCTCATCACTCTTAATTCAAATTGATTGGGTTTAATGATGATGTTTAATTGGGATTGAGTTGGAGGAACCTTCTCAATGTTTAACAACTACCATGATAGTTAAATAAAATTTATTCCTTTGTTGTAGGAAAAAGTTGGCTTTTTGCAAAACTATTTAACCATACAGCCTCCACCAGCCATATATGCATGTAGTGATAGCAATATTTCTGTTCGTTATTCTCTTGTGTTACTTTGCCAGCATATTCCATGTGCTGACCCGTTTCGGGCTGCAACGTATAATGTTGCAGACTTTTTAGACAACGAGTAAGGAGACATAGGTCGTTGTCTTTCACTCAGTGATGTCGTTGGAGTTGATGGACTCACATTATCTTCCAAGCCTTTCGCTGTTATCGATTTAGATGGCCTTAAGCCATATTTATTGTTTTATGTTCTCTTTTGAGACATTCGATGTAATAAGTGTGTGATTGCTACTCTGTTATAAATCCTCAAGTAATGTGCATGTCAGCATTACCGATCCAGGGTTGACACTGATGCACAGAGATCGGACTGTTTGAGGTCTAGTCGCTACACTTGTCCTCAAGCGAAAATCGATATCAAAAAAAATGTCTACATATTTAGAGATAGAGGTGTCGATAAAATAAAATACTGACATGAGGGCATCATGATCATTCTTAGGACAACAACATATATATATATATGGTCGCGCTATTCGTCACCCTAGGTGAGAAATAGTTATTCTTCACCCTCTCTCTATTTTGGTGTCTATGCACCGTATTTTTAGGTTTCGTAAATTTTTCCCTATTTCATACGTAAAAAGAGAATGTAAGAAAATATATACTCACCGTAAAAAATATTTTATGTTACGTAAAATTACGAACATAAAAACATAGTGTAAAACATACATAAAATTTGATATTTCTGGTCTTATAACCTATTTTTTTGTTTTCTTATACCAAATTTTACGTAGTGAATCAATATGAATTTAAGTATTTGTATTTCAAATGTAATTTATTTATGAAGCGATCGTAAAATTACCCCGGGTCAAAAATAACTTATTATGCATCCTGGGTGATGAATAGTATTATTATATATATATATATATTGTCATATGATTTCTTATGCTAAAGTAACAATTCATTCACAATTTCAAGTATGAATCAAAAACTTCATTGAGAACCAACAAACTATAATCTCAGTCATTGAAGCAATTGCAATTTATCATAACATAGGAAAGAGTCAATAGAAGAGCCTTTCAGCAAGTCCACATACTCAACCATCATTTAGTCTTTCACAATTGCTAACACTCACGCAATATTTGTGGTTATGAAGTTTTAGTCGGACACGGAGAAAGATAGGGGCTTATAGTTTTGCCTCCAACCTTTTACCTCAAGGGTAATGTCAACAATAATAGTTCATGAAAATTTACATCCAATTAGCTATATATATCAGGATCTTTCCAACACATTGTGCTTGCCAAAGGATAAAATGTAAAAAAGGAAAGGTGGAGATCACCATGACTCTTGTATGAAGTATAAGACAAGAATACAAGATATGCCCTTCGCAAAGGGAAGCAGAGGTTGTCATGTGCTTTTATGGTTGGATGCACAAAATCTTAATGCGAAAGAATGTCACTTTATATTGCCACTTGTGATATGGACCTTTATTATGCAGTCTGTCGCTTTTATTTCTTCCACATCACAAGATCGTATAAAGCTTATTTTATCCACACTAATAAATCATACATATTTAGAGAGCAATTTTTATTGCTTGCAACAATGACAACTTACTTGAAGGATCTTACTCAATCCATAGGTAGATATGGTGGACTCTCATGGCAAAACTGGGTTTAAGGATATCTGGAAGCATAAGTAGTATCTCTACTTGGTGCAAAGAATTTGGCTAGCATGAGAGGGAAAGGCAAGCTCAACATGTTGAATGATCCATGACAATATAATTTATTTCAGATGTAAGAAAACATAACCCATTACATTGTCTTGCTTGTCCAACATCAACTCTTTAGCATGTCATATTTTAATGAGTGCTCGCAATCATAAAAGATGTCCAAGATAGTATATTTCTATGTGAAGACCTCTCTTTCTTTATTACTTCCTATTAATTGCAGCGATGACCAAAACTATGCTTGTCAACTCTCAACAACTTTTATTCATCACACTCTTTATATGTGAAGTCATTACTCTCCATAAGATCCATATGATCTCTTTAATTCTTTTTATTCTTTCTCTTTTATTTTATTCCCTCAAGATCATAGCAAGATAATCAAGCCCTTGACTGAACACTAATCTTTATTATATATACACTCGATTACATAGAAGGATCATAAAGCAAAACTCAAAACTAGATCATACTAAAACTTTATTCTACTAGATCAAGATATTACCAAAAGGATCGAACTAAGAAAAACGGTAAAGGTAAAAGTGTGATGGTGATACGATACCAGGGCACTCCCCCAAGCTTGGTAGTTGCCAAGGGGAGTGCCCATACCCGATACTCAGTTCTTCTTTGTTGGTGAAGAAGGTGTTGGTGATGATGGATAATCGCACATTGAGCATAGGAGATCCTCCAATTTGCAGATAATGCCCTTGAGTGCGATGATACACTCCTTCAACAAAATATTGTCACTTGTGAGATACTTGTTTTGAATGCGAGTTAACTCAATCATCTTTAAAGCTTCAATCTCCGTTGGGGTAAAGAGATTGTGATGAGGTTGAAGGATGTCTTCGTCTACTACTGCCGAAACTTGATCCCCCATGGCCTTCTTGATCCCATCATCCTTGCTGATCTTTCCAGGCTCTTCTCTCTTCAGCTCTATCTTCATTAGCCAAGAATCGTTGCCCTGATTGTTGGAGGAGGAGGGAGACGACCTCATGCCTGGCCTCGAAAACCCTGGCAGAAAACAGCTCGAAACAAAAACATGAGATATTTGCATGGTACGGTGATCAAAACCTTCGGGGGATTATATAATGATTTTTTACCGACCAAAAGAAGTATCGTGCAAGAAAACAAAGTCCGAAGAGCACACGAGGTGCCCACGAGGCAGGGGGCGCGTCCAGGGGGGTAGGGCGCGCCCTCCACCCTCGTGGAAGCCTCGTGTCCTTCCCGGACTGCTTCTTATTTTCCTATTTTCTTAAATATTCCAAAACGGAGGAAAATTGCTATTAGAACTGTTTTGGAGTCGGTTTACTTACCGTACCTCATACCTCTTCCTTTTCGGAGTCTGAAACGTTCTAGAAAGTGTCCCTTATGTATTCCTCCGGGGTTACGGTTTCAATAACATTAGTTTCAACATTTATAGGATCACCTGAGACATAATGTTTGATTCTTTGGCCGTTCACCACACTCAGATTTGTGCCTTCGAAGTTGTTGATTTTTATGGCACCGGAACGATAGACCCCCTCGATGACATAAGGACCTTCCCATTTAGACAGGAGTTTTCCTGCAAAAAATCTTAAACGAGAGTTGTATAATAATACATAATCACCTACATTAAACTCACGTTTTTGTATCCTTTTATCATGCCATCTTTTAACTTTTTCTTTAAACAGTTTGGCATTCTCATAGGCGTGGGTTCTCCATTCATCAAGTGAGCTAATGTCAAAAATCCTCTTCTCACCGGCAAGTTTGAAAACATAATTGAGCTCTTTATTTGCCCAATATGCCTTATGTTCTAGTTCAAGAGGTAAATGACATGCTTTACCATAAACCATTTTATATGGAGACATACCCATAGGATTTTTAAATGTAGTTCTATAAGCCCATAAGGCATCATCAAGTTTCTTGGACCAATTCTTTCTAGATCTATTAACAGTCTTTTGCAAAATTAATTTAAGCTATCTGTTGCTCAGTTCTACTTGACCACTAGACTATGGATGATAAGGAGATGCAATTCTATGATTAACATCATACTTAGCAAGCATTTTACCGAAGGCACCATGAATAAAATGTGAACCACCATCAGTCATTAAATATATAGGGACTCTAAACCTCAGAAAAATAACTTCTTTAAGCATCTTAATAGAGGTGTTATGATCATCACTACTAGTTGGAATAGCTTCTACCCACTTAGTAACGTAATCAACATCAACTAAAATATGTGTATACCCATTAGAGGAAGGAAATGGTCCCATATAATCAAAGCCCCAAACATCAAATGGTTCAATAACAAGTGAATAATTCATATTACCAATTCTTTGATATTCATCACAAGACAAGACAAACTTACAGGCATCTTTGAAGAGAGTAGGCCAATAAAAACGGGATTGCAATACCTTATGTGCAGTTCTATCTCTAGCATGGTGTCCTCCAGAAGCCTTAGAGTGACACTTGCGTAAGATCTGTTCCTGTTCATGCTCAGGTACACAACGTCTAATAACACCATCTACTCCTTCTTTATAAAGGTGTGGGTCATCCCAAAAGTAATGTCTTAAATCATAAAAAACTTTTTCTTTTGCTGGTATGTGAAACTATGTGGTATAAATTTAGCAACAATCTAATTAGCATAATCAGTATACCATGGAGCAGTACGAGAAGCATTTATGACAGCTAATTGTTCATCAGGAAAGCTATCATCAATAGGTAGTGGGTCATCAAGAACATTCTCTAACCTAGACAAGTTGTCTGCAACGGGGTTCTCAGCTCCCTTTCTATCAATAATATGCAAATCAAATTCTTGTAGCAAGAGAACCCATCTAATAAGTCTAGGTTTAACATCTTTCTTTTCCATAAGATATTTAATAGCAGCATGATCAGTGTGGACAGTTACTTTAGAATCAACAATATAAGGTCTGAACTTATCACAAGCGAATACAACTGCTAAAAATTCCTTTTCAGTAATAGCATAATTTCTTTGGGCACTGTCTAGAGTTTTACAAGCATATTGGATAACATTTAATTTCTTATCAACTCTTTGCCCTAGAACAGCCCCTACATGATAATCACTAGCATCGCACATAATTTCAAATGGTAAATTCCAATCAGGGTGCTGAACAATAGGTGCAGAAATCAAAGCTTTCTTAAGTATTTCAAATGCATCTACACAATCATCATCAAAGACAAAAGGAACATCTTTTTGTAAGAGATTAGTCAGAGGCCTAGAAATTCTAGAGAAGTCCTTAATGAACCTCCTATAAAAACTGACATGACCAAGGAAACTTAATATACCTTTAATGTCCTTAGGACACGACATCTTTTCAATAGCATCAACCTTAGCTTTATCAACTTCAATACCTCTTTCAGAAATTTTATGCCCCAAGACAATACCTTCTAATTCAAGACAAGATTAGTTTCTTCACATCTCTGCAAAACTCGATCAAGGTTGCTTAAGCAATCATCAAAAGAAGTTCCATATACAGAAAAATCATCCATGAAAAGCACAACAATCTTTTCACAAAAGTCAGAGAATATAGCAGTCATACATCTTTGAAAGGTAGCAGGTGCATTGCATAAACCAAAAGGCATACGTCTATAAGCAAAGGTACCGAAAGGGCAAGTAAAAGTTGTCTTTTCTTGATTCTCTTTTGACATAGGTATTTGAGAGAAACCAGAATAACCATCTAGAAAGCAAAAATGTGTATTTTTGGATAATATTTCTAGCATTTGATCAATAAAAGGTAAAGGGTAATGATCCTTTTTAGTAGCTTTATTTAATTTGCGGAAATCAATTACCATTCTATAACCTGTAACAATTCTTTGTGGGATCAGTTCATCTTTATCATTAGGAAAAACAATAATACTGAAGGAAATATGCCCTAGAGGCAATAATAAAGTTATTATTTATTTCCTTATATCATGATAAATGTTTATTATTCATGCTAGAATTGTATTAACCGGAAACATAATACATGTGTGAATACATAGACAAACAAAGTGTCACTAGTATGCCTCTACTTGACTAGCTCGTTGATCAAAGATGGTTATGTTTCCTAGCCATAGACATGAGTTGTCACTTGATTAACGGGATCACATCATTAGGAGAATGATGTGATTGACTTGACCCATTCCGTTAGCTTAGCACTTGATCGTTTAGTATGTTGCTATTACTTTCTTCATGACTTATACATGTTCCTATGACTATGAGATTATGCAACTCCCGTTTATCGGAGGAACACTTTGTGTGCTACCAAATGTTACAACGTAACTGGGTGATCATAAAGGTGCTCTACAGGTGTCACCGAAGGTACTTGTTGAGTTGGCGTATTTCGAGGTTAGGATTTGTCACTCCGATTGTCGGAGAGGTATCTCTGGGCCCTCTCGGTGATGCACATCATTATAAGCCTTGCAAGCAATGTAACTAATGAGTTAGTTGTGGGATGATGCATTATGGAATGATTAAAGAGACTTGCCAGTAACGAGATTGCACTAGGTATTAAGATACCGACAATCGAATCTCGGGCAAGTAACATACCAATGACAAAGGGAACAATGTATGTTGTTATGCGGTTTGACCGATGAAGATCTTCGTAGAATATGTAGGAGCCAATATGAGCTTCCAGGTTCCGCTATTGGTTATTGACCAGAGACGTGTCTCGGTCATGTCTACATAGTTCTCGAACCCGTAGGGTCCGCATGCTTAAAGTTCGGTGACGATCGGTATTATGAGTTTATGTGATTTGATGTACCAAAGGTAGTTCGGAGTCCCGTATTAGATCGGGTACATGACGAGGAGTCTCGAAATGGTCGAGACGTAAAGATCGATATATTGGAAGGCTATATTTGGACATCGGAAAGGTTCCGAGTGATTCGGGTATTTTTCTGAGTACCAGGGAGTTACGAGAATTTGTCCGGGGAGTCAATGGGCCTTAATGAGCCTTAGTGGGAAGGAGAGGCAGCGGCCAGGAGGTGGCACGCGCCCCTCCCAAGCCCAGTCCGAATTGGACAAGGGGTTTGGGGTGCGGCCCCCTCTCCCTTCCTTCTCCCCTTCCCCTCCTTCCCCCTTCTCCTAGTTGGACTAGGAAAGAAGGAAACCTACTCCTACTAGGAGTAGGAATCCTACTCCCTTGGCACGCCCCTCCTAGGGTCGGCCTCCTCCTCCCTCCCTCCTTTATATACGGGGGTAGGGGCACCCCAAGACACACAAGTTGACCTGTTGATCTATTCCAGCCGTGTGCGGTGCCCCCGTCCACCATATTCCACCTCGGTTATATCGTAGCAGTGCTTAGGCGAAGCCCTACGTCGGTAGCAACATCATCACCGTCACCACGCCATCGTGCTGACGAAACTCTCCTGTGAAGCTTTGCTGGATCGGAGCTCGCGGGACGTCATCGAGTTGAACGTGTGCAGAACTCGGAGGTGCCATGCGTTCGGTACTTGGATTGGTCGGATCGTGAAGACGTACGACTACATCAACCGCGTTGTGCTAACGCTTCCGCATTCGGTCTACGAGGGTACGTGGACACACTCTCCCCTCTCGTTGCTATGCATCACCATGATCCTGAGTGTGCGTAGGATTTTTTTTGAAATTACTACGTTACCCAACTGTCGTGGAATTGTCACGGCAGATGTCCTCATGGAAGGACTTAGTCGTGGAGCCATCACTACGGGTTAGCTTGAAGGGGTTAAACCGGACAAAGGGACATGAGAGTTTATACTAGTTCAGCCCCTTCGATGAAGGTAAAGGCCTATGTCTAGTTGTGATTGGTATTGCTGGGGTTTCGAAGACCAGGGAGCGAATCCGCTTTGTCTGGCTTCGAGTTATTGTTTTCTGTCCCAGAACCGCCGCCGAGTCACCCCTTTATATATTCAGGAGGACCCCGGCCGGTCTATGGAGTCCCGAGGCTGGCTCATACAAGTGTCCGCCTCGGTCTCTTCTTTCTTATCTTACAATGCAAGTTTATACAATCATGGCGGTTTACTATCATGGGCCCTAAATCGCCTGTGGGCTCTGGGCCTCTAAGCTTCATTCGTAAAGCGCCATCTTCTGGGTTTCCTTGGGTTTCAGTATAACTGAAGGTGAACCGGCCCCTCCTGGGCGGTTTACCCTCAGTGGTTATACCTTCAACATTAGGCCCCAGATTGATTTGAACATGTTCATGTCAGTCTTCAATCCTTGAACTTCTGGCAATTCTCGTAAACCGCCATATTGTCTTCTCCCTGTGAACTTTGATGAATCGCCATGACGTCATCTTCCGTTACTGTAGTAAATTATTGTGACGTCATTCCTGTATAATTTTTTTTATAAATATTCCCTTCTCTTTAATTAATTCCTGAAGATCGAGGTGACAGCTGCATCCTCTTTTGCCGCCTCCGATTCCTTGATTTTCGCGCCTGCCGTTTTATCCCACTTCCTTATAAATAAAACCGGGGCGCCTTCCATTTTCTTTCTTTCCAAACCGCATCGTCTTCCTCCTCGCGACCCGAAGACCTTAAGTATCGCCGCCGCCGCCGTCGTTGATCTTCCAGTCCGCACCGACTCAGGCCGCTGCATCGACCTGACTCTGACCAGAAATCGATGGCGAACCTCCGCAACTCGTCCACATCCGTGAGTTCTTCTCCTTCCCCTTCTCAGATCTGCATTGGAACTTTTTGTTGAGTTCGTCGGCACTCATCGCCGCCCGATGCAAACCCTTGTTAGTTTTCACCTCCAATACCCGGTTTAGATTGTAAAAACAACGTAGAACTGCTGCAGCAATTGTTTGCGCTTATCCTGCATAAAAATAGATCTTATTTCCATTGTTTGGAAGCTCTCTTTGAATGTATGAACTTCTCTGCACTGTTTTAGGTCTAGAAATTTTTCCTTCCAGAGCGACCGTTTGATCCAAAATAATAATTGCAACTTGTGAAACCTGTTTGTTCCATACTTAATAGATTTCCAGCTTGGGGTTCTGCCTCCAAAGGGCGGTTTATCCTTTAGTGTTGATAATTCGTCGTATGTCATTAGCCCTCTCTTAAACCACCATCTAGACTTTGAACAGCCATGCCCGGTTCACTTCATACGTATACCTTGAATTGCCGGTTTAACATTTTGACAAACAGATACGAACCGCCAATCGTAAACCGTCCATTTTCCTTTTATAGACTTTGTAAGATGACGAAACAATTTGCTGCTTGCAACTAGGTTCCGTCTCGGATCACAGAAACGCAAATCAATGAATATGTCACCACCGACGCTTTAGCCTCAAAAAATGTCCTCCGTTGGCGAGTTCCTGGCCCTGAATGCCCCCCTGAACCTCAAGATGGAGAAGTGATTGTATTCTTGCAACATTTAGCTCGAGGTTTCAGTCAAAAAATTTCCGGGATGTTCTTGCCAGGCTCCAACTTCATCCTCAAGATATCGGACCAAATTCTGTGTCCAACATATGCAATTTCCAAGTATTCTGTGAGGTTTATCTGCAAGAAGAACCCACTGTCAATCTATTTCTAGATCTCTTTCACTTAAACCGCCGGACGGAATTTTCTGATGGACCTAATACTGAACTTGGCGGTGTGTCGATTCAAAAGAGGAAAGAGGTTGATTTTCCTCACGCCAAACTTCACAGCCATACAAAAGACTGGAACCACACTTGGTTCTACTGTCAAAATACTGCCCCTGCTGAAGAGAATCCTCTACCGGGCTACCGTCCGTACCGACTCAGCAATAATCACCCCTTACCTCAGAGATTGCCTGCCAAAGACCGACAAGCTTATGCATCTCAACTCGCCAAACTCCGGGCTCTCCTTGCCAACGGTTTAACTGGTGTTGATCTCGTCCGTTGCTGGATTTCATGGTGCATTCTCCCTTTAGGCCGCCGGCCCGGATTGATGTTTGAATACACCGGCAACACCAATGATCCTCAACGGTTTAACTCAATAGAACTGACGGACGATGAAGTCAGTGAAAGTGTAAAGAAAATACTCGACGAACCGCTCGCCGTATGTACTCAAATTGGTCTTCGTCCTTTTTACGCCTCCAACAAACCGCCAGGGGTAAATATTTTAACCTTGTACTTTTCCTTATTCTTCTCCACTTTGACACTGCTATAATAATACTTTTGTGCAATCCCACAGGCCAGTAGCTCTTTTTGGAGAAAGAAAACTCAAGACAAAGTAGCTAAAGCTCCTCATGGTAAGACCAAGGTCATCAAGAAAGCTGCCAAAAAGAAAACCACTGAGTATTCAGAGCCACCAGAAAATGTTGATGACTCGGCTGAAGAGGTAAAGCTTGACTCCCTTGACTTCTATCCATATATTTTACTGATAATGATTACTCCCAGGATGATGCAGAGGCCAGCCATGCAGATCATATTGAGGTAATTTGTCTTTCTTCTGACTCAGAACCTGTGTCGGTTCAACGATTTAGCCGTGCAGTTCGGAAAGTGAAATGCTCTCACCCTGTTGCTCATTTGGATCAAAAACTTTCTTTGAAGACATAGCAAACCGAAGGGCATCACACAACCCGGCACAGTGGTCAACAGGTCACTTCTTCCGGTTTACCTCACACCCCAAACCGGAAACGTCATCCAGAGGTTGCTTGTTCTCCTGAAAAACATTATCTTTTGAAAGGTTTCTTCCCATGCCCTCTCAATTCATCTCATTCAAATTATCAGGCATCTTCTAATTCGTCTGGCGGTTCATCAACCACTCAGCTGCCTCCATTGAAAATCGTCCCTGGGTAAGTGTGTAGCCTTCCCTTCTCTTTCATAACTCAGTTGACCATGCTAATCTTTGTTTTAATATTAGTGCTCAAGCTCGTTTGAGTAAGAAGGCCAAGACCAGAGCCCCTACCGGTGAAGTTGAACCGGAGAAAACTCCTGAGGGTCTTGATAAAAATCTTGATAATCTCGTGGATGATTTTGCCCTGCCAGAGCCAACTATCAATGCTAATCCGCCAGAAGCTGATCCGGCCATACATGAGGATACCTCAAGTCCACATGTTATGCTTGCAAGTCCGGCTGCTGATCCGCTGAAGTCAAGTGCTAATCCGCCAAGCCCAGCCAAAGACGATGACGTTATTGTTACTGGCACTACTTATACCGCTCCGGGTGATCCAGTTGTCTTGGCAAAACATACCGCCAAGGATGAGTTTATTTCAATGGGCAAGAGGAAGATGGAAACTGATATGTCAAAATATGCTAATCTTTCTGCCCAGGATCTTCACTCCGGTTTCTTGAACCGGCTTTATACAAGTCGAGATAATGAGGCTGACTTGGTAAATCTGATGAAGGGACATTATGAGGTAAACATTTTCCTCCTTATCTTTGTATTTTCACTGCCTTGTATCCTGTAGCCCCCAAGGGTCGGTTTAATTTGTAAAAACAAACCGGGACTTTGAATTTCCAAACTGCACATTGTTGACTTTTAAGTTTTTTGAACAAACACACATTAGCCCCCAAGTGCCAGGATTGAAACTTGTATGAATCCTTGGGACTTTGAAGAAGCAGTAAGAAAGAATTAATCCGCATTAGCCCCCAAGTGCCAAGTGTAGAACCAGTTGTATGCTTGGGACTGTTGATAAAATATTGAAATGCTCCTCTTGTTTTTGGCAGGCTGACATAAACCATCAACGGACGCAGATTGCTGATCTTCAAGAAAGTATCAAATCTCACCCAGAAGAATCCTCCAAAGCCAAAGATGAGCTTCGAGCCGCTTTAACTTCCATAGAACGACTGAAAGAAGAATTCAAGACGGAACGTGCCAACTGGGACACTGAAAAGGGGACATTGCTGAAACAGGCTGAAGACGCCAAATCTGCACTTAAACCGGTGGCAGAAGAGCTTTCTGGGTTAAAGCGTCAAGTGAACGCTATGACCTCCGCAGTATTTGGTAAGTACTCCTAGCAAAGTATTTGAAATACCCATCTTGTAAGGTGCCGGTTGAAATATGAAATTCTTAAACCATTGCAGGGAGCCGCATTACTCATCTGGGCTCAGATGTACGGATGAAGCTGAAAGCATCATATACTCTTCTGGAACAACTTTACACCGGTGCTCAACGGGTTATCTGTGCAGCCTCCTATGACAATCCGGCCCCAACACTGATCAAGGATACTCTGACAAGGCTATCCATGGTACCAGCACAGCTAGAAGAGGTGAAGCGATCGGCTGCCAGGGCCGGTGCTTTGTTGGCACTTACCCGAGCCAAAGCATGGATAGCTGACTTGGATCCGGTTGACCTTGCCAAAGGCTTTCCAAGCACACAAGAAAATGGGGCAGATTTTGATGATGCAGCCCTTAAAAGAGTGACAAGGGAGATGCGTCCTCTGGCGAGTCAGCTGGCAGAGGATGCTAACTTGACGGTTCACCGGTCTTATTATGATGCCAACAACAAACGGGTTAACCCTGTCATTCCGGAGGTGCAAAATCTTATTCCAGGAATCTGTAAGCACACTTATGCCCCTGACATTGATCCGTCAGAACTTATCAGTGAAGAAGCTATCTTTCAGGCCTTAACCCGGATTGACTGGACCACCACAAACTTCCAGCCGCTAGGTGGGGAAGAGGAAGCTGAACCGACGCCAGATGACCCATCAACTTCGCAGCAACATGCTAATGAGACTTGATCCGGCAATTAGAGTGATGCTCCAGAAACCTTGTCCTGCTGGAAACACCATATTTTGGGCCTTCAAGCGCCTTGTAATAAGCTAGTGGAAATACTTTTCTCCGTTGCCCTCGTGCAGCGGGATACACTTTGCGTTGATTTTTCATGAGAATTTAAGTACTGGCTTATGTATTTTTACAATATTATGCAATCCTGTGTCTGCATACGGAAAATCTGTCCAGGCGGTTTACCACCGGACGGGTCAAAATACCCCACTTGGTAAGCAACTATGGTTGCAGCAACAATAAATCATACATGTGATATAAAACATTGTTGTTGGTTTACCAATTGTGATTTGAAGAAGGGTGAAAACCCAAACTCCACCGTATCATGTTGGTATATATATGATATAGAACCGGGTTGTGACGAACGCTGGCCGATTGCTGGAGACAAAGCGTCAAAGACAGACCGGTTTTGAAGGATGCTGGATTACCTTTAATTGTATACTTGAACAGAAGATCTGTAAGCCGTGTCGGGTTTAAAAAACTCCGGTTTAACGTAGACTTCATGAAAAATAAAAACTTGGCAGAAAAAAGCAAACAAAAAACTGTAGTCGAGGCTTTTCGAGGCCTGCCAGGCCCAAATCGAGGCTTTTCATGGGCTGCCAGGCCACTGAGTTAAACCATTTTGGCAAAGCCTTTTAAGATGGCCCTCCAACTAACCAATCATCGTTTTAACTTTGACAAGTTCAGGGTCTCAATGAGAGTAACTGTCAAACGTTCGAAGGGTCGTGCCAGGATTACCTGGATAGGAGTGGCTTACTTGATGAAGGCAGGTTAACACGGGGTTTTAGGTGAATACACCAGGCTTCCAAGCCGTGGGTCGATACCCAGCTACAAGGGTCCTTTCAAACTCTTTGGTATTTGACGCAAAGAGCCCCCAAGTAACTTTGTGAGCTGTGCTCAATGGGTGCCTATGTTTGAGTTGTGTGTAGCAACAAGACTCTCTTTGGCCCCTTGGGTGTGAAGCTCCCAAGCTTTGTTGTGGCGTGATAGCCGCATCAAGTGGGTAGTAATGCTATGTTCTCTTTGGTGAATACACCTATGTTTGAACAGGGAGCCCCCCAAGGTGTGATAGCCGCATCAAGAGGGTAGTAACGCTATGTTCTCTTTGGTGAATACACCTATGTTTGAACAGGAAGCCCCCAAGTTAACAGATATTTGAAGGAAGAAAACGGCAAAGGCCCTGCTTGATAGCAAGGATGCCAGTTTATTATATTGATCATAATATATACATTGTTGAAATATGTACATACGAAAAGCCTGTGACTTTAAGTGTAATAAGGCCGTAGGAGAGCTATGTTCCATGGCTGCCGGGTCTCCTCCTCAGAGCTACGTGAGTCTTCTCGAACGTCAATGAGGTAGTATGATCCGTTGTGCAGATTTTTGCTGACCACAAAAGGCCCTTCCCAAGGTGGGGATAACTTGTGCATATCAGTCTGGTCTTGAATGAGCCGAAGTACCAAATCACCTTCTTGAAAGGTTCTTGTCTTAACCCGGCGGCTGTGATAACGCCGTAGGTCTTGTTGATAAATCGCCGACCGAGCCAAAGCCATGTCTCGCTTCTCATCTAACAGGTCTAGCGCCTCTTGGCGTGCTTGCTCGTTGTCCGCTTCAACATAATTCGCGACCCGGGGCGAGTCGTGACGAATATCACGTGGAAGGACAGCCTCAGCCCCATAGACCAGAAAAAATGGCGTATATCCCGTAGATCGGTTTGGGGTGGTATTTATGCTCCATAATACAGATGGTAATTCCTCCACCCAATAACTCGGCGTCCGCTTCAAAGGGACCATGAGCCGAGGCTTGATGCCCTTCAGGATTTCTTGATTCGCCCTCTCAGCTTGACCATTAGACTGGGGGTGAGCCACGGACGCTACATCAAGCCGGATGTGCTCTCGTTGGCAGAACTCCTCCATCTCACCTTTAGAAAGGTTCGTACCATTATCTGTGATGATGCTATGTGGAAAGCCGAAACGGAAAATAATCTTTTTGAGAAATTGAACCGCCGTGGCTGCATCACATTTACTGACGGGCTCCGCTTCAACCCATTTGGTGAACTTGTCAACCGCCACCAACAAGTGGGTCTTCTTGTCCTTAGAACGCTTAAAGGGTCCAACCATATCAAGCCCCCAAGTAGCAAACGGCCAAGTGATGGGAATCATGTGTAACTCCTGAGCAGGAACATGAGCACGACGTGAAAATTTCTAACAAGCGTCACACCGCTTTACCAAGTCTTCCGCATCAGAATGAGCTGTCAACCAGTAGAACCCGTGTCGGAAAGCCTTAGCAACCAAGGACTTTGAGCTGCCATGGTGACCGCAATCCCCTTCATGGATTTCCCATAGAATCTCTTGTCCTTCTTCAGGAGAAACACAACGTTGGAATACGCCTGAAACGCTAGAATGGTGCAACTCGCCATTGTGAACAACCATAGACTTGGACCGCCAGACTATCTGCCTGGCGAAAAGTTCGTCTTCTGGTAATTTGCCCTGGTTTAGATACGCCAAATATGGAACCGTCCAATCCGGAGTGGCATGTAGAACTGCTACCAACTAGGTCTCCGGATTAGGAACAGCTAAATCCTCTTCTATAGGCAACTTTACGGACGGGTTATGCAAGATATCTAGAAAGGTATTAGGTGGTACCGGTTTACGCTGAGATCCCAGCCGGCTTAGAGCATCTTCTGCTTCATTCTTGCGCCGGTCGATGTGCTCCACCTGATAACCCTTAAAGTGACCTGCTACAATATCCACCTCATGCCTATAAGCCGCCATGAGCGGGTCTTTAGAATCCCAAGTACCAGAAACTTGCTGAGCCACCAGATCAGAATCTCCAAAGCATCGAACCCGGCTTAAGTTCATTTCCTTAGCTACATGAAGACCGTGGAGCAAGGCCTCGTACTCCGCTGCATTGTTAGTACAAGGAAACATTAAGCGGAGAACATAACAAATCTTATCTCCTCGAGGGGAAGTGAGGACAACTCCAGCCCCCGAGCCTTCCAGCTGCCTAGATCCATCAAAGTGAATGGTCCAGTATGTATTATCTGGTTTGTCTTCTGGTGCCTGTAACTCGGTCCAATCATTGATGAAGTCCACAAGCGCCTGAGATTTGATAGCTGTTCGGGGTGTATACCTCAAACCATGGGGACCAAGCTCAATCGCCCACTTCGCAACCCGGCCAGTTGCCTCTCTATTCTGGATTATATTGCCCAAGGGAGCAGAACTGACCACTGTGATAGGATGACCTTGAAAATATTGCTTGAGTTTCCTACTTGCCATGAAAACTCCATACACTAGCTTCTGCCAATGCGGATATCTTTGCTTTGATTCGATCAGTACCTCACTGATATAATAAACTGGTCGTTGAACCGGATATTCTTTTCCGGCCTCCTTACGTTCAACCACAATCGCCACACTGACCGCCCGGGCGTTGGCAGCCACGTACAACAATAGAGGCTCATTATCAACTGGAGCAGCGAGGACAGGCGGTTCAACTAGCTGCCGCTTCAATTCCTCGAATGCCGCATTGGCGGCGTCAGTCCAGACGAATTTATCTGTTTTCTTCAACATCTGATACAGGGGAATCGCCTTCTCTCCCAAACGGCTGATAAATCGGCTAAGGGCTGCAATCCGGCCCGCCAGACGCTGAACATCATTGATACATGCCAGTTTAGCCAAGGATGTGATTGCTTTGATCTTTTCCGGATTTGCCTCAATAGCTCTGTTACACACAAGAAAACCCAAGAGTTTGCATGCCGAAACACCAAAAACACATTTGTCCGGGTTGAGCATCATTTTGTAAACTCGAAGATTGTCAAACGTCTCCTTGAGATCATTTATCAGGGTTTCCTGCTTCCTGGATTTCACCACGATGTCATCCACATAGGCATGAACATTACGCCTGATCTGCTTGTGAAGACAATTTTGCACACAATGCTGGTAGGTTGCTTGGGCACTCTTGAGCCCAAAGGGCATAGAAACATAGCAGAAGGCTCCAAAGGGAGTGATGAAGTCCGTCTTCTCCTGGTCCTTAACTGCCATCTTAATCTAATGATAACCTGAATAAGCATCCAGGAAACTCAGGCGCTCACAACCCGCAGTTGCATCAATAATCTGATCAATATGTGGGAGAGCGAAAGGATCTGCCGGGAAAGCTTTATTCAAATCAGTGTAGTCCACACACATACGCCAAGTGCCATTTTTCTTAAGGACAAGCACCGGATTAGCCAACCATTCGGGATGAAACACTTCAACAATAAACCCAGCTGCCAGTAGCTGGGCTACCTCTTCGCCGATGGCCTTGCGTCTTTCTTCGTTAAAGCGGCGAAGGTACTGTTTGACCGGTTTAAACGTAGGATCAATATTTAGCATGTGCTCAACGAGTTCCCTCGGTACACCTGGCATGTGAGAAGGTTTCCATGCAAAAATGTCCCGGTTCTCACGGATGAACTCGATGAGCGCGCTTTCCTATTTCGGATCCAGATTTGTACTGATACTAAACTGCTTGGATGAATCACCAGGGACGAAGTCAACGAGTTTAGTCTCATTAGCCGGTTTGAACGTCAGGGCCGGGTCATGCTCCGTTGTAGGCTTCTTCAGAGGGGTCATGTCCGCCGGATCAACATTGTCTTTATAGAATTTCAGCTCCTCTGTTGCACAAACCGATTCAGCATAGGCCGCTTCACCTTGCTCGCAATCCAAGGCAATCTTTCGACTCCCATGTACCGTGATCGTCCCCTTATAACCCGGCATTTTGAGCTGTAGATAAACATAATAGGGCCTCGCCATGAACTTCGCGTAAGCCGGCCGTCCAAATAGCGCGTGATACGGACTCTGGATTTTCACCACCTCAAAGGTCAACATCTCAGACCTGGAATCAAGCTCATCTCCAAACACAACTTCCAAAGCAATCTTCCCCACAGGGTATGCCGATTTACCTGGTACTACACCATGAAAAACAGTGTTTGACGGTTTAAGATTCTTATCTGTCAACCCCATGCGACGGAAAGTCTCATAATACAGGATGTTGATGCTGCTCCCTCCATCCATCAGAACCTTGGTAAACTTATAGCCCCCTACCTGAGGGGCTACCACCAAAGCTAGTTGACCCGGATTGTCAACCCGGGGTGGGTGATCCTCTCTGCTCCACACAATAGGCTGCTCCGGCCATCGTAGATAATGCGGTACAGCCGGTTCAACAGTATTGATTGCCCTCTTGTGAAGTTTCTGATCCTGCTTGCACAAGCTGGTAGTGAACACATGATACTGTCCACTATTCAACTGCTTGGGGTGACTCTGGTAACCTGATTGTTGCTGATTCCCTTGGTTATTCTGCTGGTTATTACCATGGTTGTTCTGATGGCCCTGGTTGTTCTGAAATCCAGAGCTTGAACCGCCGCCCCCATGGAAACCTGGGCCTGAACCGCCGGGTGGATCCTGATCATACCGGTATAAATCAGAATTTTTGAACTCCCTCATTATGTGACAATCTTTCCAAAGATGTGTGGCAGGGGCCTCCTTGGTTCCATGCTTCGGGCAGGGCTGGTTTAACAAACGCTCCAGATTCATGCCACGCTGGGGCGGTTTTCCTTTGCGACGCTGCATATTTGTGTTAGCCACCAAATCTGAATTATCCGCTTTACGCTTACTGTTATTCCCATGGCCCCCTTGGTTGTGGTGCTGCCCTTTTACACCGCGATTCTTCTTTCCCTTCTCCGGTTTGTCCTCCTCTGAATCTGGATCCTTGGTATTATCTGAATCGGCATACTTAACTAAAGCGGCCATGAGTGTTGACATGTCGCTGCAATGACGTTTGAGCCTTCCTAACTTCTGTTTTAACGGCTTGAAACAGCAATTGCCCTCCAATGTTAATACTGCGGTATCTGCATTAATACGATCTGACGAATGCAAAATCGTCGAGACTCGTTTAACCCAATGGGTCATGGACTCCCCTTCCTCTTGGACACAAGCGGCCAGATCTACAATTGACATCGGCTGCTTGCACGTATCCTTGAAGTTCTGGATAAACCGGCGCTTTAATTCGTCCCATGAGTCGATAGAGTTGGTTGGCAAGCTCTTCAACCAAGTACGAGTTGTTCCTTCCAGCATCATGGTGAAATACTTAGCACAAACTGCCTCATCCACATCTAACATCTCCATTGCCATCTCATAGCTCTCCACCCACGCCTTTGGCTGCAAATCGGCAGTGTAATTTGGTACCTTACCAGGTCCCTTGAAATCCTTGGGCAATCGCACATTACGCAATGCGGGAGTTAAACATGGAACCCCTAGGGAACTGAACATTACCCCTGGCTCCACGGAGGCAGTGGGGTGGAATGGAGTATGATGTCGTGCTTCGTGTCGAGCTGTCAACTCGGCCCCCCGTCGTGCGCGGCCGTGGTCCACAACATCTTGCACATTAGCACCTCCCCCGGCCGGGTTGTTCCCCCGTGGCGAATTTCGGTGGCGTGCGCTACTGGATACAGCCGGTTCGTCCTCCACGTGTCTGCTATAACTCCGGCTTGGACAGGGAGTGGAATGAATCCTCTCATGGCTGTGTGAATATGCTTGCTGTTGATTCAGTGCTGTCTGAAGGAGATCCCTGGCCCGACGCGCTTCCACTGCCACTGGTGATTCGCCGTCGGTTGGGAGAGCCGCCAGGCGTGAAGCGGCGGCCACAATATTATCCAACGGGTTGGAATAATGCCTGGGCGGCGTTGATGATACAGCATTGTTCTGGCGAGGCAGGTTTGTTGCGCGTGGCTGAACCGGCACTCCTGCTTCCGGTGCCCCCGCCCGGTTTGGCGCGGGTTGATTACCAGCTCCTGCACCTGGTGTGTTGAAGAGATTTTGCGGCTCATAAACTGACGGGAGACGTGATCAGTACCTTCTTCTCATGACCTCTTCTGAAGCATTCTGATCTAGTCTAATCCGGTAAGCCTGTGCTTCCAACTCGGCCCGCTCTGTGGCCATCCTGGCGTTCTCTGCTGCCAGGTCCGCTTTAGCCTGGGCTATCTGATCTTTTACCTTTAGAATCTCCGCATTGTGCTGATCCTTGGCTGCTGTGTCTACCTCCGCGGACATTAGTGCCGCTAGAGTGTCAAACAAATCAGACAAGACTTGGGCCGGAGGCGGCGCCGAGCTTCCTGCACCTGCTGGTGTGGCCGTTGTTGAACCGGAGAGTACTGCTGTGGCGGTAGATGAATGAGGCGCCGGTCGTGTGCCAGCCATGAAGACAGCGGCCCGGTTTGGCAGACTGGGGGAATCTGGAATACTGTTGCCCTCGGATCCTCCCTCAATCCGGCCGTCGTACACCTGGTAGAGCGATTCAGTTTCTCCGGAAGACACGTCATCACTGCGGACTACGTTTTCTCCATCGGAGATCGGTTCCTCCTCGTAACCCGAACCGTGGACGACACCCACGAAAACATGCCTGGCCTCAGGCTGAACCAGTGAAGAACTTGCGTGCCGAGCCGTCTCGATGATGTCGGTGCAGGTGTCCGGCTCGGGGGCCGGTTCGCCGATCTTGCCGATGAAGACGTGAATCCCACCAAAGGGGACCCGGTACCCGTATTCGATTGAATCAGCCTCGGGACCCCATCCTGCGTTGTCGATGTAGAGCTTGTTGCGGCGACTCTTCGTCATCCGGCCCACAGCGTATCCCTTCAGTCCATCGAAATTGCCCTTCAAGAACTCGAAACCATCGTGCGATAGCCCCACGGTGGGCGCCAACTGTCGTGGAATTGTCATGGCAGATGTCCTCATGGAAGGACTTAGTCGTGGAGCCATCACTGCGGGTTAGCTTGAAGGGGTTAAACCGGATAAAGGGACACGAGAGTTTATACTAGTTCGGCCCCTTCGATGAAGGTAAAGGCCTACGTCTAGTTGTGATTGGTATTGCTGGGGTTTCGAAGACCAGGGAGCGAATCCGCTTTGTCTGGCTTCGAGTTATTGTTTTCTGTCCCTGAACCAACACCGGGTCACCCCTTTATATATTCAGGAGGACCCCGGCCGGTCTACGGAGTCCCGAGGCTGGCTCATACAAGTGTCCGCCTCTATCTCTTCTTTCTTATCTTACAATGCAAGTTTATACAATCATGGCGGTTTACTATCATGGGCCCTAAACCGCCTGTGGGCTCTGGGCCTCTAAGCTTCATCTGTAAAGCGCCATCTTCTGGGTTTCCTTGGGTTTCAGTATAACTGAAGGTGAACCGGCCCCTCCTGGGCGGTTTACCCTCAGTGGTTATATCTTCAACACCAACAGTGGTATCAGAGCCTGGTTTTATGCGTAGATGTTATATGCACGAGTAGAACACAAGTGAGTTGTGGGCGATACAAGTCATACTGCTTACCAGCATGTCACACTTTTGTTCGGTGGTATTGTTGGATGAAGCGGTCCAGACCGACATTACGCGTACGCTTACGCGAGACTGGTTCTACCGACGTGCTTTGCACACAGGTGGCTGGCGGGTGTCAGTTTCTCCAACTTTAGTTGAACCAAGTGTGGCTATGCCCGATCCTTGAGAAGGTTAAAACAGCACTAACTTGACAAACTATCATTGTGGTTTTGATGCGTAGGTAAGAACGGTTCTTGCTCAGCCCATAGCAGCCACGTAAAACTTGCAACAACAAAGTAGAGGACATCTAACTTGTTTTTGCAGGGCATATTGTGATGTGATATGGTCAAGACATGATGCTATATTTTGTTGTATGAGATGATCATGTTTTGTAACCGAGTTATCGACACCTGGCAGGAGCCATATGGTTGTCGCTTTATTGTATGCAATGCAATCGCCCTGTAATTGCTTTACTCTATCACTAAGCGGTAGCGATAGTCGTAGAAGCAATAGTTGGCGAGACGACAACGATGCTACGATGGAGATGAAGGTGTCGCGCCGATGACAATGGTGATCATGACGGTGCTTCGGAGATGGAGATCACAAGCACAAGATGATGATGGCCATATCATATCACTTATATTGATTGCATGTGATGTTTATCTTTTATGCATCTTATTTTGCTTAGATCGACGGTAGCATTATAAGGTGATCTCTCACTAAATTTCAAGGTACAAGTGTTCTCCCTGAGTATGCACCATTGCGAAAGTTCGTCGTGCCGAGACACCACGTGATGATCGGGTGTGATAAGCTCTACGTTCACATACAACGGGTGCAAGCCAGTTTTGCATATGCGGAATACTCGGGTTAAACTTGATGAGCCTAGCATATGCAGATATGGCCTCAGAACACTAGAGACCGAAAGGTCGAGCATGAATCATATAGAAGATATGATCAACATATTGATGTTCACCATTGAAAACGACTCCATCTCACGTGATGATCGGACATGGTTTAGTTGATATGGATCACGTGATCACTTAGATGATTAGAGGGATGTCTATCTAAGTGGAAGTTCTTAAGTAATATGATCAATTGAACTTTAATTTATCATGAACTTAGTCCTGGTAGTATTAGCATATCTATGTTGTAGATCAATAGCTCGTGTTTAGCTCCCCTGTTTTATTTTTGATATGTTCCTAGAGAAAAATAAGTTGAAAGATGTTAGTAGCAAAGATGCGGACTAGCTCCGTGATCTGAGGATTATCCTCATTGTTGCACAGAAGTATTATGTCCTTGATGCACCACTAGGTGATAGAACTATTGCAGGAGCAGATGCAGACATTTTGAACGTTTTGACAAAAGCTCGGTATGATAACTACTTGATAGTTTAGTGCACCATACTTTATGGCTTAGAACTGGGACTTCAAAAATGTTTTGAACGCCACGGAGCATATAAGATGTTCCAAGAGTTGAAATTGGCATTTCATACTCATGCCCGTGTCGAGAGGTATGAGACCTCTGGCATTACTTTGCCTACAAGATGGAGGAGAATAGCTCAACCAGTAAGCATGTGCTCAGATTGTCTGAGTACTACAATCACTTGAATCAAGTGGGAGTTAATCTTCTAGATAAGATAGTGATTGGCAGAGTTATCTAGTCACTATCACCATGTTGCTAGAACTTCGGGATGAACTATAATGTGCAAGGGATAACGGAAATGATTCCCAAGCTCTTCGTGATGCTGAAATCGACGAAGGTAGAAATCAAGAAAAGAATCAAGTGTTTATGGTTAAGAAGACCACTAGTTTCAAGAAAATGGCAAAGGGAAGAAGGGCAACTTCAAGAAGAACGGCAAGCAAGTTGTTGCTCAAGTGAAGAAGCCCAAGTCTGGACCTAAGCTTGAGACTAAGTGCTTTTACTGCAAAGGGACTAGTCACTGGAAGCAGAACTGCCCCAAGTATTTGGCGGATAAGAAGGATGTCAATGTGAACAAAGGTATATTGGATATACATGTTATTGATGTGTACTTTACTAGTGTTTATAGCAACCCCTCGGAATTTGATATTAGTTCAGTTGCTAAGAGTAGTAACTTGAAACGGGAGTTGCAGAATGAACAGAGACTAGTTAAGGGTGAAGTAACGATGTGTGTTGGAAGTAGTCCCAAGAATGATATGATCATCATCGCACACTCCCTATACTTTCGGGATTAGTGTTGAACCTAAATAAGTGTTATTTGGTGTTTGTGTTGAGCATGAATATGATTTGATCATATTTATTGCAATATGGTTATTCGTTTAAGTTAGAGAATAATTATTATTCTGTTTACATGAATAAAACCTTCTATGGATATACACCCAATGAAAATGGTTTGTTGAATCTCGATCGTAGTGATACACATATTCATAATATTGAAGCCAAAAGATGCAAAGTTAATAATGATAGCGCAACTTATTTGTGGCACTACCGTTTAGGTCATATTGGTGTAAAGCGCATGAAGAAAATCCATGTTGATGGGCTTTTGGAATCACTTGATTATGAATCAGTTGATGCTTGTGAACCATGCCTCATGGGCAAAGCTGACTAAGACTCCATTCTCCAGAACAATGGAGCGAGCAACTGACTTATTGGATATAATACATATTGATGTATGAGGTCCGATGAGTGTTGAGGCTCGTCGCGGGTATCGTTATTTTCTGACCTTCACAGATGATTTGAGCAGATATGGGTATATCTACTTGAAGAAACATAAGTCTGAAACATTTGAAAAGTTCAAAGAATTTTAGAGTGAAGTGGGAAATCATCGTAATAAGAAAGTAAATTTTCTACGATCTATTCACAGAGGCGAATATTTGAGTTATGAGTTTGGTCTTCAATTAAAACAATGTGGAATAGTTTCACAAACTCATGCCACCTGGAACACCACAGCGTAATGGTGTGTCTGAACGTCATAACCGTACTTTATTTGATATAGTGCAATCTATGATGTCTCTTACCGATTTACCACTATCGTTTTGGGGTTATACATTAAAGACAGTTGCATTCACATTAAAAAGGGCACCATCTAAATCCGTTGAGACGACACCGTATGAACTATGGTTTAGCAGGAAACCTGAGCTGTCGTTTCTTAAAGTTTGGGGTTGCGATGCTTATGTGAAAAAGTTTCATCTTGATAAGCTCAAACCCAAGTCGGATAAGTGCGTCTTCATAGGATACCCAAAAAGTAACTGTTGGGTACACCTTCTATCACAGATCTGAAGGCAAGATATTTGTTGCTGAGAGTGGATCCTTTCTAGAGAAGGAGTTTCTCTCGAAAGAAGTGAGTGGGAGGAAAGTAGAACTTGATGAGGTAACTGTACCTCCTCCCTTATTGGAAAGTAGTTCATCACAGAAATCTGTTTCTGTGACTCCTACACCAATTAGTGAGGAAGCTAATGATGATGATCATGTAACTTCAGATCAAGTTACTACCAAACCTCGTAGGTCAACCAGAGTGAGATCCGCACCAAAGTGGTACGGTAATCCTGTTCTGGAGGTCATGTTAATTGACCATGACGAACCTACGAACTATGAGGAAGCGATGATGAGCCCAGATTCCGCAAAATGGCTTGAGGCCATGAAATCTGAGATGGGATCCATGTATGAGAACAAAGTGTGGAATTTGGTTGACTTTCCCGATGATCGGCAAGCCATAGAAAATAAATGGACCTTCAAGAGGAAGACGGACGCTGATAATAGTGTTACTATCTACAAACCTAGACTTGTCGAAAAAGGTTTTGACAAAGTTCAAGGTGTTGACTATGATGAGATTTTCTAACTCGTAGCGATGCTTAAGTCTATCCGAATCATGTTGGCAAATTGCAACATTTTATGAAATCTGGCAAATGGATGTCAAAACTACATTCCTTAATGGATTTCTTAAACAAGAGTTGTATATGATGCAACCAGAAGGTTTTTTCAATCCTAAAGGTGCAAACAAAATGTGCAAGCTCCAGCGATCCATCTATGGACTGGTGCAAGCATCTCAGAGTTGGAATATACACTTTGATGAGTTGATCAAAGCATATAGTTTTATACAGACTTGTGGTGAAGCCTGTATTTACAAGAAAGTGAGTGGGAGCACTACAGCATTTTTGATAAATATATGTGAATGACATATTGTTGATCGGAAATAATGTAGAGTTTTCTGGAAAGCATAAAGGAATATTTGAAAGGAGTTTTTTCAAATAAAGACCTCAGTGAAGCTACTTACATATTGAGCATCAAGATCTATACAGATAGATCAAGACGCTTGATAAGTTTTTTCAATGATTACATACCTTGACAAGATTTTGAAGTGGTTCAAAATGGAATAGTCAAAGAAAGATTTCTTACCTGTGTTACAAGGTGTGAAATTGAGTAAGACTCAAAGCCCGACCACGACAGAAGATAGAAAGAGAATGAAATTCATTCCCTATGCCTCAGCCATAGTTTCTATAAAGTATGCCATGCTGTGTACCAGATCTATTGTATACCCTACACTGAGTTTAGCAAGGGAGTACAATAGTGATCTAGGAGTAGATCACTGGACAGCGGTCAAAATTATCCTTAGTGGAATGAGGATATGTTTCTCGAATATGGAGGTGACAAAAGGTTCGTCGTAAAGGGTTACGTCGATGCAAATTTTGACACTGATCCAGATGACTCTAATTTCAATCTGGATACATTTTGAAAGTGGGAGCAATTAGCTAGAGTAGCTCCATGCAGAGCATTGTTGACATAGAAATTTGCAAAATACACACGGATCTAAATGTGGCAGACCCATAGACTAAACTTCTCTCACAAGCAAAACATGATCACACCTTATTACTCTTTGGGTATTAATCACATAGCGATGTGAACTAGATTATTGACTCTAGTAAACCCTTTGGGTGTTGGTCACATGATGATGTGAACTATGGGTGTTAATCACATGGTGATGTGAACTATTGGTGTTAAATCACATGGCCATGTGAACTAGATTATTGACTCTAGTGCAAGTGGAGACTGAAGGAAATATGCCCTAGAGGCAATAATAAAGTTATCATTTATTTCCTTATATCATGATAAATGTTTATTATTCATGCTAGAATTGTATTAACCGGAAACATAATACATGTGTGAATACATAGACAAACAAAGTGTCACTAGTATGCCTCTACTTGACTAACTCGTTGATCAAAGATGGTTATGTTTCCTAGCCATAGACATGAGTTGTCATTTGATTAACGGGATCACATCATTAGGAGAATGATGTGATTGACTTGACCCATTCTGTTAGCTTAGCACTTGATCGTTTAGTATGTTGCTATTGCTTTCTTCATGACTTATACATGTTCCTATGACTATGAGATTATGCAACTCCCGTTTACCGAAGGGACACTTTGTGTGCTACCAAATGCCACAACGTAACTGGGTGATTATAAAGGTGCTCTACAGGTGTCACCGATGGTACTTGTTGAGTTGGCGTATTTCGAGATTAGGATTTGTCACTCCGATTGTCGGAGAGGTATCTCTGGGCCCTCTCAGTAATGCACATCACTATAAGCCTTGCAAACAATATAACTAATGAGTTAGTTGTGGGGTGATGCATTATGGAATGAGTAAAGAGACTTGCCGGTAACGAGATTGAACTAGGTATTAAGATACCGACAATCGAATCTCAGGCAAGTAACATACCAATGACAAAGGGAACAACGTATGTTGTTATGCGGTTTGATCGATAAAGATCTTCGTAGAATATGTAGGAGCCAATATGAGCATCCAGGTTCCGCTATTGGTTATTGACCAGAGACGTGTCTCGGTCATGTCTACATAGTTCTCGAACGCGTAGGGTCCGCACGCTTAAAGTTCGGTGACAATCGGTATTATGAGTTTATGTGATTTGATGTACCGAAGGTAGTTCGGAGTCCTGGATGAGATCGTGGACATGACGAGGAGTCTCAAAATGGTCGAAACGTAAAGATCAATATATTGGAAGGCTATATTCGGACATCGAAAAGGTTCCGAGTGATTCGGGTATTTTTCAGAGTACCGGGGAGTTACGGGAATTCGTCCAGGGAGTCAATGGGTCTTAATGGGCCTTAGTGGGAAGGAGAGGCAGCAGCCAGGAGGTGGCGCGCGCCCCTCCGAAGCCCAGTCCGAATTGGACAAGGGGTTTGGGGCTCGGCCCCCCTCTCCCTTCCTTCTCCTAGTTGGACTATGAAAGAAGGAAACCTACTCCTACTAGGAGTAGGAATCCTACTCCCTTGGCGCGCCCCTCCTAGGGCCAGCCTCCTCCTCCCTCCCTCCTTTATATACGGGGGCAGGGGGCACCCCAAGACACACAAGTTGATCTATTGATCCATTTCAGCCGTGTGCGGTGCCCCCCTCCACCATATTCCACCTCGGTTATATCGTAGAGGTGCTTAGGCGAAGCCCTGCGTCGGTAGAAACATCATCACCATCACCACGCGGTCGTCCTGACAAAACTCTCCTGTGAAGCTTTGATGGATCGGAGCTCGCGGGACGCCATCGAGTTGAACGTGTGCAGAACTCGGAGGTGCCATGCATTCGGTACTTGGATCGGTCGGATCGTGAAGACGTACGACTACATCAACCGCGTTGTGCTAACGCTTCCACATTCGGTCTACGAGGGTACGTGGACACACTCTCCCCTCTCGTTGCTATGCATCACCATGATCCTGAGTGTGCGTAGGAATTTTTTTTGAAATTACTACGTTACCCAACAAATACCTCCCAGCACAGTGCTTCTTCAGAGTTTTCAATAATTTCTTTTCTTCATGCTATGAAAGGTTAGCACTAATAATACCAGGATATATCTCTTTCTCATCAACATAAGCATATTTAAGAGTAGCAGGTAAAGGTTTAAGCTCAAACACGGGGTCACCCTTGGGTGGAGGAGGATCCCCTAGAATTTCAACAGGCAAGTTGTGTTTCAAAATAGGTCCCTGTTTAAAGAATACTTCATCTATTTCCCTTCTTTCATTCATAAACATATCATTTTCATGGTCGAGCAAATATTGTTCTAAAGGATCATTAGGAGGCACAGCAATAGAAGCGAGACCAATAATTTCATATTTACTAGGCAATTCTTCATCATGGGGTTGTCTACGAAATTTAGCAGAATTAAACTCATGAGACATATCCCCCAAACCAATAGTAACAACATTCTTTTTGCAATCGATCCTAGCATTAACAGTATTCAAGAAGGGTCTACCAAATATAATGGGACAAAAGTTATCTTGTGGGGAACCAAGAACAAGAAAATCACCAGGATATTTAACTTTCCCACACAAGACTTAAACATATCTAACAATCCCAACTAGTGAAATAGTGTCTCTATTGGCAAGCTTAATTGTAACATCAATTTCCTCTATCTCAGCAGGTGCAATATCATGCATAATTTCTTTATATAAGGAATGAGGTATTGCACTTGCACCAACACCCATATCACATAAGCCATGATAGAAATGATCTCCTATTTTAACAGAAATAACAGGCATGCCTACAACAGATCTATGTTTATTTTTAGTATTGGGTCTAGCAATTCTAGCAGCTTCATCGCAGAAGTAAATAACATGCTCATCAATATTATTAGCCAAGAGATCTTTAACCATAGCAACACTAGGTTCAAATTTAATTTTCTCACAGGGAGTAGGTGTTCTAGTATTACTCTTACGAACCACAGTTGAAGCTTTAGCATGATCCTTTATTCTAACTGGGAAAGGTGGTTTCTCAATATAAGCAGTAGGAACAACATAATCATTATAAGTGATAGTCTGTTCTTCAACTTTAGTAGGTGCAAATACTTTTACTTAAATGGGAGGATTATATTTAAACCACTTCTCCTTAGGGAGATCAACATGAGAAGCAAAGGATTCACAGAAACAAGCTACTATCTCAGAGTCAAGTCCATATTTAGTGCTAAATTCACGAAAAGCATCGTATCCATAAAAGATTTAACAAAATCAAACTTAGGTGTTATACCTGACTCCTTACCTTCGTCGAGATCCCAATCTTTAGAGTTGTGTTAAATCTTTCCAATAAATCCCATTTGAATTCAATAGTCTTCATCATAAAAGAGCCAGTACAAGAAGTATCGAGCATGGAGTGATTATTGAGAGAAAGCCGAGCATAAAAATTTTGAATAATAATTTCTCTTGAGAGGTCATGATTGGGGCATGAATATAACATTGACTTAAGCCTCCCCCAAGCTTGAGCGATGCTTTCTTCTTCGCGAGGCCAAAAATTATATATATAGTTACGATCACGATGAACAAGATGCATAGGATAAAACTTCTGATGAAATTCCAATTTCAATCGGTTGTAGTTCCATGATCCCATATCATCACATAGCCTAAACCATGTCAATGCCTTTCCCTTCAAAGATAAAGGGAAGACCTTCTTCTTGATAACATCCTCGGGCATACCCGCAAGCTTAAATAATCCACAAACTTCATCCACATAGATTAGGTGCAAGTCGGGATGTAATGTTCTCCTTTAAAAGGATTAGCTAGCAGTTTCTCTATCATACCCGAAGGAATTTCAAAGTAAACATTTTCAGTAGGTTCAGTAGGTTGAGGAGCAACTCTTTGCTCTACTGGTCGGGGTGAAGATACCCTGAACAAGCCCCTCAAAGGATTATGTTCCATAGTAACAAGTGACAGTAAATTTCAGCACACTATATAAATTTTTCCTTACCAAATTCCACCTACCAAAGGCGCTTGACTCCCCGGCAATGGCGCCAGAAAGAGTCTTGATGACCCACAAGTATAGGTGATCTATCATAGTCCTTTCGATAAGTAAGAGTGTCGAACCCAACAAGGAGCAGAAGGAAATGATAAGCAGTTTTCAGTAAGGTATTCTCTGCAAGCACTGAAATTATTGGTAAAAGATAGTTTTGTGATAAGGTAATTTGTAACGGGTAACAAGTAATAAAAGTAAATAAGGTGCAGCAAGATGGCCCAATCCTTTTTGTAGCAAAGGACAAGCCTGGACAAACTCTTATATAAAGGAAAGCGCTCCCGAGGACACATGGGAATTATCGTCCAGCTAGTTTTCATCACGTTCATATGATTTGCGTTCGGTACTTTGATAATTTGATATGTGGGTGGACCGGTGCTTGGGTACTGCCCTTCCTTGGACAATCATCCCACTTATGATTAACGCTTATTGCAAGCATCCGCAACTACAAAAGAAGTATTAAGCTAAACCTAACCATAGCATGAAACATATGGATCCAAATCAGCCCCTTACGAAGCAACTCATAAACTAGGGTTTAAGCTTCTGTCACTCTAGCAACCCATCATCTACTAATTACTTCCCAATGCCTTCCCCTAGGCCCAGACAATGGTGAAGTTTCATTTAGTCGATGTTCACATGACACCACTAGAGGAAAGACAACATACATCTCATCAAAATATCGAACGAATACCAAATTCACATGACTACTTATAGCAAGACTTCTCCCATGTCCTCAGGAACAAACGTAACTACTCACAAATCATATTCATGTTCATAATCAGAGGGTTATTAATATGCATAAAGGATCTGAACATATGATCTTCCACCGAATAAACCAACTAGCATCAACTACAAAGAGTAATCAACACTACTAGCAACCCACAGGTACCAATCTGAGGCTTTGGGACAAAGATTGGATACAAGAGATGAACTAGGGTTTGAGATGATATGGTGCTGGTGAAGATGTTGATGGAGATTGACCCCCTCCCGATGAGAGGATCAATTGTGATGGTGTTGGTGATGATTTCCCCCTCCCGGAGGGAAGTTTCCCCGGCAGAACAGCTCCGCCGGAGCCCTAGATTGGTTCCACCAAGGTTCCGCCTCGTGGCGGCGGAGTTTCGTCCTGTGAGCTTGCTTATGATTTTTTCCAGGATAAAAGACTCCATATAGCCAAAGATGGGCATCAGAGGGCTGCCAGGGGGCCCACGGGGCAGGGGGCGCGCCCCCACCCTCGTGGATGGTGGGTGGGCCCCCTCTGGTACTTCCTTCACCCAATATTTTTTTTATATTCTGAAACGTGCTCCCATGAAATTTCAGGACTTTTGGAGTTGTGCAGAATAGGTCTCTAATATTGGCTCCTTTTCCAGCCCAGAATTCCAACTGCCGGCATTCTCCCTCTTCATGTAAACCTTGTAAAATAAGAGAGAATAGGCATAAGTATTGTGACATATTGTGTAATAACAGCCCATAATGCAATAAATATCGATATAAAGTATCATGCAAAATGGAAGTATCAATCATGTATATAGGCATCACGTCCGCGACAAGTAGACCGAAACGATTCAATCATGTATATAGGAATCTAGAGTATTAAGTTCATAAGAATAGAGTAACACATTAGGCAAGATGACATGATGTAGAGGGATAAACTCAAGCAATACGATATAAACCCCATCTTTTTATCCTCGATGGCAATAATACAATACGTGCCTTGCCGCCCCTGATGTCACTAGGAAAGGACACCGCAAGATTGAACCCAAAGCTAAGCACTTCTCCCATTGCAAGAAAGATCAATCTAGTAGGCCAAACCAAACAGATAATTCGAAGAGACTTGCAAAGATATTAAATCATGCATAAAAGAATTCATAGAAGAATCAAATATTGTTCATAGATAATCTTGATCATAAACCCACAATTAATCGGATCTCGACAAACACACCGCAAAAAGAATTACATCGAATAGATCCCCAAGAGAATCGAGGAGAACTTTGTATTGAGATTCAAAGAGAGACAAGAAGCCATCTAGCTAATAACTATGGACCCGAAGGTCTATGGTAAACTACTCACACATCAACGGAGAGGCTATCGTGTTGATGTAGAAGCCCTCCGTGATCGATTCCCCCTCCGGCGGAGCGCCGGAAAAGGCCCCAAGATGGTATCTCATGGGTACTGAAGGTTGCGGCAGTGGAAATAGGGTTTCGTGGTGCTCCTGGATGTTTTCAGGGTATATGGGTATATATAGGAGGAAGAAGTGGGTCGGTGGAGCTGCAAGGGGCCCACGAGGATGGGGGCGCGCACACCCCCCTAGGGCACGCCCTCCTGCTTCGTGGCCTCATCGCTTCTTTCTTGACGTCCACTCCAAGTCTCTTGGATCACGTTGTTCCGAAAATAACTCTCCCGAAGGTTTCATTCCATTTGGAGTCCGTTTGATATTCCTTTTCTACGAAACACTAAAATTGGCAAAAAAAATAGCAATTTGCACTGGGCCTTTGGTTAGTAGGTTAGTCCCAAAAATAATATAAAAGTGCATAAAAAAGCCCATTAAACATCCAAAACAGATAATATAATACCATGGAACAATCAAGAATTATAGATACGTTGGAGACGTATCAAGCATCCCCAAGCTTAATTCCTACTCGTCCTTGAGTAGGTAAATGATAAAAATAGAATTTTTGATGTGGAATGATACCTAGCATAATTCTCAATGTAATTTTCTTTATTGTGGCATGAATGTTTAGATCCGAAATATTCAAGACAAAAGTTTAATATTGACATAAAAATAATAATACTTCAAGCATACTAACAAAGCAATCATGTCTTCTCAAAATAACATGGCCAAAGAAAGTTATCCCTACAAAATCATATAGTCTGGCTATGCTCTATCTTCATCACACAAAGTATTTAATCATGCACAACCCCGATGACAAGCCAAGGAATTGTTTTATACTTTTGATGTTCTCAAACTTTTTCAATCTTCACGCAATACATGAGCGTGAGCCATGGATATAGCACTATATGTGGAATAGAATGGTGGTTGTGGAGAAGACAAAAAAGGAGAAGATAGTCTCACATCAAATAGGCGTATCAACGGGCTATGGAGATGCCCATCAATAGATATCAATGTGAGTGAGTAGGGATTGCCATGTAATGGATGCACTAGAGTTATAATTAAGTGTATGAAAGCTCAGCAAAAGAAACTAAGTGGGTGTGCATCCAACTCGCTTGCTCACGAAGACCTAGGGCATTTTGAGGAAGCCTATCATTGGAATATACAAGCCAAGTTCTATAATGTAAAATTCCCACTAGCATATGAAAGTGACAACATAGGATACTCTCTATCATGAAGATCATGGTGCTACTTTGAAGCACAAGTGTGGTAAAAGGATAGTAACATTGTCCCTTCTCTCTTTTTCTCATTTTTTTATTTGGGACTTTTCTCTCTTTTTTATGGCCTCTTTTTTTATTTTTTCGTCCGGGGTCTCATCCCGACTTGTGGGGAAATCATAGTCTCCATCATACTTTCCTCACTTGGGACAATGCTCTAATAATGATGATCATCACACTTTTATTTACTTACAACTCAAAAATTACAACTTGATACTTAGAACAAAATATGACTTTATGTGAATGCCTCTGGCGGTGTACCGGGATATGCAATGAATCAAGAGTGACATGTATGAAAGAATTATAAAGGTGGCTTTGCCACAAATACGATGTCAAGTACATGATCATGCAAAGCAATATGACAATGATGAAGCGTGTCATAACAAATGGAACAGTGGTAAGTTGCATGGCAATATATCTCGGAATGGCTATGGAAATGCCATAATAGGTAGGTATGGTGGCTGTTTTGAGGAAGGTATATGGTGGGTGTATGGTACCGACGAAGTTGCACGGTACTAGAGAGGCTAGCAATGGTGGAAGGGTGAGAGTGTGTATAATCCATGGACTCAACATTAGTCATAAAGAACTCACATAATTATTACAAAAATCTATTAGTTATCGAAACAGTGTACTACGTGCATGCTCCTAGGGGGATAGATTGGTAGGAAAAGACCATCGCTCGTCCCCGACCGCCACTCATAAGGAAGACAATCAATAAATAAATCATGCTCCGACTTCATCACATAACGGTTCGCCATATGTGCATGCTACGGGAATCACAAACTTTAGAACAAGTATTTCTCAAATTCACAAATACTCAACTAGCATGACTCTAATATCACCATATTCATATCTGAAACAACCATCAAGTATCAAACTTCTCATAGTATTCAATGCACTTTTTATGATAGTTTTTATTATACCCATCTTGGATGCCTATCATATTAGGACTAATTTTATAGCCAAAGAAAATTACCATGTTGTTCTAAAAGACTCTCAAAATAATATAAGTGAAGCATGAGAGATCAATAATTTCTATAAAATAAAACCACCACCATGCTCTTAAAGATATAAGTGAAGCACTAGAGCAAAATTATCTAGCTCAAAAGATATAAGTGAAGCACATAGAGTATTCAAATAAATTCCGATTTATGTGTGTGTATCCAAAAGGTGTGTACAACAAGGATGATTGTGGTAAACTAAAAAGAAAAGACTCAAATCATACAATATGCTCCAAGCAAAACACATATCATGTTGTGAATAAAAATATAGCCTCAAGTAAAGTTACCGATGGACGAAGACGAAAGAGGGGATGCCTTCCGGGGCATCCCCAAGCTTAGGATTTGGGTTGTCCTTGAATTTTACCTTGGGGTCCCTTGGGAATCCAAAATCTTAGGCTCTTGACACTCCTTATTCCAAAATACATCAAATGTTTACCCAAAACTTGAAAACTTCAGAACGCAAAACTCAACAGAAAATCTCACGAGCTCCGTTAGTATAAGAAAACAAACCACCACTTCAAGGTACTGTAATAAACTAATTCTTTATTTATATTGGTGTTAAACCTACTGTATTCAAACTTCTCTATGGTTCATACCCCTAGATACTAGCCATAGATTCATCAAAATAAGCAAACAACACACGAAAAATTGAATCTATCAAAAATAGAACAGTCTGCAGTAATCTACAAGTTTCGAATACTTATGTAACCCTAAAAATTCTGAAATAAATTGATGGACTTGAGGAATTTGTCTATTAATCATCTTCAAAAAGAATCAACCTAATCGCACTCTCCAGTAAAAACGGCAGCAAATCTCGTGAGCGCTGAAGTTTCTGTTTTTTACAGCAAGATCGCAAAGACTTCCCCAAGTCTTCCCAAAGGTTCTACTTCGCACAAACACTAATTAAAAACATAAAACCACATCTAAACAGAAGCTATATGAATTATTTATTACAAAACAGGAACAAAAAACAAGAAAAAAATAAAATTGGGTTGCCTCCCAACAAGCGCTATCGTTTAACGCCCCTAGCTAGGCATAAAAACAAGAATAGATCTAGGTATTGTCATCTTTGGTATGCAATCCATAAGTGGCTCTCATAATAGATTCGTAAGGTAATTTAATTTTCTTCCTAGGGAAGTGTTCCATGCCTTTCCTTAACGGAAATTGAAATCTAATATTTCCTTCTTTCATATCAATAATTGCACCAGTCGTTCTAAGGAAAGGTCTACCAAGAATAATAGGACATGTAGGATTGCAATCTATATCAAGAACAATGAAATCTACGGGCACATAATTCCTATTTGCAACAATAAGAACATCATTAATCCTTCCCATAGGTTTCTTAATAGTGGAATCCACAAGATGCAAATTTAAAGAACAATCATCAAATTCACGGAAACCTGACACATCACACAAAGTTTTTGGAATCGTGGAAACACTAGCACCCAAATCACATAAAGCATAGCATTCATGATATTTAATTTTAATTTTAATAGTAGGTTCCCACTCATCATAAAGTTTTCTAGGAATAGAGACTTCTAATTCAAGTTTCTCTTCATAAGATTGCATTAAGGCATCAACGATATGCTTGGTAAAAGCTTTATTTTGATCATAAGCATGAGGAGAATTTAGCACGGATTGCAACAAGGAAATACAATCTATCAAAGAGCAATTATCATAATTAAATTCCTTGAAATCCAAAATAGTGGGTTCATTGATATGTAAAGTTTTGACCTCTTTAATCCCACTTTTACCAATTTTTGCATCAAGATCTAAAAACTCCGAATCATTGGGACGCCTTTTAGCTAAAGTTGACTCATCTCTAGTCCCATCATTATCAAGATTCATATTGCAAAACAAAGATTTAATAGGAGACACATCAATCACTTTTAGATTTTCATCCATATTATTGTGAAAACTAGAAGAACACGCTTTTATAAAGCAATCATTTTTTGCACGCATCCTAGCGGTTCTTTCCTTGCACTCGTTAACGGAAATTCTCATAGATTTGAGAGACTCATTGATATTATGCTTAGGTGGAATAGATCTAAGTTTCAAAGAATCAACATCAAGAGTAATTCTATCCACGTTCCTAGCCAACTCGTCAATCTTAGGCAATTTTTCTTCAAGCAAAGCATTGAAATTCTTTTGCGATATCATAAATTATTTAACACTAGTCTCAAAATCAGAGGGCATCTTATAAAAATTTCCATAAGAGTTGTTGTAGGAATTACCATAATTATTAGAGGAATTACTCGGAAACGGCCTAGGATTAAAGTTTCCTCTATACGGGTTGTTACCAAAATTGTTCCTACCAACAAAATTCACATCCATAGATTCATTATTATTCTCAATCAAAGTAGACAAAGGCATATCATTAGGATAACAAGAAACACTCTTATTAGCAAACAATTTCATAAGTCCATCCATCTTTCCACTTAAAACATTAATTTCTTCTATAGCATGAACCTTTTTACTAGTAGATCTTTCGGTGTGCCATTGAGAATAATTAACCATAATATTATCTAGGAGTTAGTAGCTTCTCCTAAAGTGATTTCAATAAAAGTGCCTCCCACGGCCGAATCTAAAAGATTTCTAGAAGCAAAATTCAATCCAACATAAATTTTTTGTATGATCATCCATAAGTTTAATCCATGAGTAGGGCAATTATGTATCATTAATTTCATCCTCTCCCAAGATTGTGCAACATGCTCATGATCAAGTTGCTTAAAATTCATAATATCGTTTCTAAGAGAGATGATCTTAGAGGGAGGAAAATACTTAGAGATAAAAGCATCTTTGAACTTATTCCATGAATCAATACTATTTTTAGGCAAAGACAAAAACCAAGTTTTAGCATGATCTCTAAGCGAAAACGGAAATAGCTTCAATTTAACAATATCATTATCCACATCTTTATTATTTTGCATATCACACAAATCAACAAAGCTGTTTAGATGGGTGGCGGCATCTTCACTAGGAAGGCCCGGAAACGGATCTTTCATAACAAGGTTCAGCAAAGCAGTATTAATTTCACAAGATTCAGCATCGGTAAGAGGAGCAATCGGAGTGCTAATAAAATCATTATTGTTGATATTGGAAAAGTCACACCATTTAGTATTGTCTTGAGCCATCGCGACAAACAATCCAACACACAAGCACACAAGAAGCAGGCGAAAAGAGACGGACAAAAAAGAGGCGAACGGAAAAGAGGGCGAATAAGATGGAAAGGGTGAAGTGGGGGAGAGGAAAACGAGAGGCAAATGGCAAATAATGTAATGCGTGGGATAAGAATTTGTGATGGGTACTTGGTATGTCTTGACTTGTTCGTAGATCTCCCCGGCAACGGCACTGGAAATCTTTCTTGCTACCTCTTGAGCATGCGTTGGTTTTCCCATGAAGAGGAAATGGTGATGCAGCAAAGTAGTGTAAGTATTTCCCTCGGTTTTTGAGAACCAAGGTATGAATCCAGTAGGAGATTACACGTAAGTCCCTCGTACCTGCACAAACAAACAAGAACCTCGCAACCAACGCGATAAAGGGGTTGTCAATCCCTTCACGGTCAGTTACGAAAGTGAGATCTGATAGAGATAATAAGATACATATTTTTGGTATTTTTGTTGTATAGATTGGAAAATAAAGATTGCAAAATAAACGGCGAAAAAATGGCTTGTTGACGGGAGAATAATATAATGGAGAATAGACCCGGGGGCCATAGGTTTCACTAGTGGCTTCTCTCAAGATAGCAAATTCTACGGTGGGTGAACAAATTACTGTTGAGCAATTGATAGAAAAGCGCATAGTTATGAGAATATCTAGGCATGATTATGTATATAGGCATCACGTATGCGACAAGTAGACCGAAACGATTCTGCATCTACTACTATTACTCCACACATCGACCGCTATCCAGCATGCATCTACAGTATTAAGTTCATAAGAACAGAGTAACACCTTAGGCAAGATGACATGATGTAGAGGGATAAACTCAAGCAATATGATATAAACCCCATCTTTTTATCCTCGATGGCAACAAAACAATACGTGCCTTGCCGCCCCTGCTGTCACTGGGAAAGGACACCGCAAGATTGAACCCAAAGCTAAGCACTTCTCCCATTGCAAGAAAGATCAATCTAGTAGGCCAAACCAAACAGATAATTCGAAGAGACTTGCAATGATATTAAATTATGCATAAAAGAATTCAGAGAAGAATCAAATATTGTTCATAGATAATCTTGATCATAAACCCACAATTCATCGGATCTCGACAAACACACCGCAAAAAGAATTATATCGAATAGATCTCCAAGAGAATCGAGGAGAACTTTGTTTTGAGATCCAAAGAGAGAGAAGAAGCCATCTAGCTAATAACTATGGACCCGAAGGTCTATGGTAAACTACTCACACATCATCGGAGAGGCTATGGTGTTGATGTAGAAGCCCTCCGTGATCGATTCCCCCTCCAACGGAGCGCCGGAAAAGGCCCCAAGGTGGGATCTCATGGGTACAGAAGGTTGCGGTGGTGGAAATAGGGTTTCGTGGTGCTCCTGGATGTTTTCAGGGTATATGGGTATATATAGGAGGAAGTAGGTCGGTGGAGCTACAAGGGGCCCACGAGGGTGGGCGCGCCCTCCTGCCTCGTGGCCTCCTCGCTTCTTTCTTGATGTCCACTCCAAGTCTCCTGGATCACGTTAGTTCCAAAAATAACTCTCCCAAAGGTTTCATTCCGTTTGGATTCCATTTGATATTCCTTTTCTGTGGAACACTGAAATAGGCAAAAAAACAGCAATTTGCACTGGGCCTTTGGTTAGTAGGTTAGTCCCAAAAATAATATAAAAGTGCATAACAAAGCCCATTAAACATTCAAAACAGATAATATAATAGCATGGAACAATCAAAAATTATAGTTATGTTGGAGACGTATCAATCAACGTCACACGATGATGGCCCCGACGGCGTTCCGGCGCCACCGGGAGAGAGGGGGAGAGGGCCCCCCTTCTTCTTCTTCTTCCTTGACCTTCTCCCTAGATGGGAGAAGGGTGACGAAGCTATGTACCTAGGGTAGGGTCATGGATCTGTCCAACATACCCTCCCCGAGGACATCTCTACAAAGAACCAGAAGCAGCTGAAGAAAAACCATCATCCACTCAACCATGAAGATGTGTTCACTCGACCACCTTGAAGACACTCGGCCATGCTAACAACCACTCGACCACCAGAAGATGTGAAGCCCTTCACTCCGCAACGGTCGGGGTTTAAGTCATAGCTTTATGGACATTTATAGCACTTTACTTTGGACGTTACCAGTAACGCTCCTCCTTTATGAACATTGAACCCTGTGTAACGGAGGGGAGCTGGGGTCCTGGCGCACTCTATATAAGCCACCCCCCTCCTCTAGGACAAGGGTTCGCACCTTCTGTAATTCACACACATATATCCAGTCGACCGCCTCTGGGCTCCGAGACGTAGGGCTGTTACTTCCTCTGAGAAGGGCCTGAACTCGTAAAACTCGCGTGTACAACTCCTCCATAGCTGGGATCTTGCGTCTACATTCCTACCCCCTATTCTACTGGCAGTCCTAGAACCACGACAGTTGGCGCCCACCTTGGGGCTGGTGTCTTAGCGACTTGTTGGAGAAGTTGCTATTTTTCTGATCCCCTTCATCATGGTTCCAGACAGAGGTTTGGCTAAAGGCCGCGAGATCCGTCTCGGCGTGCTCATGTTTGTCCCTGACGACTCCGCTTGGCTTCAGGAGGCTCCACTCGACGTCGACGCACTCCCCGCCCGCGGGGCAACGCACTTTCGTGCATGCGTCCGCGGCGTCCTCCTGCGGCAGCTGTCGACCCAGTATCGGTCGGCTCCAGTAGCTTTCCCCCTCCCTGCGGCCCTCCGGAGCAAACTTTCCGGTCGGTCGAGGCTTCCGCGATGGGTGAGGCATGCGGTGGCCCGCCAGTCGGCCACCCCTCAAGTCGCGGTGATCGAGCCCGACGAAACTCTCTACGGCCTGTTTGATCTGTCGATTGGCTCCGTAGAGACCGCATCCGAGTGCGACAGCAGCGACCCAACGGCTGAAGTTCTGATGGTCAATGGACCACGCAGCCCTCCTGGCTTCGCCCGTGAAGACGGAGGCGACGGGAACGGCGATCCGTCGCGCGTTCATGAAGAGTACCGCCCCGAACCCCTCTCTTCGCAGCAGAGGGAAGAACTTCACCGCCGGAACATGGATGCGCTACATACTCCTATAGTTGGAGAAACCCCTAAGGCCCAGGCCTTGGAGCAGGCGCGCTTGGCCAACTTGGCTGAGCGCACTCGACTGGAGAACCTCCAGCGCGCCCTCGACGATCGCGCTCGGCAGCGTGCTCCCGAATCCAGTCGACGCCAACTTTTTCCACCTCCGACTCAGGTATACTGAACCCCGATCCAGAATCTAGCAGCTACTGCCCGGATAGCGGAGTCGATCCAACCTTCCCAGTCAGAAGCTGGCCGAGGTCTGGTGCAGATCCGAGCCTTGCTCCGGGGGCGGGAGAACATAATGCGGTCGTATCTCAATCGCGGAATAGGATCCATAGCAGATCCGTGGTTGCAGACACAGTTCAGTCGGCCCATAGCCCAAGATCGCCCCCGAGGCGTGAGGGACGTGGGGATCGACGAGATCAGTACAGAAACCGTGAGCAGTATGATCACCGAGTCGATCGCGATGATCGTCGTCGAGTGCCCATGCCTCCCCCAAGGAGTGGGTCGTACGTGCCTCGGCAACATGAAGACAGACGCCCTCACAGTGTTGGGCGAGGTATTCCAGTAGACCCCAGGGAGCCAGGCTTTGATGTGAGATCTATTCTCGTTCAGGGCTTGGTCGACAGAAACAGAGCTCATCGAGAGGGCCATGACAGGGATCTGCAAACCAGCAACAAGGTGCATGTCTTAGGTCCAGAGTGCTTCAGCAGAGCTATCAGAGCTGCAGTGATTCCCCCAACTTCAGGTTGGCGACTGGAGTCAGTAAGTTCACTAGTGAGTCCAAGCCTGACACTTGGCTTGAAGACTACCGAGTGGCTGTCCAGATTGGTGGCAGCAATGATGAAGTGGCCATGAAACACCTTCCTCTGATGTTGGAGGGCTCGGCTAGAGCATGGCTGAATCAGTTGGCACCTGGCAGTATTTATACTTGGGAAGATCTCACCTGAGTGTTTGTCAGAACATTCGAGGGCACTTGCAAACGGCTGGCAGGTTTGACGGAATTACAGTGTTGTGTTCAGAAACCGAATGAAACTTTGAGGGATTATATCCAAAGATGGATCACCCTACACCACACGGTGGAGGATGTGTCTGATCATCATGCAATTTGTGCCTTTAAGGAAGGTGTCAGGTATCGGGAGTTGAATCTAAAATTCGGCCGGACAGGAAATATGAGTCTGACTCGGATGATGGAGATTGCCACCAAGTATGTCAATGGTGAAGAAGAAGAACGACTCCGGAGTGGCAAGCACAAAGCAGTCGACCACGAAGCCAGAGGAGGAAACTCCAGTCGGAAACAGAAGCACAAGGCCGAGCCAGCTGCTCCTGGTGAAGCCTTGGCTGTGGTTCAAGGAAAGTTCAAGGGGAAGCCCAAAGGGTCGTGGAACCACAAGAAAGTAAAAGATCAAGATGGAAATGACGTGTTGGATCTGCCGTGCCACATCCACACCAAAAAAGATGAAGAGGGTAATTTCATTTAGCCGAAGCACACCACTCGGCAGTGTCGGCTCCTAATCCAGCAATTCCGAGAGAAACAGCCCAAGTAAAAGGATAAGGAAGCAGACAAGGATGAGGAAGGGGATGATGATGGTTATCCCCATGTGAATTCCACTCTGATGATTTTTGCTGACGTTGAGAGCAAAAGTCGATTGAAAGTCATCAACAGAGAAGTGAACATGGTCGCCCCGGTGACACCCAGTTATTTGAAGTGGTCACAGACTGCCATTACATTCGACCAGTCTGATCATCTAGCACACATAGCCACCCCTGGGAGGCAAGCACTGGTGGTCGACCCGGTGGTCGAAGACACTCGACTGACAAAAGTCCTGATGGACGGTGGCAGTGGCCTGAACATAATGTATGCAGAGACGTTGAAGGGAATGGGCATTCCGATGTCCAGACTCATTGAAAGCAATATGAGTTTCCATGGGGTCATTCCAGGAAAAAGGCTGCATCCCTCGGTCAGATTGCTCTCGACATAGTTTTCGGTGATTCCAAGAATTGCCACAAAGAAAAGTTAACATTTGAAGTTGTGGATTTATAGAGTGCCTATCATGCCATTCTGGGCAGGCCAGCTTATGCACGTTTCATGACTCGACCATGTTACGTGTACCTCAAATTGAAGATGCCTGGTCCCAAAGGGGTGATCACTATCTCTGGTAATCGGAAGAAGGCAGAAGAGTGCTTCTGGAAGGGTTCAAAGATCGCCGATGCTCAGATGGCCGTGGTAGAATTGCAAGAATACCAGAAAAATGCAGATCCGAGTGATTTGTTGCGAGCCAAGAAGCCAGCCACAGATTCAGCATTCCAGTCGTCTGGTGAAACGAAGTCGATTCACATTCACCCGACAGACCCCAATGCTGCTCCGACTCACATTTCAACCACACTCGACTCCAAATAGGAAGAAGCGCTCATCCAGTTCCTCCGTGAGAACTGGGACATCTTTGCATGGAAGCCTTTTGACATGCCGGGTGTTCCCAGGGGACTGGCTGAGCATCGTTTGCAAGTTGACCCAAAAGTGAAACCAGTCAAAGAACATCTTCGACAGTCCGCCATACAGAACAGAAAGGGAATCGGTGAAGAGGTGGCTCGGCTTTTGGCAGTTGAGTTTATCCGAGAGATTTACCACTCCGAGTGGTTAGCCAATGTTGTCATGGTCCCAAAGAAGGATGACTCACTTCGCATGTGCATTGACTTCAAGCATATCAATTGGGCCTGCCCGAAAGATCACTTTCCTCTCCCTCGCATCGACCAGATAGTCGACTCGACTGCGGGGTGTGAGCATTTGTCCTTTTTGGACGCCTACTCCGGGTACCACCAGATCCATCTGTACGAACCTGACGAGATAAAGATAGCTTTCATCACCCTGTTTGGGTGCTTCTGTTATGTCACAATGCCATTCGGTTTGAAGAACGCTGGAGCCACATTCATGCGGATGATTCAGAAGTGCCTGCTCACTCGGATCAGTCGGAATGTGGAAGCATACATGGATGACATTGTGGTCAAGTCACGTAAAGGTTCCAACCTACTGACTGACCTTGCTGAAACCTTTGCCAGCCTCAGAAGGTATGATATCTAGCTCAATCCATCAAAGTGCACGTTTGGAGTTCCGGGCGGAAAATTACTAGGTTTCCTAGTTTCTGAACGAGGGATCGATGCTAACCCATAGAAAGTGGGTGCTATTCTCCAAATGAAACGCCCTGTGCGTGTGCATGATGTCTAGAAGCTTACTGGTTGCTTGGCCACCCTAAGTCGATTCATTTCTCGCCTCGGTGAAAAGGCGCTGCCTCTTTACCAACTAATGAAGAAATCAGATAAGTTCGAGTGGACCCCAGAAGCTGATGCAGCATTTGCAGAGCTAAAAGCCCTGCTTTCCACCCAGCGGGTGCTTGTTGCTCCAATCAGCAAAGAGCCTTTACTGCTTTATATAGCAGCCACTGGACAAGTCGTCAGTATAGTACTTACGGTCGAGCGGGAAGAAGAAGGAAAAGCTTATAAAGTTCAGCGCCCAGTTTATTATATTTCTGAAGTCCTGACTCCGTCAAAGCAGAGATATCCGCACTACCAGAAGCTCATCTATGGGATTTACATGACCACGAAGAAGGTTGCACACTATTTCTCTGATCACTCTATTACATCGTCAGCGACGCTCCATTGTCAGAGATTCTGCACAACAGAGATGCAACCAGTCGAGTGGCAAAATGGGTGATTGAACTCCTTCCCTTAGATATCAAGTTTGAGGCAAAGAAAGCTATCAAGTCCCAAGCAATAGCAGATTTCCTCGCCGAGTGGATCGAACAGCAACTGCCGACTCAAGTTCACTCGGAGCACTAGACCATGTTCTTTGATGGATCCAAAATGCTGAATGGTTCTGGTGCTGGGGTAGTACTGGTATCCCCCCGAGGAGACAAGCTCAGATATGTCCTCCAGATTCACTTTGATTCCTCCAACAATGAAGCAGAATATGAAGCACTCCTGTATGGGTTGCGCATGGCCATCTCACTCGGCATCCGTCGCCTCATGGTCTATGGTGACTCAGATTTGGTGGTCAATCAAGTGATGAAGGAGTGGGACATCAGAAGCCCAGCCATGACCGGTTACTGCAACGCGGTGAGGAAGTTGGAAAAGAAGTTTGAAGGATTATAGCTTCACCACATCCCCCGGCTGAAAAATCAAGTAGTCGATGACTTGGCAAAGATAGGATCCAAGAGAGAAGCCATTCCCAGCAATGTGTGTTTGGAACATATTCACACGCCGACAGTTCAGGAAGATCCTTTTACTGAAGAGCCCCCACAGCCTAAGAGCGTCACAGATCCGACTGAAGTCGAGGTCCCAGTAGTGGTCGACCTAATCATGGAGATTCTAGTCATCACACCCGACTGGACAGTGCCGTACATTGCGTACATCCTCAGAAAAGAACACTCATAAGACGAAGAAGAGGCTCGGCAGATCGTCTGTCGATCCAAGGCCTTTACTGTGATAAGAGGACAATTGTTCAGGGAAAGCGTGACTGGAGTCGGTCAGAGATGCATAACGCCTGAAGAAGGTCGAATGATCCTCAATGACATCCACTCGGGGACCTGTGGCCACCATGCGTCCTCTCGGGCCATTGTGGCTAAAGCATACCGAGCCGGGTTCTATTGGCCGCGAGCAAATGAAATGGCGAAAGATATAGTCGACGGATGTGAAGGCTGCCAGTTTTACTCGGACATGTCTCACAAGCTAGCGTCAGCCCTGAAGACCATTCCTCTCGTCTGGCCCTTTGCTGTTTGGGGTTTGGGTATGGTTGGACCACTGAGAACTGGTAAGAGTGGCTTCACTCATGTGCTCGTGGCAGTCGACAAGTTTACCAAATGGATCGAAGCTAAACCTGTCAAGAGTCTCAAGGCCAGCACTGCTGTCAGTTTTATCAGAGAATTGACATTCAGATATGGAGTTCCACATGGCATCATTACGGACAACGGGTCGAACTTTGATTCTGACGAGTTTAGAGCCTTCTGCGCTTCTCAAGGCACGCGAGTGGACTACGCTTCCGTCGCTCACCCGCAGTCGAACGGACAAGCAGAAAGAGCTAATGGCCTGATTCTAAAAGGATTGAAACCCCGACTGATGCGTGACCTCAAACACGCAGCAGGCGCTTGGGTCGATGAGCTTCCGTCAATTTTGTGGGGTTTGAGGACAACTCCCAATCGGTCGACTGGACGAACTCCTTTCTTCTTGGTCTATGGAGCCTAAGCTGTTCTGCCGAGTGACCTGCTCCACAATGCGCCCCGAGTCGAGCTCTTTTCCGAAGAAGAAGCAGAGCAGGCCCGGCAGGATTCAGTCGATCTCTTAGAGGAGGAAAGAGAGATGGCCTTGATCCGGTCGACCATTTATCAGCAAGACTTGCGTCGATTCCATGCCAAGAACGTGAGGAGCCGAACCTTTCAAGAGGGAGACCTGGTTCTTCGAGTGGATCAACAGAAACCACACAAGCTCGCCCTGGCTTGGGAAGTCCCCTTCATCATCACCAAAGTTCTACACAACGGAGCATACCATATTTACAGTGTTGAGCATCAGAAAGACAAGCCACGGGCTTGGAACGCGGAGCTGCTCCGCCCCTTTTATACTTAAGCACTCATTTGAATAAAATGTAATAAGAAACACCTTTGTAATTTGTTTATCAAAGACAAGAGCTTTATGGTCCTCTCGTACGATTGTTGTTGTTCTTATTTACCTCTGAAATCCCCCAGTGGGTGGGCTTAGTCATGAATCCATTTCACCTAAGTTCGAAAAAAAATCCTACTGAGTGGAGAGAAATCCTCCCACTCGGGGGGCTTAGCTGCAGTCCAGTACTCTCCTAAGTTCTCTCACTCACAGACTTAGCCGCAGTCCGGTACTCGCCTAAGTTTGAAAAATCCTACCGAGTGGAGAGCAATACTCCCACTCGGGGGCTTAGCTGCAGTCCAGTACTCGCCTAAGTTCTCTCACTCGGAGACTTAGCTGCAGTCCTGTACTCGCCTAAGTTTGAAAAATCCTACCGAGTGGAGGGCAATCCTCCCACTCGGGGCTTAGCTGCAGTCCAATACTCGCCTAAGTTCTCTCACTCGGAGACTTAGCCGCAGTCTGGTACTCGCCTAAGTTTGAAAAATCCTACTGAGTGGAGAGCAATCCTCCCACTCAGGGGCTTAGCTGCAGTCCAATACTCGCCTAAGTTCTCTCACTCGGAGACTTAGCCGCAGTCCGGTACTCGCCTAAGTTTGAAAAATCCTACCGAGTGGAGAGTAATCCTCCCACTCGAGGGCTTAGCTATAGTCCAGTACTCACCTAAGTTCTCTCACTCGGAGACTTAGCTGCAGTCCGGTACTCGCCTAAGTTTGAAAAATCCTATCGAGTGGAGAGCAATCCTCCCACTCGGGAGCTTAGCTGCAGTCCAGTACTCGCCTAAGTTCTCTCACTCGGAGACTTAGCTGCAGTCCAGTACTCGCCTAAGTTTGAAAAATCCTACCGAGTGGAGAGCAATCCTCCCACTCGGAGGCTTAGCTGCAGTCCAGTACTCGCCTAAGTTCTCTCACTTGGAGACTTAGCTGCATTCCGATACTCGCCTAAGTTTGAAAAATCCTACCGAGTGGAGAGCAATCCTCCCACTCGGGGGCTTAGCTGCAGTCCAATACTCGCCTAAGTTCTCTCACTCAGAGACTTCGCTGCAGTCCGGTACTCACCTAAGTTTGAAAAATCCTACCGAGTGGGGAGCAATCCTCCCACTCGGAGGCTTAACTGCAGTCCAGTACTCGCCTAAGTTCTCTCACTCGGAGACTTAGCTGCAGTCCGGTACTCGCCTAAGTTTGAAAAATCCTACCGAGTGGAGAGCAATCCCCTCACTCGGGGGCTTAGCTGCAGTCCAATACTCGCCTAAGTTCGAAACATATCCCTATCTGCAAGGACGACAAGGTGCAGGTCGACTGCAACCTTCTCCTTCGGAGCTACGACACAAGTACAACGTGTGCTCCATCCCTATCCGCAAGGACGACGAGGTGCAGGTCGACTACAACCTTCTCCTTCGGAGCTACGGCACAAGTACAACGTGCGCTCCATCCCTATCCCCAAGGACGACGAGGTGCAGGTCGACTGCAAATTTCTCCTTCGGAGCTACGGCACAAATACAACATGTGCTCCATCCCTATCCGCAAGGACGACGAGGTGCAGGTCGACTACAACCTTCTCCTTCGGAGCTACGCCACAAGTACAATGTGCTTTCCATCCCTATCCGCAAGGACGACGAAGCGCAGGTCGACTGGAGCCACCACTTCAGAGCTGCATCTCCAGTGCAAAGACTATTCCAAGAAGCAAACCAAAAGTATTCGAGCATCAAGCCCGAAGGAGTTTAACGGTTACAGCAACCACTCGGCATTCCAAGGCAAATTTAAAGCAGATTCAAGTCTCATAAGTTTGTTCACTCGGCAGGAGGAGGGCTGGCAGGCTCGACGAATTCATCCAGGTCGATCCCATCCGCGATCCGAGTAGCAGCAGTGATGAAAGTTTCCATGAAGGACTGGAAGTCATGCTTTTTGGTGTTAGCGACCTTGATCGCAGCCAGCTTGTCTTCATGAGCCTCCTTGTAGTGGACTCGCACCAAGGACAGCGCCACGTCAGCACCACACCGGGCGGAGGACTTCTTCCATTCTTGCACTCGGTCAGGGATCTCGTTCAGTCGGGCCATCAAGGATTCCAGGTCATTTTGAAGTGTCGCCCTTGGCCAAAGCGATGAGTCGATTCGGGAGACTACCTCCTTCAGGCGCATGAGGTAGCTTGTGGCGCTGGCGATACGGGACTCCAATCGGAGCACGTTCATTGCAGTTTCATCGCAAACTGGAGAAGTGATAGGGTCCAGACCCGTCTCGACCTTTCCAGTTTCCTCGTCAAAGTCTTGGAAGAATTCTGCAGCCAAAAATTAGTGAATCGACCGAGCAGGATCCGTTCGCAAGCATCAACACAGTCGGTTTAAAAGAAATACCTTCCAGCGTGAGATAGAGCTTCTTGGCAAGAGTCCTCAGATAAGCTTCCGTGTCATTCCTCTTGCGGATCGCGGACTCCAGCTTTTCATTCAGGGCAACCTTGTACTTCTTCAAACTAGTCACTTCACGGTTAGATTCGTTGAGGCAAGATTTCAGCCTGTTCACCTCCCCTTCCAGCGCTCCGACTGAAGCCAGCTTCTGGTCTGCGAGAGCAGTTTTATCTTGGGCTTCTTTTTGCGCGGCGGCGAGGTCCGAGTCCTTCTTCTCCAAAGCCAACTTCATTTTCTCTGCAAAAGAAGCAATCGAATCAAACAAGAGATCGAAGAAATATATTAAAAGACAGTCGACAGGCAGTTACCTTCCATACCAGCAGCTTCGTCTTGAGCTTTCTTCAGATTCTGCTGGGCCAATTCCAAGTCGAGGTTGAGTTGCCTCTGCTTCTCCTCAAGTTCAGCAAACTTGGAAATAAGAGTACAAGACTTCTACAGAAGGCAAAAGATGGGTCAGTTGACAAGATCAAAGGTTGTTTACTTCCGAGTGAATAAAACCTAAAGAAGTCACTTGAGACCCCAGCCGACTGCACACAGTCGACTATAGTCTTGGGGACTACACCCAGCGGGTGCACTTGGCATGCCCCCGCTGATTAAAACCCAACTCGACCGGTCCGCCCGGATCAAGTCAAAAAAAAGTTGTTCAGAGCCCAGTCGACTGCGGTCTCGGGGCCTACACCCAGTGGGTGCACTTGGCGTGCCCCCACCGGTTCAGATCCTACTCGACCGGTCCGCCCGAGTCGAGTAGAAGAAAAGAAAGGAAGGTAGAACTCAGACCCCAGTCGACTGCCAGCAGTCGACCACGGTCTCGGGGACTACACCCAGTGGGTGCACTTAGCGTGCCCCCACCGGTTCAGATCCTACTCGCCCAGACCGAGTGGAAGAATGCAACTACCAAAGACAACAAAACACCCACTGGGTGCTCTGATCCGATGCAAACAACAGGAGATTGTGTAGAAGAAAATTTTTCGGGTAGCATATCCTGATAGAACAAGAGCAGTCGAAAAGTCTACTTATCTGGACATTGGCCCGGAGAGCAGGGCTGGCGTCGTAGGCAGCCTGGCTATTCTCATGCACCGTCTTCATCCACTCCATCATCACGTCAGCCTGTCGGATGGCTTCCGCAGCCGCTTCCGACTGGTTGTCTGGGACGGGGTAGCTGGTGAAGAAGAGAGCAGACGACCCAGGTGCAGCAGCTTGGACCTCCGAGGCATGAGATGGGACGACTAAAGGAATCACCGGTACAGTCGACGGTGCGGGGCGCTCACTCGACAACGGTACATCGAAGGTTACAGAGGCCCCGCCCGCGCCTTCAGATTGATAGACGGTTGGTGTTGTCGTCGGTCCCTACTGAGATGCCTTACCAGTCGTCGCCTTTTTATTCTTCCTGGGCTTAGGAGCCACATCTTCATCGTCATCTGGGAGATCGATGACGTTAGGCGGAGCTGCGGAGAAGATCAGTCGACTCTAAAGTAAACCGCTAGAATTCAATCGACCGAGTAGTCAAGAGCAAGATCAGAAGAGTTTTTACCTGGGTTGGAGGTGACCGCGTCTTCCATCTCCCCGTCTCGGTACTGGAGAGAAGAGGTTCCCGACGTAGCAGCACTACAAAGACCCACATCCAGTCGATTACATTCTGTTACTCGAGTCGACGAAAAGAACAAGTCAGATGATTACACGGAGATGGTAGGGACGGTCACTTTGATCCTGGGCAAAGCCTTTGGCAGTTTGGAGGAGGTGGCTGTCGATGCTTTTGGCGCTGGAGGCGGCACAACTTTGGGCTGCTTCGGAGCCTTCTCAATCGGTGTTGGGGAAGATGTCCTGGGGCGCTTCGAAGACTACCCGATCGACGCGGCCACCAGGCCCGGAGCGCTCGCCGGGTCGTGAGCGTGTTTGGATCTCCTCTCCCTGCGAGGAGGCGAGTCGACCTCTTCGTCATCAGTCGATTCGTCACTCTCCTCGTCCTCCTCGGCATCCGAGTGCCCTTCGCCGCTCTCGCCCCCGCTTGCTCCTTCCTCGACATCTTGCTCCTGCACTCCGTTGGGCATTGAGTACATGTCGATGAGGGCCTGAAAAGACAACGATCAAAAGAAATTCAGTCGACCATCAACAAGACGTCACACAGTGAATCGGAAAGATACTTGATAAAACAGAATCATACCTGCTCCGACTGACGTGAGTGGTCGAATGGAATCACCCTCCTAGACCCCCGAGGGTTGTCTTTGTTGCTGGTGATTCCCATCAGCCACTTCTCCAAGATGTCCTCGCTGACGTCCTCCGAGTGGAGTCCTCGAGCCCAGAGTACATCCACATCGGATGATCACGTGCCTGAAGCGGTTGGATGCGTCGACCGAGAAAGACCTCCAGCAGGTCCATCCCAGTCACCCCATCGCGGACGAGTTGGATGACCCGCTCGACCAGCACCTTGACATGCGCCTTCTCTTCTGGGACCACCTTCAGGGAGGAGGGCTTCTCCACTCGAGCCAAAGAAAAGGGAGGAAGTCCAGTCGACTGACCCGGGGTCGGCTGGTCCTTACAGTAAAACCAAGTCGACTGCCAACCCCGGACCGAGTCGGGAAGGATCATTGCTGGGAAGGTGCTCTTGTTCCTCATCTGGATCCCCAGGCCCCCGCACATCTGGATCACGTGCGTCCTCTCATCACTCGGATTGGCCTTTTTGACCGACTGGGAGCGGCAGGTGAAGATGTGTTTGAAAAGACCCCGGTGCGGTCGACAACCCAAGAATTTTTCACACATTGACAAAAAAGCAGCCAGATAGACTATAGTGTTTGGAGTGAAATGGTGGAACTGAGCCCCAAAGAAGTTCAAAAAGCCCCGGAAGAAAGGATGGGGAGGCAGTGAGAATCCGCGATCTACGTGGGTGGCAAGGAGAACGCACTCACCCTCCCTTGGCTGCAGCTCGGTCTCGTTCCCCGGGAGCCGCGCCGACTTGTGGGGGATCAGTCCCCCCTCCACCAGGTCATCGAGGTCATCTTGGTTGATCATCGAGCGGATCCAGTCGCCCTGGATCCAGCCTGACGGCAGGCTGGATCTCGACGAGGATCCGCCCCGGCTGGTCCACTTGCCCTTCGCCTTCGCAGTCGCCTTCTTCGCGCGCTCCAGCACCACCGTCTTCTCTTTTCCCATGGCGGCGGGTCGAGTTCGAGCGAGGGTTCGCCGACGAGGGCAGGAGCGAGCATGGCGGGGAGGTCGAAGGAAGAAGAAAAGAGAATGGGAGCACACGGGGCAGAGGCCTGGTCCGGTGCCTTTTATAAGGTCGTTCCCCGAGTGACTGACTGGTGGACCCGGACGATCTAAACAAATCCCGCAACAGTCGCGCGTGCAGTACATGGTGAAAAAGGTGGCGCGGAGATCGAGGAGACTTGCCTAATCCGTCCCGATTACCACGGCCTCGCCCGTCTGGCGCGCTTCCCAAAATTCGAGTCCCGCGAAATCCGCGGAGAGCAGAGCAACTTGTCAGACTAAAAACGCCCTCTACATTATCATTCGGAATTCTACCGTGAAAATTCACTCGACAAAAAAAAACCAAGAATGGACCAAAGCGACTGAAAAAGGAGTTGACGCCGTCTCCTCAGTTCATTGTTCCAGAACAAGGTATACTCATGGCACAAAGAATGAGTCGGAAGTGTTCCCAACTCCTTCCTCACTCAAATCCTGATCCATTCGGGAGCTAATGATGAAGCTATATACCTAGGGTAGGGTCATGGATCTATCCAACATACCCTCCCCAAGGATATCTCTACAAAGAACCAGAAGCAGTCGAAGAAAAACCATCATCCACTCGACCATGAAGATGTGTTCACTCGACCACCTTGAAGACACTCGACCATGCTAACAACCACTCAACCACTAGAAGATGTGAAGCCCTTCACTCCGCAACGGTCAGGGTTTAAGTCATAGCTTTATGGACATTTATAGCACTTTACTTCGGACGTTACCAGTAACGCTCCTCCTTTATGAACATTGAACCCTGTGTAACGGAGGGGAGCTGGGGTCCTGGCGCACTCTATACAAGCCACCCCCCTCCTCTAGGACAAGGGTTCGCACCTTCTGTAATTCACACGCACATATCCAGTCGACCGCCTCCGGGCTCCGAGACGTAGGGCTGTTACTTCCTCCGAGAAGGGCCTGAACTCGTAAAACTCGCGTGTACAACTCCTCCATAGCTAGGATCTTGCCTCTACATTCCTACCCCCACATTCTACTGTCAGTCCTAGAACCACGACAAAGGGTTTCCCCTCTGGTCCATGGCCTCCATGGCGGCGGAGGGGCGAGAGCCCCTCCGAGACTGGATCTGTCTCTCTGTCTCTCTTTGTTTCTGCGTTTTTCTGCGTTCCAGATTCTGGCCTTTCACCATTTTTTATATTCCCGGAGATTCTTAACTCCGGTTGGGCTGAAATTTTAACACGATTTGTATCCGGATATTGGCTTTCTTGCGGCGAAACAAGGGCACCAACCGCCTTACGGGGTGACCACGAGGGCCCAGGGCGCGCTTGACTCCCTGGGGCGCGCTCCCTGCCTCGTGGCTCCCTCGGACATCGTCTCACGTTGATTCTTCTTCCACAAAATCACATATATTCCAAAAAAAAATCTCCGTCGGTTTTTATCCCGTTTGGACTCCGTTTGATATGGATTTCCTGCGAAACAAAAAAACATGCAACAAACAGGAACTGGCACTGGGCACTGGATCAATATGTTAGTCCCAAAAATAGTATAAAAAGTTGTCAAAAGTATATAAAAATTGTATAATATTGACATGGAACAATCAAAAATTATATATACGACGGAGACCAGTGCACATGCAGTGCGCGCTGAGGGTCTGCTAGACCAGTTGGTAATCTTGGTTTGTCATGGGGCGGCTTGGTAAGGCCTTCGGATTAGATGATATGCATTATAAAAACATATCAGTCCCACACATCCTCCCACCACCTAGAGAAAAGAAGTCACCATGTGACACTATAGCACCGATATAGTACATGCAGTCACCGATACAGAAATTTCCCCACATAAATATACATTAGTTAACAGATAACACAAAACCATACCACAAAAGGTTCATCAAATCACCACATTATAAATAAAAATAAAAAACACTCCATCATCTCCCCACCCGCTAAACTAAATATTCCATCATTTTCAAAATATAAGGGGTATTAGTTTTTTGGAAAGTCAAATTTCTTTAACTTTGACCAGGTTCAGAGCAAAAAATATCAACATCCACAATATTAAACAGATAAAGTATGGAAATTCATTTCATGATGAATCTAATCATACTGATTTGATATATGAATTTTTATATATTTTTCTATAAATTTAATCAAACTTAAAAGTTTTGAGTTTTAAAAAAAATAATACACCTTATATTTTAAAATAGAGTGAGTATTTAAAGAAAAAACCAACAACATCAACAAGGCAGCAAAGCACGCTCAGCCTTTCTAGTATCTACTCTATGTGATAGCAAAGTCGATTTCAGATGCTAAGCTCCGCTCTGGCATTGTCAGTGGAGCTGCTGCACATGTAACTTCCCTCTCTCCATTTTCACCATCCCCTGGACAGGAGATGCGCCTGTCTGCGACCATTCAAAGAAGCAGGTGCAATTGCTCTCTGTTTGCCTTCTTTTTGCCCCAACTGTTCCGGAATTTCGCTTGTTAGGTGGCCGGCCGTTCACACGTTTATTTGCCGACGGGCATACTGATAACCAGCGCCTTCTACCTTCGTGGGATTTCTTTCCCAACTTTTGTGCTAGCATACTGATACAGTGATACTGATATCGATATTATTCCTGCACAAACATGTTTTTTCAACTTCTTTACCCGCATCAGTGGTCACGTCCCCGGCCTTTGCATATTTCCCTGCTCCTCTGCCGAGCCCTTTCATGTGCAGCGCACCGGTATATCGTCCGGCAAATATTCTGTCCGCCCACAATGCCCGATTATTCCGGCGCATCGATCTGCCTGACGTCGATCTACGGCAGGCTTTACCTTCCAATCTGGAGCACCACCTGAAACTTGAGCAAACTGAAGCTTCCGTTCTTATCTTTCATGCAACTGCAAGTTGGCTCCTCGGATGGTTTGTTGGAGTGCTCCTTGTTGAGTTGAGGAAAGCTCCATTGCCACCACACGTCCACGCCACCGCGTAGTTAAACATTGCATAGTGGATCGAGTGCAGTGGTGCTTGTTCCACCGCGCGCTGCCTCTTTTGAGCGCTGTTGCTTGGGCCCTGTGATGTGAGCATCTCACCCCTGGTGGGAGGTTTTTCTCCCTTGTGTTCACACATACCCCCTGGCAACTGGTATCCAGTGAGCTGATGCTGAACCCAGATTTGTTTTGGCACTTCTCTATCTTGATTCCTTCTCTTTTCCTCGGTGCTGGTGCCGTTCCTATCTACAATGGGACAGCTGTGAACGTGCCACTTAATTTAATTTCTCCTGAGGTGTAATTTATAATGCACCTATAGATGGATGTACATTTCCATTTATTCGCAAAAAAAAAGAGGTACACTTCCATTTCTTTGGTTTCCATATAACTCTGAGCTTATCTTTTGAAACCTTGCCATTTCTTTGGTTCCAAATGCTCCAGCAGCCCAAGATAATGATGTCCATGGCAAAGTTTCCAGACAGGTTTTGGTGAGAATTGCTTCATCATATTAATTTATTTATTTTGAAAAGGAGTTAGACCCCCGGCCTCTGCATCAGAATGATGCATGCGGCCAATTGCTTCATCATATATAGATGGATGTACCTGTTTGTTTGGAAGATATAATGATCATCCAACAATCTTGAGCAAAAGAACAATCCCAGAATAGATGCACTGCAGTTTCTTCAGTTCTCTCATTACAGAAAGCACATTCATAACAGTCAAGATGCATGGACTTTCTTTTAAGAAGGTTTCTGGTGTTTGCTCTGTCATGCAGGAGTAGCCAACAAAATATTTTGTGTTTGATTCAGCTTGCACTTTTCCGCAACCATTTGAATAGCAAATGTGCCTCCTCCTTAGTTTTTAGGAATTTATACATCTTCGAGGATGAGTATCCTATGTTTTTCCCTTGGCAAATCCATTTGTCCTGTGCTTGAGGGTTTCCATGCTGTAATACCAACTCCCGAAGTTCATTCTCCGTTTCGATTAACAAAACATTCACGCTTATGCACGTGGCAATGGAATTTATATACTATTGTGAAAAGCATGCATGCGTAGATTTGTTTTGGGGCATGCATGCACATGTTACTGTGCTTTTGCTCAAGATTCTTGGGAACATATCCCACAAGCATCTCAGTGAATAGGATATGTTGTTAGATCTTGCATTGATGCTACAATCAAATGCCAAAATTGTTAGATACATATGTCGAACCTTGTTCGATACAACATTGCAAAAACTATAGCATGCTGCGCGACTTAGCTGCCAAAGAAAAGCAGCTGGTAGGTAGGTAAGTCGGCATCAACGAAGTAGACGATACATTAGCAATCACAAAGCATTACATACAAGTTGAGCTCATGACATCATCAAGTGGAGGAAAAAGTTCAAAATTATAATCATTAAATTTCGTTAAAAAGGGTGGAATGCACTATATTTTTTCCCTTGTAGTCCACCCGCATTATGGAAAGCCAAACACTTGTCGTCCTCACCGGTTTTTGATCCTTCCTTGATCTCTCACTCTCATACTTTGGTCTTGCTACTGTTGTATTGGTTTCATTCATCACAAGCTTTGCAACTTGCAAATATATAGAGTAAATAGTATAAAACTACTACTTTACAGCCTAGGGTTTCAAAAAACTATCGGTTTTAATTTTTTCTCAGATAACTACTAAATGGGTGGTCGGCTGTTTCAAATATATAGCACTACATCCTCCTATCCATGTTAATTTATCAACACAGGATAAGTACCAAAATCTGTTACACAAAACATATTCCTGATAGGGAAACTGATTGCAGGGTGCATGCATGCATGACCCCAGCTATCGCCATTAAATAATTATTTATCATTGCTTAGTAACACATGCTCTTATAATCTTATTATTGATACAGTAGTAGTTATCCTCTAAAAATTTGGGTGGATAATATGAGTAAAAACAACATTTCATTCGATAGAAGCTGCAGCAGCTGTGCTGTTCTTGCATGGCTCCAAGGAGCAGCCACTGTGATTGCTCGAGGCCTTCTTCTCCGGTGCCGATTGCTGTAGCAGCTGCTCGAGCTTCTCATTCAGTTTGGCCTTCTCGTCCCTGAGCTGGGCGCTCTCGCGGCGAGCGCCGGCACACTCGCACAATGCGCGGTTGAGCTCGTCGAGGAGGCGGCGGTTGGCTCCGCGGAGGTGCGTGACCTGCGCCCACAGTTCGCTCAGCTGCCGCTGCTTGCGCATGCGCGACCGCCGCGCGGACTCCCGGTTCGAGACCATTCGCCGCCGCCTCCTCTCCTCCTCCGCGGCGCCAACTCCAGCGCCAGCACCGCCCACCTGGAGGTAGCTTCCGCCACCGGCGTCGGAGCCCGAGCTGGGCGAGCCATTGCCGCCGGCGAGGTGAGCCGCTTCTTCTGCTAGTAGGATAGCGTCCAACTCAAAGGCTGCTGCCACGTCGTCGACGTCGGCGAGTAGAGCGGCAGGATCAAAGGAGGGCGGGAAGTAGGCTTGAGGGGGCAAGGCCATGTTCATGTGGTGGTGAGTGGTGAAGGAGGAGGAAGGGTTTGGGGGCGGGAGGAAGTGGAAGCTGGCAACCTCGCCATTGTTATGGTGGTACATGGTCCTGTTTATTGTCTCTTCTTTGCTTATGGCAGCTTCTAGTGTAGTAGCACTAGTAGATCTTGTTTCTTGGCTATGGCAGACGAGGAGAAGAAGCCATGGCCTTTTATAGTGTGGCACAGTGGCTTTGTTGCCCAAGAGAGAATCAATGGTTTCTCTTCTCTCTCTCATATTATCCTTTTTTTTGTAGCCTGAGAATCTTATATCGAGCTAGAGTTTGGTAGCTTACAAATATGGGCAAGCTTAGTGCATCTTCAACGTTAACCTGCAAATTCTTTCCCGCATTCGTCCACGGATAGAGTTATTAATTCGCGGACACAGATGCGGGATACGGGTGGATGCGGGATACGGGCATCCAACGCTGCCAGCATACAATTCAAAATTTTAGACAAGTCGGACAAACTTCATTGAAACCGGATGATATTCATATAAACCAGACAAAATTCATTATGTTTGGACATATTTTAACTAAGAATATATTGGATTAAGGTAAAACTATGCTGAGATCTTATATGGAGCTAGAGTTCGGTAGCTTAGAGTCCGGGCAGTCCAAACCCGCCTCAAACGCCCGGTCACTGGCAGGTCAGGAAATTTTGACCCTGGTGGGCGCTTCAAACGCGCGGACTGACAGACATCCCTCATATCCAGCCCAAAATATGGGGCGGATATGGGGACGCCCGGCTATTTACGTACACACACTGTTTGATGAAACTGAATGGGCAGTATGTATGGGACGACATGATCCGTTGATGAAAAACTTGTACATCTGGTTAATGTAGTCAAATTTGAGACATTGTTATACTAGACTTATTTGCATACTACATATGGATGATTTGTGCTTCATTTTATCCAAACTTCGATGAATATCGGCCGGTTTGTGTGAATTTTGTTTGGTTAGTTAAAATGCAGTTCGAAATGTATGCGACTGCGGTTGGATGGCGTCCTCCTACGCCCATGTCTGTGGACTGATCCTAGATGCGGTAGAAAATTTGCAGGTTATCGTTGAAGATGCCCTAAGTGCATCTACATAGGCGTTACTCTCCTAGATTGTTCCCGGTGTCATCCATAAGTATGGGCGAGGTTAGTGACTAGTGAGCATCTAAGTGCACTAGACCTGTGCGCTGTGTATATCTTGGCTTATTAGTTACCAAGAGAATATTTGCATGGATGCATGACTTGACCCAAGTCAGTCTCTTCGGGCAGGTGAATTTAATCCCCCATGTTTGTCCATGCCAAACTCTGCCTGTTGCTTTTACATATTCTCCTTGTGATACCTTGCTTTCGGTAACCAACTTTTAATTATTTAATCGACAAAGCAAAAGCCATTTATGCAACATGTTGCGTGTTAACTTACAAATGATAGCCACACACAAAATATCACAGTATTCTCGCGTTTGCATTTTTTTGGCTGCCATAGTTCAGGGGTTTAAATATGCTTATCGAATTCCAGAACTACTCGGCAAACCGGAGGGAGAGGCTCCCACCTATATATGATCCCATTTTAAGAGAAGTGATTGATCTAGTTTACAAGGAAACTGGATCGAGAAAACAAATAAAGCGCCATGTTTATAAGAAAAACAGGGTCAACAGACAGAAAAACAACAAAAACGTGCATCTCACGACATTAGGCAATAGTCGCACAAAACACATAAAACAGATCCGAAGTTACCGCTCTGGCGTCCCTCGGCCCATTCACACGCGAGCCATAATGTCGCACGACTTGGACTTCGTTTAGCCTTGTTATATGAGATGACTGCCCATAGACCATGAACATTGTGCCTCAAACAATTGGAGGCGTTGCCGGACTTACCAGCGGGACTTAGCCCTCCTACCGCGTCGACCGGAGCGACAAACTCATTATCCACCCGACATGAGGTCACCACTCATGATCCTTTCGGTGCCATTGCCCCGACATATATAGCACCGCTCGCTTTCATTCTGTTTTGCAAGAAAACTTTCGATCTATTCATCAACTGTCATGGTAGTACACAAGAATAGCAAAAGTAAAAAAATTGCATTCAGGTTTGTAGATCATCTAGCGACAAATTACAAACACTGGAACGAACCAAAGGCACGTCACCATCATCGCCTTTCCCTCATCAGAACCGGATAAACTTGGTTGTAATACACAGTCAAAATATTGTCATGTTAAGGCCCTACAGAAATGAAGCCCTCCCACCAGCAATGGCTGGAATCCACCGCGCCTCCACCCGTGGCAACACTGGCGGTGAGCACAGAAAACCCTAGCGCGGTAGGTGCCCTTCGTACGAGTGAAGGGGTACCCAATTCTCCAGCACCGCTCTCCAACTGGAACGTCGCATTGTTTTTAGTTTTTTATACGCAACGTCGCATTATTTGTGGTAGCTAGAGGCTGCAAACTGGATTTGGATGAGAAGAATGACGCCATCCAAGTGATCGCTTTGTGCAAAGGCAGCTGGGCTACGAAGCTTTTCGATGATTGAAGTGACTATCCACTACAATGGCCCCACCGTCGAGCAGCAATACGTGTGGGCCCCACAGGAAGTGGATAATCAGGGAACGGCCGCAGCCCCACCGCGGCAAACTCTGTTTTTTAAAAACTCTAAATGCTCAAATCAAGATCGTGCAAGGTGTTGCGTTTGCTTGTGAATCAAATATCAAAGCATTTGGAGCCGGCCGGAGATGCATGATCCAAGTGAGAAACGAACCCTTGAAAAGTAAGTTGACTTGCAGAGTCAACTGGAACTTGCCGGAGGTTTTCTTTATGTGGGACGTTTTTAAGGAGATTCTGCAACATGTGTGTAAAGTCCAAGTGTCATTAGGCAGATACTTAATTCATTATGCCAAAAAAAGCAGATACTTAATTCGAATTGTCAAATTCTTATTGGCCATGACACATAGCTACTTTACTCCCTCCGTTTTTATTTAATCCGCATATTAGGTTTGTCCAAAGTCAAACTTTATATACTTTCAACAAGTTTGTAAAAAAAATTATTAACATATGCACCAGCAAATTAATACCATTGGATTCATCATTGCATATACTTCACATCATATAGATTTTTATTGTGAATGTTCATATTGTTTTCTACAAACTTGGTCAAATTTTATAAAGTTTGATTTCAATCAAAGCTAATATGAGGGGTAAATAAAATCGGAGGAAGTATTCCACTAGATGAAGTGCAGATGAAAAAAAGGAGATGAAGTCCCCCGATCAAAATAAAGGTCGAGTGGTGACATTTTTGTTTGTTTTGCAAATAGGAGTGGTGGCACTAATTAACGTGCATGCGGCTTTGGGCGAGGATTTGCAGCACACAAGTGCAGGGGCACCCAAGTCCCTGATGCCGCCTTTTTATTTTGGCTTCCGATTTCATATTCGTGTTTCTCATGACCAGTGCTTTGAAATAAGATCCATTTTAAATATATTTTGGCGACTTCAAAAAATATGTAAGTTTCAATGTTGAAATTTAGTACGAGCGATCGATAAAAATCAATTATTTTGTGTCTACGCCGACAAAAAAAATGCTTAAAATTATATCTCTGAAACTTGTCATTTTTAGATGCAAAAACAATAAGTTTCATTGTTGAAACTTAAAGCTTTTTGAGAGATTTTCTTTTTTCATTGTGCTCGGGATTCAACTACTTTGCGAATCGCGAGGCAAATCGAGCGGGCGGCAGGGCTTGGCAGGTGAGTGCCCCCGCGCTCGCGTGCCCCTTTGTAAATTTTCCGATGTGACTTTCCTTTGTAAACGAGGGTTGATAAGGTCATAGTAAGTCTGATATTTAATTTCCAAATTATAGAGAATATAGTAATGTACTTCCTCTGCCCCAAATTATACGACACTTTTGGAGTAGGCTATTCTGTCTGGTAGGTCTTAGAGCATCTACAACCGGGTGCCTCAAACCTGTCTCGAACACCTGGACAGACAGACGGACGGACCGGTAAAAAAAGTGATCCAACCGGGAGTCTCAAACCGGCTTCAAACGCCTAGACTGACCGGCACCCCTCATATACAACTCAAATCTAAGATGGATATGGGGAGGACCGGGCGTGTCTGCCATGTCGGATCCGGTCCACGCTAGCCAACCCCAACCCCACATGTATTCGTCCACATCTGCTCCCTCGACGAAACCCTAGCCACTCCACTCCCATCCCTTCCGTCCAAACTCACTCCCGACAAACTCCGACCTTCTTCGGCATGGCGCAGCGGATCATAGTTCTTCGTCAGCCGATCACTGAACTGGGACCTCATCCTAGTCGGGTTCTGGGAGGAGATGGTCGTCTGCATTGCGGTCCACCGCACCCGCGAGGAGAATGCCTTACATGGGTCAGAATAAATCCGCCGGGAATCCATAGCGTCCGCCCAAATGGTGCGTGGATCCGGCGTGCGTCGCATCGTCGCTATCTCGCCGGAGGTAGTGCACTCTATTTAGCATCCGAACACCATGGCGGACGCGCAACCCCTTCATTGGTGCGCCGACGACGAGGCCATCTGTGGCCCGTCCACTGAGGGTATGATGTGACGTGCCTGTCGTGCGAGGTAGAGGGTGCGGGAGGCCACGGTAGCCCTCACCGACGACATCGAGGAGGCAGAGTCGCACTCTCTGGCGCCTCAACAGATGACATGCAACCCCTGGCGGCGCAGCCGCGTCATGGTGGACATGTTGGCCTCCCCAAACAAGACGGATACATCATCGATCTCAGATCGAACGACACCGTGAAGGCTCCAGCCTCCGACGAGGAAGAGCAGGGCATTGAAGACGACGACGCCTCGAGTCTCATGAGCCAGTGCGTGTCCCATGTCTTACTCTACGTCACCTGCGGCTGGAGCAATACTTCGAGGGGCGCAGCCGGCCACCGGACATGGGCACGACGGAGGCGGATAAGCTCCATTTAGATTTGGTTTTACGTTGCATGTAATTGTATGAATTTGATGTTTTGTAATTGAGGTATCCGCTTGTGGAATTATTGTTTTAGGTGTGACCAATCACTGTTCTCACAAAGGTTATTAGATTCGATTCGACCACTGCGCGGCTATTTTCTTGTATTCTCTTAAGATACCAAATATTCATTGGAATTAACTGGAGCTTTGCATATTAATTGATCATACAACAAAGTATCTAGGATCAGATGGAATGCCACTAGGAACGGGAGAAGAACATGTGCCAAATATTCATAGGAATTAGCTGGAGCTTTGCACATTAATTGATCACACAGCAAAGTATCTAGGATCAGATGGAATGCCACTAGGAACGGGAGAAGAACATATGCTCCTAGAGAGCACTTAGACTAACGCAAAAGTAAGTGGAGCCTTATGCATGTCGGAGTAGACTCTGAGCACACCAACCGAACGATCCCGGCCGGGTATCTTGTTTGCGTACTACCCATGTCTAGTTCTAAACCAGGTTTAGCATCTATTGACATGCCACCATGATTACTACTAATAACACTGCCGAATCTAAAAATAGGCATTTGTGCCACATCTGATTTGAGTGGCACCATGCCATCATGCACGTACGCTCTCTCCATTGAAGCAAAGTCGCAGAAGGCTGCGAATGAAGGTAAGGAAAAAGAAACTCCATCAGTGGGGGTTCATGTGCTGGCCTGTTGGGTAGTTCAGATTCCAGATTTGATGCATCATGTCGCCACATCTATAGTAGCTGCATCAATTCAATTGCTTTCAATCACTATTGAAAATGCTAAGGGTACGCTCAATCACACCAATGCTTAAGCCCGGTATCAGACAGGGTTCGTCCATTTTTCATGCTCTCAAATCTCAATCACATGAATGCTTAAAGAAACTCAAGTGTTAATTAGTATTATTTTTCTTCAGGTGTTTTCTTTCGTCCCCCTTGACGGCTAGGGCAAACTTTTCTCTCCGGAATTCATGGGCGAGCCCATGGATTCGCCTCCCCTCTGGCCGTCGCTCCGGTGGCCGCTGGCAGGGAGGGGAATCCCAGTGCCTTCGCTCCGGCTATTAGTTTAGGTTAGGGTTTTTTAATCCTCACATGGATGGCGGCGCTTTTTCTTGGAATTTGTCCTCCTCGCTCCGATCTTCCTTGAGTTTGTCCATCTGGACATAGTCAATGGAGTTTTGGCAAAGAGCCATGCTGTCTCCTTGAGACGGCGAGTTTAGGGTTTCTCATCGTGCGTGCACGACAACGAGATTTGGTATCAGTTGCTGCAGATCTATTTAAGGATTCAATGGCGACAACTGCGACTCCAGGGCACTGGTGCTTAGGGGCACGTACACGATGTTTTTCCGACTGTCATCGACAAGATCAAGCCGACTCTGGTATGGGAGCGACAACAACGGTGCGACGGCGGCTTGTTCTGACGGTGGTAGTGGTTCTTCGATGGTCTAAAGACCTCGATATAATTTTTATCATGTTTGAGGTGCCTTGAAGTTCTGATGAACTTTTATGATTGATCTGGATCTTTTTTATTAAAAAATAGTAAGTATTATTTTCCTTTGAATGATAATAACTGACACAAGGATTAGTGCAAAGATAATAATCATGGACTTCTGCTGCTTCATACAGAAGAACACATGGATCATTAATTTCTAGTGGCATCTACTTGGGCAACACAGCAGTTTTGTTGTTGGCAAATATCAAAGATATTCCAAATTTGGTTTTTCAAAGTAGATTCGCCAGCCCAGATGTCATTACAAAAACTAATAAATTTATCATCACCTAGAGCCCATTTTATGGAAAGGCCGAACCCCAGATAGGGCCCATGTAACACCTTTCCTAAAAGGGATCCAGTTTTTGTTTTGGCTCATAGAAGATTAGGTTTGCAAGTGTTATATTTACACACTTCTGCTTCGGCCCCCGTAAACTCACGCTGCCTGATACGCACCCTGTGTACGTACCGCTCATACACGTTTTTTTTTCTTGTTCTTTTTAATCTTTAAGAAATGTGTGCCACGGGCGATTCGAACTCCAACCCTCAAGGTTTACTTCAGCTTCTAGTAACCAACCAACAAAACAGGTTATTTGTTATGCACACTAGCTTTCTTTTTCGCTTCTTATGTGATAAATATAAATTCGTGAACTTTCAGTCCCGTTTTTTCAAACTGGGTTTTGTTTGGTTTTATTCTATTTTTTATTTCCTTTTTTCCCTTTTTTCAAATGCATGAAATTTATTTAAAAAATCAAAGTTATACACTTTTGTATCAAATTTGTGAATCTTTTTCAATTTTTGAACTTTTTTTAGTGAACTTTGTTTGAAAATCTGTGAAAAATTTCAAGTCTGTGAACATTTCTTCAAATCCACAAACGCTTGGGCCCGCTCAATAGGCACCCGGAGCGATGCCATCGCCTGGGCTAAAGCGTAAGTGTTATTTTCTTTCTTTTTTCCTTTTCTTATCTTTTTTATGTTAATTCATTTTTCTACTTTTGAACCTTATTATTCTTTTTGAAACATGTTCGAAAATTTGAGGTTTTCCAAAAAAATGAGAATTGTGGATAATAGAATCATTCAAATTATGAAAAACTACATGGTCGCAGATGCACCTGTTTGGCCTAGTCTCGTACACTCCTCTCAACTGGTGTTTTTTTTTACTGTGAATAAATAACCCCAACTTCTTGCATAAGCCAGGCACGGACATATGAGGCATCCATGACGGGTTTGAATGAGTTTCGACACCGTTTGCACGTTGTAACACAGTTGGCCATTTATCGGCCCTTTTCACCGAGAAAACTAGAGAAAATGCAAACTTATCAAAAATCCAAACAACTTGGCCTGATGCCTTGAATTGGTCACATAATCTGGTGAAAAAAATTGGGGCCATTTGAAGCATGTCGAAAAACAACGTGCTTTCAAACAGACTCTTCTGGCACGAACACTTTGTTGAACATGGTCTATTTTTGAACAACCTTAAAATGACCCCAACTTTTGCAAGCATATGGGCATGCCCATGGTAGACGTCCATGCCAGGTTCGAATGAATTCCGACATTGTCTGCATATTGCGACGCGTCAGGCCATTTATCGGCATTTTTTCATCGGCAAAACTCCAGAAAGGAGAAAAAAGAAACAAGAAACAAAAACCAACAAAATGATAAAGATACAAACACAAACAAAAAAAGAATTAGTGAGAAAAAGACCAGTTCGCTACAATAAACCGGTCACTGAGGGATAGTTCTTGTACTCGAGTTTCCTAAATAGACACTGAAGCTTATTAGCTCGTCTAGCTAGCGATGAGCGGTTAGCAGTGGGAGTTAGGGCATCTCCAATGCCCAGCGCTAAAGCAGGGCGCTAGGAAAGATTTCCCGGCCAAGCGACGGTTACATCGTGGATTCCCAGCATCGGGGCTGGCATCGATGCCAAGTATAACAGCGAGCGCTTAGTGCTTTCTCCGCACAAGGTGAGGCAGAAATCGTGTTCCTGAGCCGTATTAAGCGTTGGTACTTAACGCCTTGCGTTGGAAGAGTTAACGCTTATAGGCCTTTTATAAATTTTCTAAAAATATTTTTTCTTTCTAAGCGCCTGGATAAGCGCTTACCATTGGACATTTTTTTTTGAGACAATGGACATGCCCTTACAGGGTTAGATCCCTCGCACAAACCATTCCTTTTTGGTGATTTTTTTCATGTTTCCACGAGCGACAATGGCCTGGCCCAGTCGGGCGGCCTCCTGTGCGTGGCGCCGTCTATTTGACGGGGTCACTGATATGTCTCGCCTACAGCGAGACGAGAGGAAGTCTTGCTGAATTCGAGCTCCATATTGGGTCGGCCCATCGCGCCACAGGTCACATGCCATATTCTCATATTTTTTTGTTTTTTGCTTCTATTTTCGTTTACTTTAGTTAAGTTCCCAGATATTCTATATTACAAAAATAGTTACATAAAAAAATTTAAAAAATATCAAGCATTTAAAAGATGTTAAATGTGTACACAAAAATGTTTCTCATGTATAAGTAAAACAAATACATTGTGTATGAAAAAGTTGATCATGTAATTAAAAAATTTAATCAAGCATTTTATTGTTTTAAATATGTATAAAAAATGTTGACCATGTATTAAAAATATTAATCTGGCATTTGAAAAATATTAATCAAGCATTTGACATATGTTAAATGTGTATAGGAAAATTTTTTGACCATGTATTAAAAATGTTAATTTGATATTTAAATTTTTAATCAAGCATTTAAAAAATGTGAAATGTGTGTACAAAAATATTACTCATGTATTAAAAAATGTTAATCTTGTATCATGAAAATGTTAATCAAACATTTGAAAAATACTAAAATGTGTATGAAAATTGTTAATCCAAGCATTTGAAAAAAATGTTAAACATGTATTTGAAAAAATGTTAATGGAGCATTTGAAAACTGTTAAATGTGTAGAAAAAAGTGTTGACCATGTATTCGAAACTAACCTTATATTTGAAAAATGATAAATGTTTATTAAAAAGAGTATTAGATATGAACCAAAATGTGTAAAGAAAAAGTGAAACCCTAGAGAGAGAAAATGGATGAAAACAAGAAAGAAACCAACAAAACCAAAGAAAAAAGTAAGAAAAGAAAAAAGGAAATGAAAACCGTGAAAGAAACAAAGAAAAGGAAAGGAAAGGAAAGGAAAAAACAGTGAAAATAGAGAAAGAAATGAAGAAAAATCGATGAAAATACAAATAAAACAAAGTAAACCCGAAAAAAGCAAGTGAAAACCTGCCTTTTTTTTACCCTCAAGTAAGTCACGCTCTACTATTATGTCACAAAGCCGAGAACTAGGGGACCCGAGATCGATCCCACCACTCCCTTCAAATTCTATATTTCTTTAATAAAGTGTGCTGTAATGGGCTGGCTCGTTACTGTAACCGTTTAAGCCAGAGGTCCTTCCACGTGCGACGTATACGTTTCGGCAGACGACTCACCATACATACGAAAATGGGTACATTTTGTCAAATGTCTGTTTTTCTTTTGATAAACTTGCCAAAGGTCTATATTGCCCTTTACGTTTCGTGACGGGGTTGTACCGAAGCGGGGCTCATATCATCAAAGTAATCCAGTTTTTATCTCCTCCCACATTGGACAAATAGATACCTCTAAAAGTATTCAGTTTTGAAATTAACTATTGATTTAGAGATGTGCCCTTCATAGTCCAAACTTTGTTGAAACAGAAATATGCGGCTTTTGCTGTTGAATCATGGAGCCACATTACAATGCATGAAACGGATCTTCATTAAGCGATTCAAAAATTGAGAAGTCGCTATTTACTAAGAGACACATATTGTTTGTTCATGGTTGGATGCCCAATCCACGTCGGTCTTCTGGTCTACAAATAATATGCCACTTAGCTTATTTGAAGCAAAAACTAGCAAAAGTCAGACTCTAACTAGTTCATTTCTTAATGGGACCTACAACAGCCGTAGCGACCGGACCTCCAACCCTCCTTTTCATAGATGTCAACTCTCACACAACTACAAGAACAACAGATCAAGCACCACAGGCACACCACCCGTAAATCCTCCCTGTCGATTGACCGACACACACCTAACAAGCAAGCTTCAGCAGCCTGTGATGGCTGGCATGATTCAGCTTCGGAGCACAGCGGTGCTCCTCGTTGTGTTTGGCGCAGTAATGGAGATGCAACTGAGCTCGATCGTGCCCCTTGCGGCGGCCGCCAGAGTCCTGCTGGAGGTTAACGCCGGGATGGGAGTCGGCGCTAAGGCGGGCGTGGGAGGGGTTGGAGTCGGAGCTAATGCTAAGGCTGGAGGCAAACATTTCAAACACAAAAAGGCGGGAGGCAAAGGTGCTAGCCCTGCCCCGCCCCCATCCGCCGTCGACTGCGGCGACAACAGCGACCCCTGCGTCGGCGGGGGCGGGAATGGCTACGGCTATTACGATTACGCGGACTACCCCTGAGCTCACTAAAGTCGCGGGCCGGGTTATCGCCTGATGGACGTAGATGAAAAGATTGTAGTTCAGGTGCGTATGTTGTGGTTGTTTGCATGTTTTATCTCTTCTCCGCTACGCGTAAATTCGGGCCGGGCGGTGGACGGTGGTTGTTGCTCGTGAAATCTGGACGTTGAGCTAGCGGATTGGCCGTATTATCACGTCCTGGTGTGTGTGTTGTGAGTTACTGTGTCGTGGACTCGTGGGTGTTCAGTTCAGTTTGTGTCCTGGTCTCCTGTGTTGTTTATGATTTCTTCAACCGACAAGTAAATTACGCAAGAGTCCCGCTTCGGTACAACCCCCTCGCAATACGTATAAAGGGTAATATGGACATTTCGCACTTTGTGAATACTTTTGTAGTAAAATATACGCAGGGCAGCTTACTTGGGCCGGCCCATTTGCGGCGGCATGCGATGAAAAATAGCGCACAAGCTGGGGATCGAACCCAGGACCACTTAAAACGTTACGCGCGTCCACAACCACTGCGACATCATGCCTTCAGTAGATTATCTAAAGATAGGCGCATTAAGTAAGTGACGGGCTGGGAATTTTAAAAAGATTTTACAAACACTTTGTGAACTGGTAATTTTTTCATAATTTCTTTTTATTTATTTATTTTCCTTTTCCTGTTACGTTTTTTCTTTATTTTTCAAAAAATGGTGACACTTTCAAAATGTTGCCCAAAATTTCAAAAGGTTCATTATTTCCAAATTTTCTGCATAAATTAAAAATTATTTGCATTTTTGGAAATTGTAAAGTAATTTCAAAAAATGTTTGTGTCTTTAATTTTATTTTCGTAATTTCAAAATGCGAATAATTTTTTGGACAGCACAAGCAAAATTGTGGAAACAGACATTTTCTCAGAGCATGGACAAAAAATTAAATTCCAAAACATTTTAAAAAATTGAGACTAACTGTATGATATAAAAATTGTTCTCAATTTGCTGGAACATTTTTTTGATTTGTGAACAATTTTTGTGAAAATGAGAAATGTTTTAAATTCCGAACAAATTTCAATAGTCGCTTGACAGGACCGATGTCGTCGCTTAGTTGGGCAAGGCCTAAGATTTTCTTTTCTGTTCTATTTTTCATTTTTCTCATTTTTTGTTAATTTATCTTTTTTCCTTTTAAAACTTTATTATTTTTTTGAAACCTGTACAAAAATTGAAATACCAAAGTAGTAGTTTTAAGTAACTCTTTTAAATCATGATTTTAATTCTTTTTTCGTTTAAATATTTATTAAATGCTTTTAAAAAGCATTTGTTGTTTTCAATTCTATCATTTTCTACTTATTAGTTATGTTAGAAACTTAAAATGACAGTTTTAAGTATCTATATAAATTATGATTTTAAATACATTGTTCCTTCAAACCTGGCATGAATGACTACTCGGACATGCTACGTTGAGCATGGTGTTTTTTTTGGACATTCTTGAAATGACCCCAACATTTGCCAGCACGTGGCATGCCTATACCTGGCCATGGGCCGCCCAGCCCAGATGGCTCGACCCGACCTGGCCCGAAAATCCTAGGCCGGGCTGAGCCCGAGTGTGCCATCGGGCCGGGCTCAGGCCTGGAAAATGAGCCCGACGAGTAGATTGGGCCAAGATTGGGCCTGCAAAAATGCAATTTTAACTGTAGCCGGGCCGACCGGGCCGTGTCGGGTTTCGCAGGCTCGGGCCGGGCTCAGGCCCGGTAAGAAAATGCAGAAAAAAAGACTGAACGTGTCGCAATTTGCATACGGTGTCGAAAATTGTTCAACATGGCATGAATGCCTATGAGGGGCGTGCCACCTGGTGGCAAAACTTGGGATCATTTCAATGATGTACAAAAATAGACCATATTGAACGAAGTATGTTCTGGGGGCCATGAGGCACTGTCTGAGAGCATGTTATTTCTCGACATTCTTGAAATTACTCCAATTATTTTCAAGGGCCTCATATGACCAATTCAAGGCATCATGAGAAGTTGTTTGGGATTTCGACAAGTTTTGCATTTTCTGGAGTTTTCTCGGTGAAAAAAATGACAATTAATGACAGAACATGTCACAACGTGCATATGGTGTCGAAAATCATTTAGACTAGGTATGGATGCCTAACATGGGCATGCCCACTTGTTTGCAAAAGTTGGGGGCAGTCTTGATATTTCCAAAAAATACCATGTTCAATGGAGAGTGTTCGGATAGGTCAGAAGGGTATGTTTGGGAGCACCTCATTTCTCGACATCCCTTAAATTGCCCCATTTTTCATGACCTTGTATGACCAATTCAAGGCACCATGCCAAATTGTTTGGGGTTTCGCCCAATTTTGCATTTTTTAAGTTCTCTTGGTTAAGAAGGCCGATAAAATAATCGGATGTGTCACTACTTGCATATGTTGTCGAAAATCGTCCAAACCAGGCATGTGCCTACCATGGGCATGCCTACCTTCTTGCAAAAGTGGGGTTCATTTTAAGGATGTCCAAAAATAGACTATGTTCAACGCAGACTGTTCGAATAGGCCAGAAGGGTCCATTGAAAGCTCCTTGTTTTTCAATATCTATCAAATAACCCCCAATATTTTCCACCAGCTTCTATGACCAATTCAAGGCACTATGCTGAGTTGTTTAGATTTTTGAGAAGTTTTGCATTTTCTAGAGTTTTCTCAGTGAAAATAGGCCGATAAATGGTCAAACGTGTCGCAATATGTAAACGATATCGGAAGTCATTCAAACCTGACATGGATGCCTCATATGTCCATGCCAGGCTCTTACAAGACGCTGGGATCATTTATCCATAGCCTACAAGTTAGATGAGTGTATTTGTAATTCCGGTCATTATCATTCAACATAAACATTTTATTTTTTCCAAAGAATTTCCTGAAATTTGTCAACAATTTTGGAATTTCAAAGTGTGTATGGAAATTTTACTAACTTGAACACTTTTTTTCCAATTTGAAAAAATGTTTTGTGTTTTTGTTTTCCAATAATGCTCGCCAATTTGAAAAAGTGTTTACATTTTTTAAATGTTCAGAAATTCAAAAACTGACATGTTTTCAACAAAATGTTCACAAATTTGATAAATTATTTGTCTTTTTCGAAAAATGTCTGCAGTTTCAGAAAATGTTTACAATTCTGAAAAACTGTTCTCAAGATTTGAAAAATATTCACAAAATCAAAGTATTTTTCATAAAAAAAATTCATAAATTTGAAATAAAAGATCACGTTTCCAAAAGAAGTTCAAGTTTTGAAAAAGGTTTCGTATTTTTAAAAATATTCCAAAAGATGAAAAAACACATTAAGCTATAAAAACGCTTTAGCTAGAATGTCCGGTCCGGCTGTACAGCACCAATTTTGATCTGCTACAGTATTTCTAATAAAAAAACATCTACAGTACATCCACTCTAGGTGATAAACAAGTGCGCTACATAATTATCACTACACGGTGACGGTTCTGGTTGCTGTTACCAATTTCACAAAGCAGAAGATCGTGTGTTCGATGTCTAATAGTGGCACTATTTTTTTTAGTTATTTGAAATTTTGATATATTAATGGGCCGGCCCAAGGCGGACTTGGAACAGGATAGATTTTCACGACGTATTTTCTGGAAAGACCATCCTACCCTTTATTATAAAAGGGTATGGACAAATCTCGTCCATTGATGTGTTTAGAGGGGGTTGTACCGAAGAAAAAGTGTACGCAAGATCACCTCATTGCAAGAGACTTCAATAAAGACATAACCACACCTTTCGTGTAAAATGATTTGGAGCTAAGCATCACCCATTGAAAAAACCAGATTTGTAAATTATCATTTAGATGAGAATTATTAACTCATAAACTATTTATAATTAACCAAAGAAAAAGTAAAAAAAAATGAATCTTCATGTAAAATTCAACGGTGTAGGAGTTAGATGAGATATAGTTATTTTTCATCTAGACGAAAGCTAGTCACACTCATTTCACCATGTATCGGCAGGAACGAGATCCTCTAACATCACAAAGGGATGTCAGGGAAGCTACAGTACCCTGACATCGCTTCTTCACATCCATATGATTAAGCCTAAAATGACTTGAATTAATTTGCAAATTACAAATCTATTGTATATATTTACAAAAATTACATACAAACAAAATTATGGTGCAATAAAATTAATTTTGGTTTTTATTTTCTATGAACAGTAATTGCGCACAGTGTCTTTGCTACAGTATCCGTGACATCCCTTCTTCGTTTTATCATGACATCCCTTCATAATGTTAGAGAATCCGTTCCGTATCGGCAACTATCTCCTCGAGTTAAAAACAAAATCGTTGAACTAACATGCATGGTCCACATCTAAGATCAGATGTGCCGATCCACCCAGAAATTGGGCTGGTTTGGGAACGCCTTGCAAGGATAGTGACAAGGAATTTTTTGCAGCGGCCACGTGGGTGTCTATTGGAGATTATAAAAAGGCCCAGTTCTAGGAATCTCCGTTGCTATATGCCTTCTACCCAAATACATCGCACATTGTATCCGAGCTTCTTTCGCCAGCCACGGCAACATGGAAGGAGGCCCTGGTCAGGGCTGTTTTTCTGTTTTTTTTTTCCGGAACTATCACTTTTTTATAGCAAATTCAGAAACTATAGCATCCAATGCAAAAAAATCAGAACTATGACCCCGTCGGCCTCGTGTGGGCCGAAAAAATAGATTTCGACCAGGATTTGACCGAAATGGGCTTTTCGGCCGTGCCTTGGCCGAAGAGGTGCGTACCTGGGCCAAAAAGACCTTTTTGATCAGCGATAGGCCGAAAAGTCCTTTTTGATCAGAAGTAGGCCGAAAAGTCTCTTGGCCCCATCTTTTTACGTTAACGGGAGGCCAAAGCTGCATGGCTCCACTCTTCGGCTTATGTTAGGCCGAAATGATTTTTTTTAGTTTTGGCTTATGAATACTGTGCAACCATTGCCCATCTTAGACATTAAAAAAATCACGCAACCGTTTCCCCTCAATATTTTCCCACCAACTCGTCCTAGGGATATTCTGCAGATGAGTTTTGGTTCTCCTGTGTTAGCGGCTACGTACAGAGGCCTGTGCAAAGCTTGCCTGTTGAAGTCTAGAAAATCTAGTTTTGTTGGATGTCCATTATTATTGCAGCTCTGGTCATACGAGAGATTCCAATACGACCCTATGTATAAGACGGGCAATGGTTGCACAACATTCATAAGCCAAAATTAAAAACAAAAATCATTTTGGTTTAACATAAGCCGAAGAGTGGAGCCATGCAGCTTCGGCCTCCCATTAACGTGAAAAGGTGGGACTTAGAGACTTTTCGGCCCACTGCTGACTAAAAAGGACTTTTCGGCCTACTGCTGACCAAAAAGGTCTTTTCGGCCAAGGTATGCACCTCTTCGGCAAAGGCACGGCCAAAAAGCCCATTTCGGCCAAATCCTGGCCGAAAACTCCCTTTTCGGCCCACACGAGGCCGTCAAGGTCATAGTTTTGAATTTTTTGCATTAGGTGCTATAGTTTCCGAATATGCTAGAAAAGCCGTGATAGTTTAAAAAAAATCCTGTTTTTCTTCCCATTGATGTGAATGCCATTATGAAGATCCCCACTTGCACCCGCAACATAGATGATTTTTGGGCGTGGTATCTGGACAAGAAAGGTAAATTCGCAGTAAGCTCGGCATACAAGTTCTTGCTGAAAACAAAACTACAGAGAGAGGAATGGCTGCAGGGAGGAAGTGGCTCGTCACACTCTGAAAAATATGAAAAATCCTGGTGCTCATTATAGAAGCTGAAGGTCCCATCAAAGATAAGGATTTTTCTCTGGAGACTTGCTCATCATTCACTTCCTACGATTGATGTTTTGAAAAGGAGAAATATGGCTATACAAGAGACATGCCCCCGCTTTGTGGCTGTGAGGACTCATGGCGTCATGCATTGCTGGCCTGCACTATGTCCCGTTGTGTATGGGCGCTAGCAGATGATGCTATTGTCTTGCAGATGATTGAGAATATGGAAGTCAACGCCAGAATTTGGCTGTTTGACTTGAATGAAACGTTGAATCATGCTAGCTTCACAAGGATGGTGGTAACCCTGTGGTCTATTTGGTATGCGAGGCGTAAGGCTATATATGAATCCATTTACCAGAGCCCTCAGCAAACCACATATTTTGTAAACAACTACATCAACGATCTTGGTCAGTATGCGTTCAAGGATAAAACCCAAAGCGCTAGATCGCCGGCAGCTCCAAGGCCGAAAAGGTGGCTGCCACCTCCTATTGGCAATGTCAAGATCAATGTGGACGGAGCAGTCGCGAGAAACCACCGGGAAGGAGTGGCAGCGGCTGTTTGCAGAGACCATGAGGGTTTATACTTGGGATCCCAACGCTGGTCTTTCCGGGAATCAAGGATCCTCTCATTCTGGAAACCTTCGCATGCCATGAAGCTATGGCACTAGCGGGGGATTTGGCGGCCCGGAAGATATGTGTGGTTACGAACTGTCAGAAGGTGGTGAATGATATCAACAGAGGGACCAGAGGCCCTAATGCTTCGATAGTACATGAAATCCTGGGTTGATGCAATAGCTTTATTTCATGCTCTTTTATTCATGAGCGTAGAAACTTTAATTATGAGGCTCATAATCTCGCTAAATTTACTTGTAATCTAGGCATAGGAAGACATGTTTGGTTGGTCAATCCTCATGACCCAAACCGTGTACCTATGACAATTGCTATGAATGAATAAAGATAGCGAGATTTTTTTTAAAAAACCCAAATACATCACACATAAGATATATAAAAAAGGTGTGCCTGGTTATCGAGGCTCTTGACAGTAATTTTTGGGTCCGTCAGATCGGTACCCAGCAGGGGCTAACCTTGAATCATATCCAGGAGTTCGCTGCCCTTAAGGAGACGCTGGTATTACCCTCAGCCAAGATAAACATGACACAATAACCTGGAAACTCACCACTAGTGGGGAATATACTGCGTCATTGACGTACAAGGCGCAACTTGCTGGACTTATCTTTAGTCCTATGCTTGCTATGATTTGGAAGATGTGGCCTTTTTCCAAATGCAAATTCTTTATTTGGTTAATCCTCCAAAATCATGTGTGGGCGGCTGATCGGTTGCATCGTTGCGTGGATCCCATCAACTGTGCAGAACGGACATGAATCATCACATGCAGTGGCGGAGCTAGAACTTTTGTGGAGCCTGGGTAAGTTGAGCCTAAGTGTAAAAGGGCAGCCCGGTGCATGTAGAGTTCTATCACTTTGGGTTTTTTGTATGCAGTATTTCCCTACATTTCTGAAAGAGGTTGTTTCCCGGACTTGAAGTGTAAAATCTAGAAATAAAAAATCGGGTATCCGGATCAACATATAATATAGCACCAAATTTCCGAACCATAAATCCACATTAATAATGAAGGGAATGCATAAATATAATAGTCACACAAAAGGTAATTAGTGAACTAATATATAATATATCAATATCCATTTCATAGACTAAACAAAGTTGAGACTTGACAACAAAAGATACTCCCTCCATCCGAAAATACTTGTCCTCGAAATGGTTGTACCTAGACTTATTTTAGTTATAGATACATCCATTTTTTCCATTTCTAAGACAAGTAGTTCTGGACGGAGGGAGTATATAGCAAGCCTTGCACAGAGGCAAACTCGCTATGTCACCAACAAAAGTAAAGCTATTCATACCAGATGTCATTGTGCAATTTCTTCCACCATAGTCGAAATCATCTCTCATTTGTTCATTTTTGCCAAAAGAAAGACACATAACCAGCCTTGCATTGAGGCAAACTCGTGTTGACAAAGTCCTAGAAGGCCCTACAAGATAAAAAAATGAATATGTAATTAAGATAGATTTAGTTATGAGATGTGAACATATTCAAAATAGAAAGCTTGCAAGAAAATAGATGGTCAGATGGAATATATCGACAATGCGCTAAAGAAAATAATGAGGCAAATGCCCTTTCCAAGACTTCATTGCAGTAAATGTTTAAATAATATCCTTATCATCAACTGGCTTGAATGACTCTCGCTTGGTGTTGAACCATTCATTATTGATCTTGCTAAGTAGTTTATTCTTAATAATCTTCATTGTTGAAAAAGCTCTCCCACCAAATGCGCTGACACCGGCAATATTTAGTTTGCGGTCAACCAAACAAAAACAATGAAATAATTCTTTCTCTTTACCAGCAGAAAGACCACAAACTGCACATGAAAAAAAATGCATCCTATGAGTATGAAGGAACCAGAAGGTATAAAAATATTGCATGAATACCATGTGCTGCAAGATGAATATGCTAGTTCTCCTATAGATTAATCGGCCTGAAAATAAATACTTGTAAATGAGAAAAATCATACGAGGATCAAAAACTTTCTGAGGACATGCCCCGGCCAGTGATCAACACAAAGTAATCTGTTTTCTCTTCTCTTCTTCAAGATGGGGACACATGGTCAGGGATGTGAGTTGCCTTCCAATTAATTCTGAAAGAATAATTCATTCCCTAGCCCAGACCCACTATTCCCTAGCCGGCTAACCGTAATTTCGGCGGACGATTCTTAGTTTCCTACCGGAGGTGGCCCAAGCCGAATGAGAGGAAGGAGGTGTTGAGGGACGTGTACTCAAGTAGACTGCCTGGCCGGTTGGGTGCCTGGCGTGATGGTGCGCCTCGCGGTCTAGGGTTAGCCTGTTAGGCTGCGCTTGCCGCCTGGGAGAAACGAAACAGACAGGGAGTCAGGGTGTTCGTGCGATCGATCGAACTCGTGATACAGAAATTGTTTCGGCCTGGGCAGCTCAGCCGCAGGCTGTTGTTGGGCCCTGAACAGCGCGCACATGTGAGAAACAAAGGCTCAATTTTTTTTGCCCGAGTAAAGCAAGCTACGGTACGTATTTAGCCCATCATTAATTCGGTCGATCGGTGTTGTTGTGGACCAGCGAGCCCGGGCAATTGCCCAGGGTCGCTGGGCGGTGGCTCCGCCACTGATCACGTGGAGCGAGAAGCTGAACTTTTGAAGTTGGGAGAGTTGGGAGGACTTCCGAACAAGCCCTATATATGTTGTAAACAGCAATAGTAGGTAGACTGGAAATAGTGTGCATTTATTTGTTTAAGATAGTAAAATTGAGCCAAATCCCAGCCCTCCCACGCCTAGTGTTCCTAAACGTCCGTTTGGCTGATTTGATTGTTTCTGGCCCATCAGATCAACTGTCCTAAGGGGCTGCTACTCCACGAGAAAAATCAAAGCTCTCTAGTAAACTGGACCAATATGTAGCCCCTTCAGACAACCCAACATCTAGCCGAGTACAGACAGCCCACGGTCGCTGCGCTCCCTCCCGCATCCGTAAAAAGAACTATTCGCTCAAGAGAGGAATGGATCGGGGCGGTCTATATAGAGGATGTGGACGGGAGATAGATACTGTTGGCGAAGTGGGCGGTCTATGATGGGATCCAGCCGATGCTCGCATTAAAAGGGTTCGTGTAAAACGAATTTGCGGTACCGCAGAAGGCAAGACAGACCAGATCCGCTAAACCATACTGCATATTTGAAATTTAAAGTTCGTGCCATGATAGTTCATCAGAGTTCATCATACATTCAAACATACAAACTTAAAAACATAGTAAGTAAAACTTAATTTTGGGCTTCACGTTGAGGTAGAACTCGGTCGTGAACCGATAGAGAACTTACGCGAGCTCGTAACCCTCCTTGTCCGCCTTGAGCTGCTCGGCGGCGCCATCTTCATCGCCGTCCACCGCCTTCTTCACGGCGTGGAGCTCGATCTCCGCCGCGCAGAGACCCTTGGTGGTGGGCCAAAGCACGTCACTGACCTCGTGAAAGCTGCTCCACGCCTCCGGCCACCGCTGCATGAGAGGGTGCCGCGCTCTTTGGTCTCGTTCGAGCGCCATGGCCCGACCGCCCGGCCTCGATGTCGTGTCGGGACGCGCTTGTGCGGCGGTGACCCACCGCAGCTCCACATCGGCGACCTCCGCGGGCCATTGATGTGCTCTAAACAGGTGCATGCGCACGCGAATCTGTCGCTGAAGAAGGTGGGTTTGCGGCGGAGGTGGGTGGTAGAAATGCCGGATAGGAACCCTAAATCGACATCTATCCGGTAAATATAGTGGCAGAGTTGGGACGATATGGGCCTACAAGTTGTTTTTTTTTACCGGATCTGCTGGAGATCCTGTTTGCCGTGTTTTGCGGCAAACACAAGCCCCATCGCACAGGATGCACCGACTGGGTCGGCCCATTATTTAGTCCATCGCGAATACGAGGGTGAAAAATGGCAAAAAGGGTTTCGTGCGGTGGCTAGGAATGAAAAACATCACTCCCTACTTGTGCAAGCTCGTTGCTAACCACTACGATCGAACAGCTCTGTGGACAGAAAAACAGCGGAACACTAAAAGAATAACGACAGTATCACACTTAACACTGTTTAACCAAATCCCGAACAATTTTCCAAATCTTGAGTAATTCTTTGAATGTACGAACAATTTTTCACAAACGCAAACAATTTTATGAAATCGAACAATTTTGAATTTCCCAAACATTTTTCGATAATACAAACCTTTTTGGAATTTATGAACAATTTTTTAAAGCACGAACATTTTTTGAAATTTCACAACAAATTATGAAACATAGATCAATTTCAAAAATCCCAAACAAATTTGGAAGTGTGAACATTTTTTAAAAACATGAACATAAATTTGAAACCTGGAAATTTTTTGAAACTGTGAACATTTGGGAAATTTTGAAAGTGTGAAGATTTTCAAAAATCCCAAACAAATTTGGAAGTGTGAACATTTTTTAAAAACATGAACATAAATTTGAAACCTGGAAGATTTTTGAAATCTTTCAGAAAATTGTACTCCCTCCGTCCGAAAATACTTATCATCAAAATGGATAAAAAGAGATGTATCTAGAACTAAAATACGTCTAGATACATCTCTTTTTATCCATTTTCATGACAAGTATTTCCGGACGAAGGGAGTAAAACATGAACAATTTTTGCAAAACGTGACAATTTTTACAAAACATGACCAATTTTTGAATTTTGAGTTTTTTTTTGAAAACACCAACATTTTTTGAATATTTTGAACCTTTTTTGAATAAAGAAATGAAAACCAAAAAAGGAAAAGAAACAGAAAAAATGAGGAAAATAAGAAAAGAAAAAGGAAATAGAAAAAAGAAGGAAAAACAAAGAAAACCAGAAAACCCGGTTTAAGAAGGTTGGCAAAACCGGCCAGGACCATCCAAAAAGCTCCCAAAACCAGGGAAATGATCCTATGTAAAAAAGAGCTAACTGGACCGGCCTATGTACCATTGAATATGTGCGATAGGTCGACAACCTGCCACCGCAGAATGCGGTAATCAGGGTTTTCCTTGGATCTTCTTCGGCCGAAAGACAGTATATCATGTGGTTCAAAAAAAAACAGTATATCATGTAAAACGGCTAGACTTATAAGGGCCGGCTATGTTTTTATAGGATGAGTTGCTGGTTTTTGCGGATACGTCACCAAAAAGGATTTCGACTAACAAAAAGGATTTCTATTTTCGCCTTCAGATATCCGAGGCCGGGCTGTGGTCGTGAGGCGGAATATAACTATCCCAGCCCGACGAAGCGCATCTTTATTTATTATATACAAACCCTAAGCGGCGGCGGCGGCTCACCCTGGTTGCTAGATCTCACCACTAAAAAGCGAGCGGCGGCGGAGAAAAAGTCGAGGCGAGGACGCCCCCTGAGATAGAGAAGGAAGGGAAACCCTGCAAGTTGATGGAGCAGCAGCTGTGTGAAGTTCTTTCTTGCGGCCCTGCGACCGAGAGTAGGGTTCCGGATCGCCGTCGCCTTCACGGGAAGAAGGGGAAACGCAGGGAGGTTACACTGAAGAGTGAGAGGTCAAATTCGCGAGCCCCCCTCGCATTGTTGCATGGCAGTAATTTTGATTCTGATAGTGGTCACAAGGACAAGGAACCTGGAGATCCCAACATAAGTGATGAGGGTGTTGATGAGATGGACAGAGGCAAATCACCCACACAACTAGCCATGGAGGCCAAGGAGATGGCCGCAGAGAAGGCGGATTTCGCTCGCTACATTAGGATCTGGAAGTCTAGCTGGGGATTTGAAGGCTACGGTTCCTTCCGAGACATGAGTGAGTACTTCCTTCCTTACATCCTCTAGTTTTTTTTGTACCTTCAATCATCTTTATTTTTACAAGGGAAAGCAAGGGATTTACTACTTTATTTGCATCTTGTATCTGGTACTGCTTGTTCATGTTAGAAATATTTCTAACACATGCTTCCCTTGGTTGGGTGTGACCCATGCAGCGACAGTGAGCTCCATGCACTTCACAAACTCGATACCTGGCAGTGACCCATCAGACCGTGGGACAGTCGCGCCTACACTGCAGGTCTTCTCCATCAAAATCTCTGAAATAAAAGGCGGCTTGCGGTGGCCATTGTCTGTGTATGGCGTGGTTGCAGCACGCGACGCCGTGGATCACAACCGCAACCTTCTGTTTGCTCGCGATAGGAGTGTGTACCAGACAATCAAAGAAGACGTATGTGCACTCTGTATTTTCTTTTGGATATTTATTACTCCCTCCGTCCCGAAATACTTGTTGGGAAAATGGATAAAATTGGATGCATCTATAACTAAAATATGTCTAGATTCATCCATTTCTCCGACAAGTATTTTCGGACGGAGGGAGTATGTTGATACTTGCCTGCCGGGTGCCGGCCTCTGTTCCCTCTTGTTGATTATAGTAGCTAATGGTGTGGTCGTTGATGATTGCAGGATCCTTATTTGCGCTTGACTGGCCCCTCCCGTGCAATTGTGTTTGGGGATCCCGTGGACTTTGAAATCCAACTGAAACTAAGAGGCAGCACAGCGGCTCGAGATAGAGCATTGATCACTAGTACAGAGCGTTACTCCACAGGAATTGGTCCCATATGCTTTGAGAACTGCTTCTGTACAACAGAGTTAAAGTTGGAGGCGATTGAGAGGTCGGTCCAGGCCACTATCTTGGGTGTCTGTGTCAAAGGGGGGCCGTGGCCTTCCAAATATGGAGGTAGAGTTGTTTGCTATGCGCCATCACGGTCAGGTGAGATCAATGGGGAAGTGGTCTTGTCCGATTCATGTAGCGGAGGAATGATGCCTACCGGTTTGAGTGGTCACCTTCGTCTGTCAAGGAATGTTGTTTCTGTAGAAATGCAAGGCAGTCTACAAGTTAGCTTACAGGCCTACTCATCTTCTGGTGGGTTCTCTCAACGAAAAGTTGTGTCCTTCAAAGCTAAGTCGCGTCTCATAAGTCAGGCTAGTGTTACCTTTGGTGGCGCTAAGGTGGAGATTACAGTTGCTTGGTCCCGTCTTGATTCAGAGAAGGAGGATATCACAACAAAGGGCTGGGTGCATGGACTTGGAGATTCAGACAAGGTGTGATCCAGGATATTGTGAGTAGTAGGTGTGAAACGAGAGACCAATACCAAAACCAGATCTCTGCTCATTCTGTCCATTCGATTTGGTGAAGTGTGCTTAGTATTTATGTATCAATTAGCTTTGAAATATCTCCAACTTGTTATCCAACTACTTGTGCATTAGCGTATCATCCAATTATTTGTGTACCCATTGTAAGTATTATGTTATGTTTTGTGAACTATTGATGCTTAAGTAATCAGCAGTCTTATCTGATAGTTTGTGTATAGGTCCTCTTGTTATTTGTACTTCATTTGTAATATGGCAGTGTGACCTAGTTCTTTGAACAACTAATCCTTCTGTGACGCCCGGGTAATTAAGCTACAGTAAACCCCTGCTAATGAAGCCATGTCACCTCGGTTACTGTTGTTAATCTTGTGTTAGTTTAAAATGATCCAAATTTAAATTTAAATTTAAAGGCAAACAACAAAGGTTTTCAAAAGTTAAAACTAAAATGTTCGGGAGGTGACATATAATGCATAGGTAATTATGGTGATGAAACCACATTTTTATAAAATGTTTAGATGCTCAAAGGTAAATAAAACAACAGCTAAAACAAATATTTAAATGCCTTTTAAATAATAAAAATATGCAAAGTATTCTATTATTGCACCAAACTTTTTGTGACAGTGTACCTAATTGAAATTCTATCTTAGGACATGGATTCATAATAATAGAACTAAAGTAAAATAAAAACAAACCAAAGAATAATTAAAAGGAAAAGAACAAAACAGAAAATAAAAAAAAGGAAACCACCCCCTTGCCCCCCCACTGGGCCAACCGGCCCAGCCGGCCAACCAACTGACCAGGCCGGCCCATGCCTCTGGCCTACATAGGCCTCTCCCACTCCCCCCAAACCCTAACCGCACTCCCCCGCACTCCCCACGACCGCACCCCCCACTCCCTCGTCTCTCCCTGTCGCCCGATCCAATCGGGATCGGGCGCCCATCGCCGCCGCTTGGAGTGACCCGCCTCCCGATGTCACCGGCGACCGCCAGTAGGACGCCGCCCTTGCCGCACGCCCCCCCCCCCCACCGCCAACGCCGCACGGAGCCCGCGTCGCTCGCGTCCTCGCCGGAGCTGGCCTGCCAACCTCGACCTCGCCGTGGCCTCCTCGTCCCCTCCCCGTGTCGCTACCTCACGCCTCGTCGACCCCCTGAGCCCCTGCAACACGCCCCTGTCGCTAGCGCCGCGGCTGCTTCGCGGCTCCCTTGGTCGCGCCCGGCCGGCGCCTGCCAGCGCGCGCTCGCCCAAGCCGCCTCCTCGCCGGAGAGGGACGGATCCCGGAGGCCCCGTCACGGATCCGGCCTCCCTCGCCTTGCTCCCCTCGCCGGAGTCCCCTCGTCGACCGGCGCCCCCTCCTCCGACACCGTCGGCCGCAGCCGCTAACCTCGTCATCGATCCGCTCGGCCCCAACACCCTCCGGCTCCATCGAGCACCCTACCGCTTCCGCTGTGAGCCTCCGGCCCTCCACGGCCTTTTCCCTCTCCTCCCCGTGCCCTCCAGTGCCGGTTGTCACTAGCTCCGCCGTAGTCGCCGCCTTCCATTGCCCCCGGCGCTGTTTCGGCCGCCCCTAGCTTCAGACGAAGGCACCTCTCGACGCGACGCCTCACGCTTATCCGTTTGGCACCCGGGGCTGCCCCTTTTGGTCGCCAGAGCCACTGGCTCCGCGCAGCGCCGCCGTTCACTGAACTCGCCGTCGGGCACGCACACGCGCACACACATCTGGCAGTGGGTTGACCCACTGACGTGTGGGCCCGCCCGGATTAACCATTCCCTTAACCATCTAATTAGAACCTAATAAAACTGTTTAGTTGAGTAACTGAAAATGACACGTGGACCCGCCCCAGAACGAATTAAAAAAAAGAAATATATAATTAAATTAATAAAAAGGATTAGTTAATTAAATAATACTTAATTAATTATGTAATTAATTAATTAACTTAATTAACACTGTTTAGATAACTAATTAACCCTAATTAAACGTGCTAATTAAATGTTAACAAATAATTAGTTAGTAGTCTATGACAACCAGGACCCACACATCAGTTGACCCAGTCAAACACACTTTTGACTGCTGACATCATGATGATGTCATGCTGATGCAGTAAACCTGTTTTTATTTAAACTAAATCTCTTAATTCCAAAAATGAATTAAAACATTAGAAAATTAATATAAAATAAACCGTATATCGGATGAAAATACTTGGTACATGAAAGTTGCTCAGAACGACGAGACGAACCCGGATATGCAGCCCGTTCATCCGCCACACATCCCTAACATATCAAACTCGCAACTTTCCCCCTCCGGCTCCACTGCCCGAAAACGCGGAACCCCGGGGATACTTTCCCGGATGTTTCCCCCCTTCGCCGTTATCACCTATCCCTGTGTTAGGTCACCCCTAGCAACGTATTGCCGCGTCTTGCTTTGTGTTACATTTGATTGCTCTGTTATTTATTTTGTTCCCCCTCCGTTACATCTTTCCGGTAGACTACGAGACTGACGCTGCTGCTGGTACCCCGATCGACTACGGTGTTGACGACCCCTCCTTGTCTGAGCAACCAGGCAAGCCCCCCCCCTCGATCACCAGATATCGCCTACTCTTCTCTATACTGCTTGCATTAGAGTAGTGTAGTATGTTACTGCTTTCCGTTATTCCTATCCTGATGCATAGCCTATCCTTGCTACTACTATTGATACCATTACCTGCTATCCTACTGCTTAGTATAGGATGCTAGTGTTCCATCAGTGGCCTTACACTCTTGTCCGTCTGCCATGCTATACTACTGGGTCGTGATCACTTCGGGAGATGATCACGGGCATATGCAATATACTTTACACAGTTACCTTACCTGTGATACTGTTCGGAGATGGGGGCTGAAGGGGCAGGTGGCTCCATCCCGGTAGAGGTGGGCCTGGGTTCCCGACGGCCCCCGACTGTTACTTTGAGGCGGAGCGACAGGGCAGGTTGAGACCACCTAGGAGAGAGGTGGGCCTGGCCCTGGTCGGCGTTCGCGGATACTTAACACGCTTAACGAGATCTGGGTTTTTGATCTGAGTCTGGCCATTTGGTCTATACGCACTAACCATCTACGCGGGAGTAGTTATGGGTATCCCGGCGTCGCGGTATCAGCCGAAGCCTTCGTGACGTCAGCGACTGAGCGGCGCGCGCCGGGTTGGAACGTAAGCCTGCTCTTGTATTAAGGGGGCTAGTTCTGCTCCTGGCCGCGTTCGCAACGTGCAGGTGTGCTAAGGGCGATGGGCCCAGACCCCTGGGCGCTTAGGTTTAGACCGGCGTGCTGACCTCTCTGTTGGTCTAGGTGGGGCTGCGATGTGTTGATCTTCCGAGGCCGGGCATGACCCAGGAAAGTGTGTCCGGCCAAATGGGATCAAGCGTGTTGGGGTATGTGGTGCACCCCTGCAGGGAAGTTAATCTATTCGAATAGCCGTGATCTTCGGTAACAGGACGACTTGGAGTTGTACCTTGACCTTATGACAACTAGAACCGGATACTTAATAAAACACACCCTTCCAAGTGCCAGATACAACCGGTGATCGCTCTCTCACAGGGCGACGAGGGGAGGATCATCGGTTAGGGTTATGCTATGCGATGCTACTTGGAGGACTTCAGACTACTCTCTTCTACATGTTGCAAGATGGAGGTGACCAGAAGCGTAGTCTTCGACAGGGTTAGCTATCCCCCTCTTATTCTGGCTTTCTGCAGTTCAGTCCACCGATATGGCCCTTTACACATTTACCCATGCATATGTAGTGTAGCTCCTTGCTTGCGAGTACTTTGGATGAGTACTCATGGTTGCTTTCTCCCTCTTTTCCCCCTATCCCTTCTACCTGGTTGTCGCAACCAGATGTTGGAGCCCAGGAGCCAGACGCCACCTTCGACGACGACTCCTACTACACCGGAGGTGCCTACTACTACGTGATGCCCGCTGACGACGACCAGGAGTAGTTAGGAGGATCCCAGGCAGGAGGCCTGCGCCTCTTTCGATCTGTATCCCAGTTTGTGCTAGCCTTCTTAAGGAAAACTTGTTTAACTTATGTCTGTACTCAGATATTGTTGCTTCCGCTGACTCATCTATGATCGAGCTCTTGTATTCGAGCCCTCGAGGCCCCTGGCTTGTAATATGATGCTTGTATGACTTATTTTATTTGTAGAGTTGTGTTGTGATATCTTCCCGTGAGTCCCTGATCTTGAACGTACACATTTGCGTGTATTATTAGTGTACGATTAAATCGGGGGCGTCACAAGTTGGTATCAGAGCCGACTGCCTGTAGGAATCCCCCTTCCACACTCCTTGGCCGAAGTTGAGTCTAGACATTGCAAAACTTTTACTAACTTGGCTGTGTGTCTTATGGGCACACGTCGCCATCGGGTGGTAGTAGGATCTTTTACTCCTTGACCTATACTCTGGGACTCTGACATCTCTTCTATTCGGGTTAAATGATTTTGCTAAAATCTAACTCTAGGTTCTCGTTACCACTTCCTGCCGGAGAGCCCTTTAATACGGATGATCGACTGCTTCAACGGAAGATTCTGACAATGCGCTCGGATGTTCCCTCGATACTTTGTGCCATCCCTCTTGCAATTCCCCTTCCACCGTAAACCCTTAAGGATAACTACTTACAGTTGTTATTCTTACATTCATCCCCAGTTGGTCTTGTTATTACAAGATACCCCGAAATACTCGCCATTGTTTCGATAATCCTTTGAGCTTACTGCCTTGCAGTTCTTGACACATGAATATCCCTATGGATAATTCTCGCACTTATCGAGTATCTGCTCATCCCCCAGTTGTTCATGTGTTTCACAATGGTCATCGACATACTATTCGATCCTCCAAAAATCCTTAGTAGCTTATTGCTGTGCAAATACTTGTCTGCTTGCATTATGGTTGCGTTCCAAATGTCTAGCAATATTCATTAGTATCCCTTGTCATCATCATTTTCAGCCTTTAATTTGATGTGAGGTGAATGCTCGCAATCCTCAGTCGAAATCCTAGAATTCATCCTTCCGGATCAGACGTCATTTTAAACGTGAGCTGGTCCTCGGCCAATCAGATTGCCATCGATTGTACCCCTAAGTCTATTTAACTTGTCCGTCCTTGATCAGAGCGTTTGCTCCTGATCCCTTGATTTGAAAATCATAAATCCTTTGTTATTTAAACGTTGAATTATTCAGATGTTCTGTAAAACGATGCATTTGCATTCTTTCTTTCTCTGATTGGGTATCGATACTCACATCAGCTCCATTGTGGATCACCATATCCACTGTTGGATTATTATCCGACAATGTCCTTCATAATTAATCACCTTGAGAGTTCTTTCTCCGATACATAATGCCTTTGGTAATTTGCATCCTCTCCTTTTGCCAACCATGCTCTGCTTTCGAGCTGGTAATATTTACTCTCAAAGCTTGTGGTATATGTTTCCACGATACCCTGACGGGTTGAACCTATGCCTTCCTTAATTTGTGTGACCTTGAAAGTTATGTGGGTTATACCCTGCTGACGCTTTGTTAGATAACTTTTCAGCACTACAACTTCGAAAAGGGGAGGTAAATGTAAGGTTATGCATTGAAGAAGTGGGAGTCGACCTTGAACTTTGTGTTCATGCCCATGGACACGATGTAGATCTTATCATTAAATCTTCTCTTAAATTAATTACTCCCTTGCTATAAGTTCAGCTTATATCTGGGATCTGGCCTTTGGCAATCGTGGTTCCGACCATGATCTCCTTTAAATACCATTTCTCGTGCAAGTTTAAACACCTGTCTTCTATAGAGCAATACCCCAGTCCAACCTCTACTTTGATCTGTCATCGAGTATTACCCCCTGGTACCGCGAGATTGTCATGGAACTGCATAGCTTCTTATGAGTTCTTCATCAAGTGCTACATTCCCACTGATTCCAAGTTTTCACGGGCTCTGAGTCATTAAACACTCAAAAACACCGATAACTGAACCGAGCCTGCACTACGGTTCAACGACACTTGATAATCTTCTTTAAGTACGAGTTTGTACCCGACCACGCCATTCCTAGCCTGTATGGCTATATCATTGTCGTGGTGATTTTAACTATGCTACCTGGTCCTTATTCTCGGAGCACCACTTCGACGATGAGCTAAGCTTACGTCGATTTTCCTTGTCATATCATTTCACCTTGAAAAGCAAGCTTGATTTCGAGTTTGTGTCGTATCTGTGCTTCCATTGACCTCTTACTTCATCATTCCTTTGACTTGATGTCATCGCTGATCGATTACATCCTCATGAAACCTCTCGACAAATGTGTCGTGATCATCATCAACATTTTGACCCCTTCCAGGATATCAATTGAATTCTTGATGAGAAATAGCATCCTTTGCCCTCGATGATTTGGGTTATCATCGACAACATTATTGCATTCCCTCCAACACAAAACTTGTTCCTGATTTGTGTTGTACCTTGAGTTCCTTGCTATCCAACTTATGATATGTTCTACCGCAGAGTATTACCATATTTAATGTCAAGAAGGTTGTGAGGATTGCTCCACCTCTTAAGAATTCTTGCTATAATGATACTTCTCACCATCACCATTCTTTCTTGGTCCTCGTGTTGATTCCAACCGGGGTACCCACAAGTGAACGGTGGGGTATGGATTCTGCACTTCTAGCAACTCTATTGCTTTGAAGTTAATGATCGAAATTTCATTCTTAGACTATCGGTTGCTGAACCACCGTTCTAACATTGATCATGCTACATAACCCCATAATTCGGGTGCACCTTTCAACAAATGTTTAATTGTGTATGTTTTCCTCAAGCATACCTCCTTATGTCATCTGATCTGAGAAATGTTATCTCCTTATTCACATAGTTGCGGAATCCATCCTTTTGGAAATCTCGAGGAATTGACGCTGAGTCCATCAGCCACCTCCTCGTCCTCTCATTGGTTAAATGATGAACTCTTGTTTTGGAACTCGCTTCCATAGTTCATTTCCAAGGATCTTACATTATCATCTAGTCAATGTGTGTTACACCTTTTCTTCTCAGGCACCCTGAGTCTGAGGTATCCTAACACCGACCAGATCTGAATCCCGGTCAGATATGATGGTTGGAATATATTTCCAAGGGTAATAACAATGTTCTTTTATGACCCGGTAAGGTGATGTCTTGCCCAGCACACCTGGCCGGAGGACCTATTGTTAATGTTTCCTTTTTAACAAGGTTATCCATTCTTCCCCGAGGAAATTGCAAGACTTATTCTACAAGTTATTCCTGATGGATCCTTTGTGTTTCCAAAGTCTGATCTTCACCTGATGACCATGTCAATGCTATCTCGAAGCATGTCAATGGTACTCTGATTTTCAACAGGAACATTTGAAGCACGATGCTAAATTTTATTTATCATTTATCCTAACACCGTTGTATGGGTAATATCATGATATTCCTCCCCCCTTACGTAAAAGGTTTTCTACTTTATATCCTGTCTTGGATATCATCCTCTGCTTGACTTTGGGGAGAGATATACCACTGATATATGTGTTTAAACACATTTTCCTTTCCATTGTTCTGATTAATTTGATAATCATATTATCCTTTCCATTGTTTGGTTTAACCTTTCTTGAGGTTTATATGATCTAAGCAGTAATATTTTCCTGCTTACGAAAACACCTCGGTGTACCACCTTATCAGTCAGACCCTGTTACTATTGTTGATGACATTTCGGTAACCACCGATGGACGAGAACCTTGCCTATTGGTCCGCCTCGTTCAACGAGCAGGAAAATGGTTCTCTTCGTCCCTCGCCCTTGGTACCGACATTGTTGCCGACATAACTGATAGGCTACCCTCTGACATGTCTTGCTATCATGACCGTGCAAGATGTCAACGCCTTTCCTACTTTTAACCACATGGTGGGCCCATAACCCACAGTTCCACAGGATCGAAACCTGACACTCCTGTACACCCCTGCTCCCAAAGTTATTCCTCCCGCATGGCCTCGTGTGTAATTCATGAGCCACCTTCTGATGAGATCATCAATCTGGTATCTGACGCAATACTTATTCCCATTGCTCTGAACCCCTTTCACACTTCACTTCAGGCAACGAATGATTGCCTATGCGCTCGAAACTTCCCATGTTACCTCCTTACCATGCTCTCGATATTTTCGTAAATTTCAATTCGAGAGTTACTTTTCGCCACGTTCCCTAATGATTATCTACTGGATAAACAACCATGCAGAATTCCATTCTTCCGGTATACCCATCCTTTACTCCTCTGTAAGTACGATGGAGCTCCCAAAGGAAGGACGACAGCTTCCTCATGATGCATGGGTGTAGAGAAATGAAGACATCAACGCTATGGATCAACCTCTTCAAGAAGAGCATCCAAGACCTAGAAGATTCGTTAGAATTTCGTAGCCACGTCTTTCCCTTACTCCCCTCCTAAATCTCGGGACGAGATTTCTTGTAGTGGAGGAGAATTGTGACGCCCGGGTAATTAAGCTACAGTAAACCCCTGCTAATGAAGCCATGTCACCTTGGTTACTGTTGTTAATCTTGTGTTAGTTCAAAATGATCCAAATTTAAATTTAAATTTAAAGGCAAACAACAAAGGTTTTCAAAAGTTAAAACTAAAATGTTCGAGAGGTGACATATAATGCATAGGTAATTATGGTGATGAAACCACATTTTTATAAAATGTTTAGATGCTCAAAGGTAAATAAAACAACAGCTAAAACAAATATTTAAATGCCTTTTAAATAATAAAAATATGCAAAGTATTCTATTATTGCACCAAACTTTTTGTGACAGTGTACCTAATTGAAATTCTATCTTAGGACATGGATTCATAATAATAGAACTAAAGTAAAATAAAAACAAACCAAAGAATAATTAAAAGGAAAAGAACAAAACAGGAAATAAAAAAAAGGAAACCACCCCCTTGCCCCCCCACTGGGCCAACTGGCCCAGCCGGCCAACCAACTGACCAGGCCGGCCCATGCCTCTGGCCTACATAGGCCTCTCCCACTCCCCCCAAACCCTAACCGCACTCCCCCGCACTCCCCACGACCGCACCCCCCACTCCCTCGTCTCTCCCTGTCGCCCGATCCAATCAGGATCGGGCGCCCATCGCCGCCGCTTGGAGTGACCCACCTCCCGATGTCACCGGCGACCGCCAGTAGGACGCCACCCCTGCCGCACGGCCCCCCCACCGCCAACGCCGCACGGAGCCCGCGTCGCTCGCGTCCTCGCCGGAGCTGGCCTGCCAACCTCGACCTCGCCGTGGCCTCCTCGTCCCCTCCCCGTGTCGCTACCTCACGCCTCGCCGACCCCCTGAGCCCCTGCAACACGCCCCTGTCGCTAGCGCCGCGGCTGCTTTGCGGCTCCCTTGGTCGCGCCCGGCCGGCGTCTGCCAGCGCGCGTTCGCCCAAGCCGCCTCCTCGCCAGAGAGGGACGGATCCCGGAGGCCCCGTCACGGATCTGGCCTCCCTCGCCTTGCTCCCCTCGCCGGAGTCCCCTCGTCGACCGGCGCCCCCTCCTCCGACACCGTCGGCCGCAGCCGCTAACCTCCTCGTCGATCCGCTCGGCCCCAACACCCTCTGGCTCCATCGAGCACCCTACCGCTTCCGCTGTGAGCCTCCGGCCCTCCACGGCCTTTTCCCTCTCCTCCCCGTGCCCTCCAGTGCCGGTTGTCGCTAGCTCCGCCGTAGTCGCCACCTTCCATTGCCCCCGGCGCTGTTTCGGCCGCCCCTAGCTTCAGACGAAGGCACCTCTCGACGCGACGCCTCACCTTATCCGTTTGGCACCCGGGGCTGCCCCTTTTGGTCGCCAGAGCCACTGGCTCCGCGCGGCGCCGCCGTTCACTGAACTCGCCGTCGGGCACGCACACGCGCACACACATCTGGCAGTGGGTTGACCCACTGACGTGTGGGCCCGCCCGGATTAACCATTCCCTTAACCACCTAATTAGAACCTAATAAAACTGTTTAGTTGAGTAACTGAAAATGACACGTGGACCCGCCCCAGAACGAATTAAAAAAAAAGAAATATATAATTAAATTAATAAAAGGATTACTTAATTAAATAATACTTAATTAATTATGTAATTAATTAATTAACTTAATTAACACTGTTTAGATAACTAATTAACCCTAATTAAACGTGCTAATTAAATGTTAACAAATAATTAGTTAGTAGTCTATGACAACCAGGACCCACACATCAGTTGACCCAGTCAAACACAGTTTTGACTACTGACATCATGATGATGTCATGCTGATGCAGTAAACCAGTTTTTATTTAAACTAAATCTCTTAATTCCAAAAATGAATTAAAACATTAGAAAATTAATATAAAATAAACCGTATATCGGATGAAAATACTTGGTACATGAAAGTTGCTCAGAACGACGAGACGAACCCGGATATGCAGCCCGTTCATCCGCCACACATCCATAACATATCAAACTCGCAACTTTCCCCCTCCGGCTCCACTGCCCGAAAACGCGGAACCCCGGGGATACTTTCCCGGATGTTTCCCCCCTTCGCCGTTATCACCTATCCCTGTGTTAGGTCACCCCTAGCAACGTATTGCCGCGTCTTGCTTTGTGTTACATTTGATTGCTCTGTTATTTATTTTGTTCCCCCTCCGTTACATCTTTCCGGTAGACTACGAGACTGACGCTGCTGCTGGTACCCCGATCGACTACGGTGTTGACGACCCCTCCTTGTCTGAGCAACCAGGCAAGCCCCCCCCCTTGATCACCAGATATCGCCTACTCTTCTCTATACTGCTTGCATTAGAGTAGTGTAGTATGTTACTGCTTTCCGTTATTCCTATCCTGATGCATAGCCTATCCTTGCTACTACTATTGATACCATTACCTGCTATCCTACTGCTTAGTATAGGATGCTAGTGTTCCATCAGTGGCCTTACACTCTTGTCCGTCTGCCATGCTATACTACTGGGTCGTGATCACTTCGGGAGATGATCACGGGCATATGCAATATACTTTACACAGTTACCTTACCTGTGATACTGTTCGGAGATGGGGGCTGAAGGGGCAGGTGGCTCCATCCCGGTAGAGGTGGGCCTGGGTTCCCGACGGCCCCCGACTGTTACTTTGAGGCGGAGCGACAGGGCAGGTTGAGACCACCTAGGAGAGAGGTGGGCCTGGCCCTGGTCGGCGTTCGCGGATACTTAACACGCTTAACGAGATCTGGGTTTTTGATCTGAGTCTGGCCATTTGGTCTATACGCACTAACCATCTACGCGGGAGTAGTTATGGGTATCCCGGCGTCGCGGTATCAGCCGAAGCCTTCGTGACGTCAGCGACTGAGCGGCGCGCGCCGGGTTGGAACGTAAGCCTGCTCTTGTATTAAGGGGGCTAGTTCTGCTCCCGGCCGCGTTCGCAACGTGCAGGTGTGCTAAGGGCGATGGGCCCAGACCCCTGGGCGCTTAGGTTTAGACCGGCGTGCTGACCTCTCTGTTGGTCTAGGTGGGGCTGTGACGTGTTGATCTTCCGAGGCCGGGCATGACCCAGGAAAGTGTGTTCGGCCAAATGGGATCAAGCGTGTTGGGGTATGTGGTGCACCCCTGCAGGGAAGTTAATCTATTCGAATAGTCGTGATCTTCGGTAACAGGACGACTTGGAGTTGTACCTTGACCTTATGACAACTAGAACCGGATACTTAATAAAACACACCCTTCCAAGTGCCAGATACAACCGGTGATCGCTCTCTCACAGGGCGACGAGGGGAGGATCATCGGTTAGGGTTATGCTATGCGATGCGATGCTACTTGGAGGACTTCAGACTACTCTCTTCTACATGTTGCAAGATGGAGGTGACCAGAAGCGTAGTCTTCGACAGGGTTAGCTATCCCCCTCTTATTCTGGCTTTCTGCAGTTCAGTCCACCGATATGGCCCTTTACACATTTACCCATGCATATGTAGTGTAGCTCCTTGCTTGCGAGTACTTTGGATGAGTACTCACGGTTGCTTTCTCCCTCTTTTCCCCCTATCCCTTCTACTTGGTTGTCGCAACCAGATGTTGGAGCCCAGGAGCCAGACGCCACCTTCGACGACGACTCCTACTACACCGGAGGTGCCTACTACTACATGATGCCCGCTGACGACGACCAGGAGTAGTTAGGAGGATCCCAGGCAGGAGGCCTGCGCCTCTTTCGATCTGTATCCCAGTTTGTGCTAGCCTTCTTAAGGCAAACTTGTTTAACTTATGTCTGTACTCAGATATTGTTGCTTCCGCTGACTCGTCTATGATCGAGCTCTTGTATTCGAGCCCTCGAGGCCCCTGGCTTGTAATATGATGCTTGTATGACTTATTTTATTTGTAGAGTTGTGTTGTGATATCTTCCCGTGAGTCCCTGATCTTGATTGTACACGTTTGCGTGTATGATTAGTGTACGATTAAATCGGGGGCGTCACAAGTTGGTATCAGAGCCGACTGCCTGTAGGAATCCTCCTTCCACACTCCTTGGCCGAAGTTGAGTCTAGACATTGCAAAACTTTTACTAACTTGGCTGTGTGTCTTACGGGCACACGTCGCCATCGGGTGGTAGTAGGATCTTTTACTCCTTGACCTATACTCTGGGACTCTGACATCTCTTCTATTCGGGTTAAATGATTTTGCTAAAATCTAACTCTAGGTTCTCGTTACCACTTCCTGCCGGAGAGCCCTTTAATACGGATGATCGACTGCTTCAACGGAAGATTCTGACAATGCGCTCGGATGTTCCCTCGATACTTTGTGCCATCCCTCTTGAAATTCCCCTTCCACCGTAAACCCTTAAGGATAACTACTTACAGTTGTTATTCTTACATTCATCCCCAGTTGGTCTTGTTATTACAAGATACCCCGAAATACTCGCCGTTGTTTCGATAATCCTTTGAGCTTACTGCCTTGCAGTTCTTGACACATGAATATCCCTACGGATAATTCTCGCACTTATCGAGTATCTGCTCATCCCCCAGTTGTTCATGTGTTTCACAATGGTCATCGACATACTATTCGATCCTCCAAAAATCCTTAGTAGCTTATTGCTGTGCAAATACTTGTCTGCTTGCATTATGGTTGCGTTCCAAATCTGTTAATGTTAATCTTGTCATGTGTTAGTTTGAGTACACAGTGAAGTGCCCATGTGTTGGTGCATAGTGTGTGTGAGAGTGACGGAAAACTGTATGTGTTGCAGTAGACCATCATGGCAATGGGCAACGATGTGTACTGCGTGTGCACAATGTAAGTTGTCGGGTGGGTGGTTGTAACCGGCCATCAAAGGGTCAAGGCCTGTATGTGTTGCAGGCTGTGAAGCCAAAAAAACGAAGGGCATGTGTTGCCTGGGAGAAACCCAACCTGTGTCTACTCTGTTCTTCAAACCAATCTATATATGAGCATATTGACTTAGGAGTCAAGTGAGAACACTTGATCATAGGTCATACTCATCGTTTAAGCTCAAGTGGGGTTACCACTTTTACATAAAGCATTGTTGTGTTCACATCTTTAGAGTTGCTTTAGCTCAAGTCTTAGAGTAAAGCTCCCCCTAGATGTGATATCCCCCCTTAGAGGGATGAACTAACCTCGGGTTTTGTCGATGATGACTTCATGTAGATGTTGAAGATGTGGATGCTCAATGTTGATGTAGATCAGTTGGAGCTATCCATTTGAGTGAATTGCACTTTCAATACCTACATGGGTTAGTCCCACAAGGAATAAACAAGGATATCCATAGACATAGAGTGATGCACACACAAGATGATGTCCATGAAAACTTTTAGGTTACCTTGTCCCTTGTCTTACCAACAAGAGGGTTTGTGACTCCTTGAACTAGTGCAAGATGTGGAAGTTGATTGCACTTGTTCTTGCCAAAATGATAAGAGTGAAGTATGTTGGCGGAGTCACCCTCAAGAACTCTCTAGTTCTTCTTCTTTTGGATCCACACCATCTTGATGGGAATCCTTGGAGTTGTAGTCGTACTTGATGAAGTGGAACTTGAAGTAGTCTTGGGAATCCACTTGACTAAGGTCTTAGGAGCTTCTTCAAACGCATCAATTTCCTCTTGAAGCTTGTCTTTGCCTTTTTGCTTGTAGTCTTGTAGTGGAAGATCATCTTGAGCTTGTGTCCCCTTGAAAGAAGTATCATACTTCTCTTGTTGAGGAACAAACTTTGTCTTGGGGTATTGATCTTCTTCCCACTCAACTCCATTGGCATTGAACTTTCGTTCAAAACCAACACCTTGATTCTTCTGGTGCATTCCTTGCTTGCGCACAATTTCCTCAAATTGCTTACTCCCGGCAAGGCTTTTGTACACTCCTTTCTCTATAATTCCCTTCAATAGGCTATTTTCTTGCTCAAGTGTAACTTGGCTAAGATAATCATTAGTGGAATCAAGAGAACTACTAGAAGCAACAATATTGGATTTAGCATGATCATTGTTACTGCTAGAGGAAGAATCTTTCTTGTTCTTGTTACTAGACTTGACTTGAGGCATGTAAGTGGGTAAGAGTAAACGCTTGGCAATGTAAGAAGAACTTTTCTTGCGGAGATCATCATTGATTGCTTTTAAGAACTCATGCTCTTGCTCAAGATTGAGCTTTTCAGAGCGTAATTTCTCATGAGCTCTTAAAAGTTCTCGATGATCTTCGAAGATAGTTTCATGAGCTAACTTAATAGTGTTTAGTTCTTTAGTTAGAGCCTCAATCTTCTCCTTATCATTGTCATTCGTTTTATCTTGATTAGCATGATTAATTGACGTTTCATCATAGTATTCATCACTAGAGTTGTCAACAAGGAAATCATCACCTAACAAGTCATCTTCATCACTATTGAAATCAACATACTCGGGGTGTGTTACCTTAGGACCTTTGGCCATGAAGCATCTTCCAATTCCTTCATTTGGTGAGTCAAATATGTCGTAGGAGTTGGATGACACAAGTGCTAGACCGGCAACACCTTCATCTTGAGTATCTTCGGAGTCGGAGTGATAACTTCTCTCGGAGTGGCTGTCGGAGCCGGAGCCGGATACCCATTCACCAACATGAGCTTGATGTCTTCGTTTTGTGTAGCTCCTTGATGATTTTTCCTTCCTTTCCAAATCCTTGCTTCTCCATGAGTATCTTCGTTCATAACGATCATCTCTACTCCTTCTCTCTCTTGGTGGTGATTCTTTGCTTCTTCTTTTTGGAGAATCTTCTCTTCTCTTGTAGGGAGCCGTACACTCATTGGAATAGTGTCCGGGTCTTCCACAACTGTAGCAGTTTCGCTCTCGACTAGAAGATCTTTTGGCATTGTAGGACCTTGACTTGAAGCTTCTATCTTTGCTTCTACTCTTGTAGAACTTGTTGAAGTTCTTCACCATTAAGCTCAATTCTTCATTGAAGTCTTGTTTCTCACTTGATGATGTAGGGGCTTCACATGAGGCTTTGTAGGCACCACTTGATTTGTTGTGAAGTTCCTCTTTATCCTTAAGTGACATCTCATGAGCAACAATTCTTCCAATCACCTCCGTTGGCTTAAGATCTTTGTAATTGGGCATCATTTGGATCAATGTGCACACGGTATCATATTTTCCATCCAAGGCTCTTAGAATCTTCTTGATGATGAATCTATCGGTCATCTCTTCACTTCCTAAGCCGACAATCTCATTTGTGATGAGAGCAAGCCTAGAGTACATTTCAGCGACACCTTCACCATCCTTCATTTTGAACTTGTCAAGTTGACTTTGAAGCACATCCAACTTGGATTCCTTGACGGAGTCGGTACCTTCATGCATATCAATCAAAGTGTCCCAAATTTCCTTTGCATTCTCAAGACGGCTGATTTTGTTGAATTCTTCGGGGCACAATCCGTTGAAGAGAATATCACAAGCTTGAGCATTGTATTGCAACATCTTCAACTCATCCGCGGTAGCTTCATGGTTTGGTTCTTTCCCATCAAAGAAGTCACCTTGCAAACCAACACACACAATAGCCCAAACGGCGGGGTTATGTCCAAGAATATGCATTTTCATTTTATGCTTCCAACTAGCAAAGTTAGTACCATCAAAGTAAGGACCTCTACGGTGATAATTTCCCTCGCTAGACGCCATACTCTCCTAGGTTGTGAAACCAAGGCTATGACCACCAAAAGCTATGGAGATCAAAGCAAATGGAGACCAAAGCTCTGATACCACTTGTAGGATCGAAAGTATGTCTAGAGGGGGGTGATTAGACTACTTGACCAAATAAAAACTTAACCTTTTCCCAATTTTAGTTCTTGGCAGATTTTAGCTATTGTAGGACAAGTCAGGCAATCATCACACAATTCAAGCAAGCATGCAAAGAGTATATTGGCAGCGGAAAGTAAAGCATGCAACTTACAAGAATGTAAAGGGAAGGGTTTGGAGAAATCAAACGCAATTGGAGACACTGATGTTTTTCCCGTGGTTCGGATAGGTGGTGCTATCCTACATCCACGTTGATGGAGACTTCAACCCACAAAGGGTAACGGTTGCGCGAGTCCACGGAGGGCTCCACCCACGAAGGGTAACGGTTGCGCGAGTCCACGGAGGGCTCCACCCACAAAGGGTCCACGAAGAAGCAACCACCCACAAAGGGTCCACGAAGAAGCAACCTTGTCTATCCCACCATGGCCATCGCCCACAAAGGACTTGCCTCACTAGCGGTAGATCTTCACGAAGTAGGCGATCTCCTTGCCCTTACAAACTCCTTGGTTCAACTCCACAATCTTGTCGGAGGCTCCCAAGTGACACCTAGCCAATCTAGGAGACACCACTCTCCAAGAAGTAACAAATGGTGTGTAGGTAATGAACTCCTTGCTCTTGTGCTTCAAATGATAGTCTCCCCAACACTCAACTCTCTCTCATAGGATTTGTATTTTGTGGAAAGAAGATTTGAGTGGAAAGCAACTTGGGGAAGGCTACAGATCAAGATTCATATGGTAGGAATGGAATATCTTGGTCTCAACACATGAGTAGGTGGTTCTCTCTCAGAACATATGAGTTGGAATTGTGTATGTGTTCTGATGGCTCTCTCCACAAATAAAGAGGAGGTGGAGGGGTATATATAGCCTCCACACAAAATCCAACCGTTACACACAGTTTTCCAATCTCGGTGGGACCGAATCAACAAACTCGGTCGGACCGAAAAGGTAAACCTAGTGACCGTTAGAGATTTTTGGTGGGACTGACATGCAACTCGGTAGGACCGAAAAGGTTAGGGTTTGGGCATAACGTGATCTCGGTGAGACCAATTACACAAACTCGGTGAGACCGAATTTGGTAATTAGCTAACCAGATAGTTGGTCAGGCAAACTCGGTGGGACCAATTTGCTCTTTCGGTGAGACCGAAAAGTTACAAAAAGGAAACACTGAATTTACATTGCAATCTCGGTGGGACCGATTCGCTCTTTCGGTGAGACCGAAAAGTTACGAAAGGGAAACAGAGAGTTTGCAATCCCATCTCGGTGAGACCGAGATCCCTATCGGTAGAACCGATTTGCTAGGGTTTGGCAGTGGCTTATGACAAGTGAAAATCGGTGGCGCCGGATAGAAAGAATCGGTAGGACCGAGTTTGGCTTAGGGTTTAGGTCATATGTGGATATGGGAAAGTAGTTGAGGGTTTTGGAGCATATCACTAAGCACATGAAGCAAGAGGCTCATTAAGCAACACCTCATCCCTCCTTGATAGTATTGGCTTTTCCTAAAGACTCAATGTGATCTTGGATCACTAAAATATAAAATGAAGAGTCTTGAGCTTTTGAGCTTGAGCCAATCCTTTGTCCTTAGCATTTTGAGGGTTCCACTTTCACATCCATGCCATGCCAATCATTGAGCTTTCCTGAAATAATCATCTTGGAATAGCATTAGCTCAATGAGCTATATGTTGTTATGAATTACCAAAACCACCTAGGGATAGTTGCACTTTCAATACCCTACACTGATTTTGGCAAGGGAGTACAATAGTGATCTAGGAGTAGATCACTGGACAGCGGTCAAAATTATCCTTAGTGGAATAAGGATATGTTTCTCGATTATGGAGGTGCCAAAAGGTTCGTCGTAAAGAGTTACATCGATGCAAGTTTTGACACTGATCTAGATAACTTTAAGTCTCAATCTGGATACATATTGAAAGTGGGAGCAATTAGCTAGAGTAGCTCCGTGCAGAGCATTATTGACATAGATATTTGCAAAATACATACGGATCTGAATATGGCAGACCCGTTGACTAAAATTCTCTCACAAGCAAAACATGATCACACCTTAGTACTCTTTGGGTGTTAATCACATAGCGATGTGAACTAGATTACTGAATCTAGTAAACCCTTTTTGAGTGTTGGTCACATGGCGATGTGAACTATGGGTGTTAATCACATGATGATGTGAACTATCGATGTTAATCACATGGTGATGTGATCTAGATTATTGACTCTAGTGCAAGTGGGAGACTGAAGGAAATATGCCCTAGAGGCAATAATAAAGTTATTATTTATTTCCTTATATCATGATAAAAGTTTATTATTCATGCTAGAATTGTATTAACCGGAAACATAATACATGTGTGAATACATAGACAAACAGAGTGTCACTAGTATGCCTCTACTTGACTAGCTCGTTAATCAAAGATGGTTATGTTTCCTAACCATGGACAAAGAGTTGTCATTTGATTAAGGGGATCACGTCATTAGTTGAATGATCTGATTGACATGACCCATTCCATTAGCTTAGCACCCGATCGTTTAGTATGTTGCTATTGCTTTCTTCATGACTTATACATGTTCCTATGACTATGAGATTATGCAACTCCCGTTTGCCGGAGGAACACTTTGTGTGCTACCAAATGTCACAACGTAACTGGGTGATTATAAAGGTGCTCTACAGGTGTCTCCAAAGGTACATGTTGGGTTGGCGTATTTCAAGATTAGGATTTGTCACTCCGATTGTCGGAGAGGTATCTCTGGGCCCTCTCGGTAGTGCACATCACTGAAGCCTTGCAAGCATTGCAACTAATGAGTTAGTTGCGGGATGATGTATTACGGAACGAGTAAAGAGACTTGCTGGTAACGAGATTGAACTAGGTATAGGATACCGACGATCGAATCTCGGGCAAGTAACATACCGATGACAAAGGGATCAACGTATGTTGTTATGCGGTCTGACCGATAAAAGATCTTCGTAGAATATGTAGGAGCCAATATGAGCATCCAGGTTCCGCTATTGGTTATTGACCGGAGACGTGTCTCGGTCATGTCTACATTATTCTCGAACCCGTAGGTTCCGCACGCTTAAGGTTACGATGACAGTTATATTATGAGTTTATGCATTTTGATGTACCGAAGGTTGTTCGGAGTCCCGGATGTGATCACGGACATGACGAGGAGTCTCAAAATGGTCGAGACATAAAGATTGATATATTGGAAGCCTATGTTTGGATATCGGAAGTGTTCCGGGTGAAATCGGGATTTTACCGGAGTACCGGGAGGTTACCGGAACCCCCCGGGAGGTATATGGGCCTTAGTGGAAGAGAGGAGAGGTGGCCATAGATGGGCCGCGCGCCCCTCCCCCCCTTGGTCCGAATAGGACAAGGAGAGGGGGCCGGCCCCCCTTCCTCCTCTCTCTCCTCTTTTCCCCCCTCCGCGAATCCTATTCCAACTAGGAAAGGGGGGGAGTCCTACTCCCGGAGGGAGTAGGACTCCTCCTGGCGCGCCTCCTCTTGGCCGGCCAGCCCCCCCTTTGAGCCTTTATATACGGAGGCAAGGGGCACCCCTAGAGACACAAGTTGATCCACGTGATCATATTCTTAGCCGTGTGCGGTGCCCCCTTCCACCATAGTCCTCGATAATATTGTAGCAGTGCTTAGGCGAAGCCCTGCGACGGTAGTACATCAAGATCGTCACCACGCCGTCGTGCTGACGGAACTCTTCCCCGACACTTTGCTGGATCGGAGTCCGGGGATCGTCATCGAGCTGAACGTGTGCTAGAACTCGGAGGTGCCGTAGTTTCGGTGCTTGATCGGTCGAGCCGTGGAGACGTACGACTACATCAACCAAGTTAACGCTTCCGTTGTCGATCTACAAGGGTACGTAGATCACACTCTCCCCCTCTCGTTGCTATGCATCACCATGATCTTGCGTGTGCGTAGGAAATTTTTTGAAACTACTACGAAACCCAACAATTGTGAGCTATGCTCAAGGGATACCCATGTTTGAGCTGTGCTATGCAACAGACTCTCTTTGGCCCCTTGTGATAATATTGGCTTGATAGCCGGATTACCGAAGTAACTAGAGCTGTGCTCTTATGATAATATTAGCTTGATAGCCGGATCAATATGTAATCAGAACTCTGCTTTATAAACAAAAGCCCCCATGTGATCAATAATATGATAAGCCAATAAGGCAGGATAACCCATATTTGAACCGCGCATCATGGCAACAGGTCCTCTTCGGCAACCTTTAACTTTTCTGAGAACTCGAACTTTGCGAGAGATATTTCTTCTTGAACTCGATGTTAAACCGGATATTAAGAGCTTCAATGCTTTTGTGACGCCCCGAGACTGATGCGCCAGGTGTCTTCCAGTTATTCGTTGTTGTTGCCTTGTCTTTTGCTTGCGTGTTGCATTTCATCATGTCATCATGTGCATTGCATTATCATGTTTTCAAAACTTGCCTCCGTCCCGGTTCCCCCAGTTCCGTCCGTTGTTCGTTCTGAGCCCACACACACTTGCACGCGCCCGCGGCATGTCCGAAATAGTATTTTATAAGTGGCCAGGAAATGTTCTCGGAATGGGTTGAAAGTTGGCGTGCGGTCTTATTATAGTGTAGATAGACCGTCTGTCAAGTTTCATCGCATTCGGAGTTCGTTTGATAGCCCAACTGTTAAACTATAGCGGCATTATAGCCGGTCTTTTCGTCGGACGTTTTCGGTCTCCAGAAACAGATGCCGGGCCCTCTCTCTCTCTTCTCCCCCTCGCAGTCTCGCCACAGCCCACCTAGTCCATCCTCCTTCCCCTCTTCGCTTCCGGAGTTGTCCGATGCGACCGCACGGTCTGAAACCCTCTCTGCACAGTGCATCGAACCCCTCACGTGCGCGTCCGAAATTGTCCCAGACCCGACCTGGACAGTCGTCACCGTTGGATCCGGATCATCCCCAAACGTCTACAACACGTCACCGTTTTCTTATTTGGACTCCCTAGCCTTTTTTTCCTGGCCGTACGATTTTGATCGCGTGATCTAAATTTCCCTCCGTTCTCTATTTATAGTCCAACCTCATACCTAATCTAGACTAACCCTAAAACCTAGGAGGTTTGTCCCATCCCTTCGCCGCCGCCACTTGTCCTCGGGATCCTCCCAGATCTCATCGTCCAACCACGCACAGCCAAGGTTCCACCTTCTCGATCCCCATCCAGACTCCACCAATCCACCCAACTGTTTCGGCCCGAGAGCCTCGCTCGACCCCGCGCGCCACCACCGGCCGGCGACCTCGCCGGAGTTCTACAGGAACCACCAGGCCAGCTCCTCGCGACCCTCTCTTTCCGTTCCCTCGTCCCTACATTTCTCTCTTCCTAATCCCTCTTCTCTCTGTACCTCAACAGGAGTCCAGCGCCTTGGCCTGAGTTCGGCCTTGAGTCCTCGTCGCCGTCTTCTGCAGCTGTTGCCGCTGGTAGCTTGGCACCCCTCGCCGGATCAGGCCCTGCCACTGCGCGCCCCATTCTCTATCTTTTTTGGCTGCCCTGATCTCCTCTGCTCTCCCTCTTTTCCCTTCAGGCAGGAGCAGGAGCATCCCGCCGCCCCATGAAGCTCGAGCCTGCCGCCGGTCGTGATCCTCGCTGGGAACCGCGACCTCCGCCTCAGATCCGTTGGCTTCGTCCCATTCCGGGTCTTCCCCTCCTCAAGCTGCGTCGCCCTCGCCGGAATTACGCCAAGTCCCGCGCCCCTGCTTCCCTGAGACCCACGTCGCCGCTGCCTTGCTCCGTCCCCGCTGTTTATGCCAATGGCCTCCTCTCAAGCCGGCGCCGCCAGCTGCTTCCCCGCTGGATCTTGTCGCCTCGCCTGATCCCCGCCTCCTCGCGCCTCCCTGCATCGACGGCGGCAACGGCTACGGCTCTGAACCTGAGCCCTGCTCCTGTTTGCTCTGTTTCAATCGAGCAAAGAGCTCGCCTGCTCGTCTGTGTTGACCTCCACACCGCGCGTGGGCTGCCTTCCCTCGATCACCAGAAGCCCAGCCTGCCTTCCCTTCGCTAGTCCAGCCCCACAGGCCTGGCTCTGGCCAGCCTCTCCACCGAACGGCCCACGAGGCCCAAGGTGAGCAGCCCCTCTCCACTCCCTCTCCTGTACACTACCGGGCCAATCAGTTTCGACCCAATGTGTTTTTTCCCTTGGCTGCGATTTTTGCTGTTTATCTGAGTAATGCCAGTTTTGCAGAAACACCCTTGCACTTCATGCATTTAATAACTTCACAACCGTGCATCGGGTTAAAACAAACTTAATATGATAGTTGCTTAGAATTTTGTCTAGTTTAATAATATGCAACTTTCATCCATGTTTAAAATGTTTAAATTGTTGTTTGTGTAGATTTACTATTATGCCATGTTAAAATGCTTTAATTCATATCTAAATAACCGTAACTCGGATTTTAATAAACTTTATATGTAAATGGGGTAGAATTTTGCCTAGTTTAACATGGTGGCATCATCTTGCATGTTTAACAACTCTAAAATATGGCTTAGGGCAGAACAGTACCAAACCTAATATATGCACATGAGGAGTTTTCGGACTTGTTGTTTGTTGTTTCGGCCTCATTTAAACTTGCCTAGTTAGGTAGTTTTATTATGCTTCTCCCTCTTTCCATGCTAACAAAATTTAATATTGGTGCGTACATAACCGAGAGAGAACTAAATAACTTGTCGTGGTGTTTCGTCAATATGCACCGTTGCATGTTGAGCTCCACTTAATTTGTAGGATTGTTTGTGCATTTTGCCATGTCATGCTTCATTAAACCGGACATGCATCATACTTGATTGTGCATCATGCCATGATTATGTGGTGGTTGTTTACTATGTTGTTTGCTCTTTTCCGGTGTTGCTTCTTCGGGTTGGTTCCGATAACGTCGTGTTGTGAGGATTAGTTCGACTACGTCCGTTTATCTTCTTCATGGACTCATTCTTCTTCCTTGCGGGATTTCAGGCAAGATGACCATACCCTCGAAATCACTTCTATCTTTGCTTGCTTAGTTGCTCGCTCTTTTGCTATGCCTATGCTGCGATACCTACCACTTGCTTATCATGCCTCCTATTTTGTTGAACCAAGCCTCTAACCCACCTTGTCCTAGCAAACCGTTGTTTGGCTATGTTACCGCATTGCTCAGCCCCTCTTATTGCGTTGTTAGTTGCAGGTGAAGATTGAAGTATGTTCCTTGTTGGAACATGGAGTTGTTGTTCCTTGTTGGAACATGTTTACTTGTTGGGATATCACAATATCTCCTATTTAATTAATGCATCTATATACTTGGTAAAGGGTGGAAGGCTCGGCCTTATGCCTGGTGTTTTGTTCCACTCTTGCCGCCCTAGTTTCCGTCATATCGGTGTTATGTTCCCGGATTTTGCGTTCCTTACGCGGTTGGGTAATAATGGGAACCCCTTGACAGTTCGCCTTGAATAAAACTCTTCCAGCAATGCCCAACCTTGGTTTTACCATTTGCCACCTAGCCTTTTCTTTCCCTTGGGTTCTGCAGACTCAAGGGTCATCTTTATTTTAACCCCCCCGGGCCAGTGCTCCTCTGAGTGTTGGTCCAACCTGTCAGCTGCCGGTGGCCACCAGGGGCAACTCTGGGCTGGCCTACCCGTACCTAACACAATCTGAGTGTGCCTTGAGAAAAAGATATGTGCAGCTCCTATCGGGATTTGTCGGCACATTCGGGCGGTGTTGCTGGTTTAGTTTTACCTTGTCGAAATGTCTTGTAACCGGGATTCCGAGTCTGATCGGGTCTTCCTGCTAGAAGGAATATCCTTCGTTGACTGTGAGAGCTTGTCATGGGCTAAGTTGGGACACCCCTGCAGGGATTTGAACTTTCGAAAGCCATGCCCGCGGTTATGGGCAGATGGGAATTTGTTCACATCCGGTTGTAGAAAACCTGAAGTTGACCTTAATTAAAATACATCAACTGCGTGTGTTACCGTGATGGTCTCTTCTCGGCGGAGTCCGGAAAGTGAACACGGTGTTGGAGTTATGCTTGACGTAGGTTGTTCTGGGATCACTTCTTGATCATAGTTTCTCGATCGTGCTTTGCCTTCTCTTCTCGCTCTCATTTGCGTATGTTAGCCACCATACATGCTAGTCGCTTGCTGCAGCTCCACCTCATACCTTTTACCTTACCCATAAGCTTAAATAGTCTTGATCGCGAGGGTGCGAGATTGCTGAGTCCCCGTGGCTCACAGATACTTCCAAAATCAGTTTGCAGGTGCTGACGAGACCGTGCAGATGACGCAACCAAGCTCAAGGAGGAGCTCTTTGAAGATCTTGTCCTTTGTGTTGTTTCGTTCTAGTTGATCAGTAGTGGTGCCCAGTTGGGGTCGATCGGGGACCTTGTCGGATTTGGGGTTCTTCTTTTATTTTGGTTCCGTAGTTGGACCTTGATTGTGTTTGGATGATGTAATGCTTTATTCATGTACTTGTGTGAAGTGGCGATTGTAAGCCAACTATGTATCTTTTTCCCTTATGTATTACATGGGTTGTGTGAAGATTACCTCACTTGCGACATTGCTTTCAATGCGGTTATGCCTCTAAGTCGTGCTTCGACACGTGGGAGATATAGCCGCATCGAGGGTGTTACAGCTTTATGGGAGACATCTTTCCCTTGAGCCGGATTTTGAACCGGAATCTTCATTTTCAGCCGAAAATTTTCTGACGGCCTTTAAACTCGAACTTGTGAGAAGTTAATTCTTTTTTGAATCAGAAATTCTTAAACTGGATTTGAAAGCTTCAGAGCTTTGTGGGAGAAAAGATTTCCCTTGAACCAGATTTTAAACCGGCATTCTTCATTTTGAACCAGAATTTTGCAGACGTCCTTTAAATTTTCATCAATATGGTAGTAGCCTCTGGGACCGGGTTATCTTTCCCTCCAACGTCTTGGGGTTCTTGACTTCACTGAAAACCGGCAGCATTTGCTGAGTCATATCATTGTAGCCCCCGAGTCTCAAGGCGCCTCGAGGAGTTGGCTTGAGATTCTCCATATTTGACCGTGATATAAACCGGCATAAGTTGTATATTATTGGTGTTGATAGCACGATGTGAATCCACAGAAGGTTGAGGCGACTGCTGCGGGTTATAAATGATCCCGTATGAGCCGGGTCAGCAACTCGGCCAATGGTTCCTTCCAACTAGCGATTTGAAGTTAACCAAACTGTAGTGGCGGCGACTTGTGCGCCTGCCCATTGAGCCACCCAGTGCAGACGACGGTTTATATGATAATTTGCCTTCATTTTGTTGAAAGAAAATCGGGCTACCCGAGCTGTGACTTGCTTTATACTCAATAAACACCCCATGCGGACAGGTGCGGCCCAGTGTATTGATGTAGACCAGGCCGCAAGAGGCGAACGGAAAAGATGACCTCAGCATCAGAGGCGGCTCAAACAGATGAACCGGCCGTGGTGTTTGTAAACCGGTGCAGACGGGTGAGTCGGCCGCGACGTTTGTAAGCCGGCGCAGACAGCGAGTCGGCCGCGGCATTATAAACCGGCGCGGGCAGGAGAATCGGCCGCGGGGCCGAATAATAAGTCAATCGCGTGTGTTGATGTAGCGGGGATAACAACCTGCGCAGGATGAGCGCTAGTGCAAAAATAATAGTGGCTCACGCCCCTTTTGCAACACCTTTTTGTGAGGAATAATGGTTCTGTAAAAAAATAGCATAGATCAAGTAATTATTCTTTGATAAAAACAATATGTTAAAAATAGATGAATATCATCTAGTTCGTCTGGATGACAGATGGAGTCTTATATTTCGTCCGTAGATCACCTCCAGTAATTTGAACACCGAGTTAATCGCTCGCCCAAGGCAACGGCGGAAACGGTGCACCACAGCAGTGAAAACGGCCCGAGATGAAACCGTGGATGATGAAGTAGAGGCGGCCCGCAACAGACGCGCAGCGACTCGGAACAACATTGCTGCGGCGGCTTGTGGAGGCAGGTCTGCGGGCCGTGGCCACAACGACGATAAAAAACGCACCGACGGCTTGGAACGGCGCGGCGGCCCCGCGAAGAGGTGAAGTGGAGGGTGGACGGCCAAGGCCAACTGGGCGGGTCGAGGCGCTGCAATGGCCGCAGTGGCAGTGAAACGAATCCACACCCACGACCCCATCCACTCCGGGTCGTGGTTGTTTTGAATTTTTTTACCTTACCATGAGGATGATCCTGTAGTAGCACTTGCCTTCTTTAGATTCGGATGGATGTAGTCATTAAAGACAGAACACATCTGATCTAGTACTAGCCCTCTTCCCAAAAAGGAATAGTTGATGTTGGCTTTCACACGGCAGAGTACTAGTAGTACTTTTGCTTTGGTCTTTACGCCAGGGAGTAATTCTCCATCTAGTCTGATTCCCCTAGACTTGCAACAGCGGAGCCCGATTTGTCAGTTTCGGCAGGTTACGGCTGCGGATAAACAATCTTTGATATGACAGATCGTGAGACAGCGGTAGTGGTCAGGCCGCATCATTCGCCAATTCTCTTCTTCTTTTTTATCTCGACTGACGAACTTGGAGACGATACGAATACTTCTGCACTGCCTCCTTCCCCCGGTCAACTGCAAGTTTCTCGATCATCACGTCGACGTGATTATGTAACTGCACGATTGCAGCGTCGTCGGAAAACATCAGCTTGTAGCAGACACAAACTCAGATCCCAAGTAGCGGCAGTAGCCCGCACTCGGCGACTTGTGGAAGCGCACCCGAGGCCACCTCAAATTTCTTTTGATCTCAATCTTGTATTACCGGCTCAAAGATAATCATGATTTTGCACCGGCTCTTCTTCATCTGACCTATCGCGAGCTCCTTGATCTCTAAGAAAGATCCCTTCAAAAACTCAACACCATCGTGCGCAGGCTCCATGGTGGGCGCCAACTGTCGTGAAATTGTCACGGCAGATGTCCTTAGTGTCAGGACTTAGTCGCGAGGCCAACGCATCTATGTGGTAACTTGAGAGGGCTTGAGTGGGACGAGAGACGCGATGTTTACCCAGGTTCGGCCCCTCACGGTGAAGGTAAAAGCCTACATCCTGCTTCATTGATATTGATGATGGTGATCACAGTTACAAGAGTGCTCTATCTTGAGAGGTATTGTCTAAACCTAACTTGTCCAACTTGTGAAACTTGTGAATCTTGTCCCTCTTGGGGTGTCCTGCCCCTCCTTATATATGTTGAAGGGGCGGTTTACATGACTAGTCCTATTAGGATTAAGATTACTCTATTACAAGCGGAGTCCTAATTTTGCTTCCTTTGTAAGGGAATATTCCTTGTGCTTTCCTCATAAAACGGCCCACCATTAAATGTGAACTGGCCTTCTGGGCCTTGGTCCTCGTCATTCATCTGACCCGCCCGCCGGGTCACCAGTGAACCATAATGACCACGCGGGTTGCTTGTAAACCGCCAGGTCAGGGCGGGTCGCCAGTGAACCGCCAAGTGTCAGCCGGATCTCAAGTAAACCGCCAAGTCCAGCCAGGTTATACTTTCGGCCGGTTTACGCCGCGGGGTATATCCCCGACAGGAGGTGAAGCAGGAGGCCTTGATTGCAGCGGCGGCGGCGCTGCCGGTGAGGCCTCACGGCCCCATAATCTACCCACAGCTCACCCGCACAAATTACACGCTGTGGGCGATGAAGATGCGGGTGGCAATGCAGTCAGCACGAGTTTGGGAGGCGGTAAGCTCTGAAGATGTCTATTTCGAGATGGACCGCGACGCACTGCTAGCCATCTACCAGGGCGTACCGGAGGACGTGCTGGCATCACTCGCTGGCAAGGACACGGCAAAGTCAGCCTGGGAAGCCATCAAGACTGTACGCGTCGGCCACGACCGCGTACGTGAGTCCAATCTTCAGTCGCTAAGGAAGGCGTTCGAGGGATTGGAGATGGGCGAAGACAAGCAGACAGAAGCCTTCGCAACGCGTGTGAACAAGATGGTTTCGTCCATCCGCGCGCTCGGCGACGAGGTGAAGGAGCTCACGGTGGTCCAGAAAATTCTTCAGGCGGCGCCGACGCGGCTCACGCACCTTGTGACCGCGTTGGAGCAATGCGTGGACTTGAAGACGCTAACCATGGAGGATTTAATTGGGCGCTCCAAGGCATACGAGGAGCGCATCCGGCAACGTATCGTCGATCCTGTTGATGGTCAGCACCTAATGCTGAGCAGGAAACAATGGGAAGGCTACGTGGGGAAGAAGACCTGGGATGGTCACGGAGCAAGTGGTGGTGTGAAGGGAGACGCTGACCGTGGCAGCAGCAATGGAAGAGGCGAGAACCAGCCATCAAGCTCGAGAACTGAATCAAATCCGAAGAAAAAAATTCAAGTGCTACAACTGTGGTGTAAAGGGACATTTTTCAAGAGAATGTAAAGAACCCAAGAAGAAGAAGCAGGAGAAATCCTTGATGGCTGAGAAGCAGGATGAAGAGCCCGCACTGCTGTTGTCTGAAAGTTGTATCATGGCATGCAATGCAACAGTGGAACATGGCAGAGTTTTCCTCAATGAAGAGAAAGTGAAGCCAAGGCTGGGAACTGATGTGAGGTATGACACTAAGATTTGGTACCTTGACACTGGAGCTAGTAATCACATGACAGGCTCTAGGGCGATGTTCACTAGTCTTGACAAATCCATAACAGGAACAGTCAAGTTTGGTGATGGTTCCTTAGTTGAAATTGAAGGCAGAGGCACCATGCTCATAACAGCTAGAGATGGGGCTCATAAAGGACTAACTGATGTCTATTACATTCCAAAATTGAGAAGTAATATCATCAGTCTTGGTCAATTGGAGGAGCACGATTGCAAAATTGTTTTGGAAGATGGTCACCTGAGAATCTTTGACAAAGGGCGTAAATTGCTAGTAAAAGTACCAGGGGGAAAGAATAGGCTATATGTTCTGAATATTAGCCTGGGAATGCCTGTGTGTCTACTTTCCTCAATCAGTGATGTTGCTTGGCTGTGGCATGCTCATTATGGGCATCTGAACTTTGATGCTTTGTGGTCCCTTGCACAACACAACATGGTGGATGGTCTCCCTCTTGTGAAACAAGTTGAAAAGGTGTGTGATGGGTGTTTGGTTGGAAAACAGCGCCGTGCTCCATTTCCTAAATAATCAGTCTATCGTGCAGGAAATGGTTTAGAGCTTGTGCATGCTGACCTGTGTGGTCCAATCTCACCACCCACACCAGCAGGAAATAGATACTTCATGTTAATTGTTGATGACAAGAGTCGCTTCATGTGGGGTGCACTGCTGAGAACCAAGGACCAAGCCTTTGTGACGTTCAGAAAGTTCAAGGTTGCAGCTGAATTGGAAAGTGGTCTGAATCTGGAAATGCTGCGTACTGACAGAGGTGGCGAGTTCACCTCTGTTGAATTTAATTCTTTCTGTGAGGATCATGGGATAAGAAGGCAGCTCACTGCACCGTATACTCCACAGCAAAATGGTGTAGTAGAAAGAAGAAATCAAACCGTGGTTGCAATGGCCAGATGCTTACTAAAGAGTCAAAACTTACCTGGCAGTTTTTGGGGGGAGGCAGTGGCAACGTCGATTTATTTGTTGAATCGAGCTCCTACCAAAAGTGTCGCAGGGATGACACCTTATGAATCATGGCATGGCCACAAGCCAAGTGTGAAACATCTCCGCACTTTTGGTTGTTTGGTCATGTGAAAGTAACAGGACCCTCAGGTGGCAAGCTGGCTGACAGAAGCAAACCTATGTCTTTGATTGGGTATGAAAAGGGCTCCAAGGCATATAGATTATATAACCCAGATTCAGGGAAAGTTTGCGTGTCTCGGGATGTAGTGTTTGAAGAAGCAAAGGGGTGGAATTGGGAAGGTGTAGAAGGGCATGTAGACAACACCGATGAAGATTGGTTCACGGTTCATACTGAACCAGAACCAATGAGTTCCTTGGATGAACCAGACATGCAAGAAGCTGGGGCACACTCACCGAATATTGAGCTTGAAGCACCAGGGGCACCTTTACTGAATCCAGACCCTGAAACACCTGAGACAGTAGTGAAAACTAGAAGCCTTGATGAATTATATGATGCTACTTCACCAAGTTGGAGTCCAGCGGACTTTGATCATATGGAGGATCTTGAGTTGTGCATGCTTGGTGCTGATGAACCTGGAAGTCACATCGAAGCATTGAAACATGACTCATGGAAGCAAGCCATGGAAGGAGAAATGAAGTCCATCCATGAGAATGAAACATGGAAACTGGACACTCTTCCTGCAGGTGCAAAAGCAATTGGCTTGAAATGGGGTTTCAAGTTAAAAAAGGATGCAGCTGGAAATGTTGTGAAGCACAAAGCTCGACTCGTTGCTAAAGGGTATGTGCAGCGTCAAGGGTTAGACTTTGATGAAGTTTTTGCTCCAGTTGCTAGGATGGATATAGTAAGACTACTGATTGCACTAGCAGCTCATGAAAATTGGGAAGTTCATCATATGGATGTAAAATCTGCATTCCTCAATGGTGTACTGGAGGAGGAAGTATTTGTTGCACAGCCTCCGGGGTTTGAGGAAAGAAGTAGTGGGAACAAAGTTCTAAGGCTAAAGAAAGCACTGTATGGGCTTCATCAGGCTCCAAGAGCATGGAATGTGAAACTGGATCAGACTCTCCTGTCACTTGGTTTTGAGAGAAGTCCTCTAGAACATGCAGTTTACAAGCGCAAGACTGGAAGTACTCGTTTGCTTGTAGGTGTTTATGTTGACGATCTGATCATTACTGGGTCAAATGAAGATTAGCTACTGAAATTCAAATTGCAAATGAAAGATTTTTTCAGTACGAGTGACCTTGGGTTATTGACATATTACCTTGGCATCGAAGTTGACCAGTCCGAAAAAGGGATAACATTGTGCCAATTGGGTTATGCCATGAAAATCCTTGAGATAATTGGAATGTCTGATTGCAACATTAATCATATCACTATGGAGCAAAGGATGAAGCTGAGTAAGAATTGTGAAGGATCATTTGTTGACCCTACAACCTATAGAAGCTTGATTGGGAGTCTCAGATACTTGGTGAATACAAGACCTGATCTCTCCTTTTCTGTTGGCTTGGTGAGTCGCTTCATGGGGAAGCCAAATTCCCAACACTTAGTGTAGCGACCAGACCTCAAACGGTCCAATCTCTGTGCTCCGGTGTCATCCATGGATCAGTAATGCTGACACCACACAGTACTTGAAGGATTTATAGCAGAGTATCAATCACACACTTGTTACATCGAGTGTCTCAAAAGAAAACTTATTACAATAAATATGGCTTAAGGCCATCTAATAACGATAACAACGGAAGGCTTGGAAGATAAGTGAGTCCATCAACTCCAACGGCATCATTGAGTATAGAACCACGACCTAAAAATCCTTAATCATCGTCTGAAAAGTCTGCAACATTAACATTGCAGCCCAAAAACGGGTCAGCACATGGAATATGCTAGCAATGTAACACATAGAGAGTAATGGAATGAAACAGCTATTCTATATGCATATTTGGCCGGTGGAAAAGCTCTATGGCTACAGTTTTGCGTAAAGCCAATTTTTCCCTACTGCAAAGGAATAAATTTATTTAACTATCATGGTGGTTGTTAAACATTGAGAATGGTTGACAGCATTCTCAATCCCAATTAAACATCATCATTAAACAAAACCCAGCAAAATTAATTTTTAGAGTAACATGTTGAGATTCACATGATAATCCAGGTACTAGATACTCAAGATGTCCATAACCGGGGACACGGCTAACCATGATTAGTTTATACACCCTGCAGAGGTTTGCGCACTTTTCCCCACAAGACTCGATCGCCTCCTTTTGGTTTCTCGCACTACACGGTGTTTGAGAAACGAATGACCGAGACATAGTCTTTCAGAAGCGCTAGCACCTTACGATGGGTAGACCGTATCACCTACATCCCCTACATCTGCTAGTCTACCACTGTAAGAGTTCGCACGACTTAGTCAACTATGCTAGAGCCCATAATAGCTTGTGGCTGCACATGGAAGTTTCTAGTATGAATAATCTCATGATCCCTTTGAGCCAGGGTGGCGGTCCAAAAAAACAGGCAATCGCTGGAATACCCAGGTGCCTCAATCCACCCAGATGTGTGTTTAGGTTGCCACCTTAAATAAACCATTAATTAACAAAGCTCACATTTGTCATGGATACACTCACACAATCCACGTCTACTAGCATAACATAGCAATAATAAGCAAACGTAGAGTAACTCCCAAAGGTTTGATAATAAACAGGTAATAGGTTCTACCTCAACTACTCCCCAAACCCACAATTTAATCAGATCATAATCATGCAATGTGTGAGGATTGATCTAATGCAATAAAACTGGGTGGTAGGAGGTATGATCAAAGTGTTACTTGCCTTGCTGATGATCCGGGAAACCTAGCGATTCAAAGTAACAAGCGGCGCACTCCGGGTACTCTATCGCAAACAAACAAACGCACAATAAGTACTCAAATAATGCACAGGTAAAACTCAAATAAGAAATCTAACGAGAAAGTTCAACTTAAGAACTCCGGTTGGCAAAAAGAATCAAAACAAACGAAGCAACGAAAGACAAACAGCAAAAGAAACAGGCTTCGTTTACTATTCTGGATCTAAGGCAATTTTTACAGAAGCAAAAACTTGTTTAAGTTGGTTAAAAGGAAAGAGGGTTTCGAGACGAAACTCCAGGCGCTTGAATCGCCTGATTCCGATAAACGAGCGAAAAGTTATACTAAAACGAAAATCGGATCAGAAATCGCGATCAGAAATAATCGCAGAAAATCCGAGAAAAAGAAAAACAATGAACAGATTAACGAACGAACGTTCGTTATCTGGATCTAACCGACGAACACATTCGTTAAAACAAACGAACGAGCGAACGCTCGCTAAATAACTAAACCGTAAAAAGACCGTTCTAATAAAAAAACGGATCTACAAAACTGGGCGGTTTTCTGTGGAAAACCGCCGGCGACGGCAGCTACCTCGGGCAGCGGGGCAGCGGTGAGGCGGCGGGGCGGCGAGGCAAGGCGGCGTGGGGCAGGGCGGCGAGGCGAGGCAACGCGAGGCGGGGCGGCGCGGCGGCGGCGCCGCGGCGCTAGGGTTTCGGCGGGCGGGCTGGTGGGCTTCAGCGGCTCGGTGGGGTCGGCTTAAAAAGGCCCCCCGGGGGAGTCCCGCTCGAGTACGGCCCGGAGTCGGTTCAATTTTTTTTTAAAATAATTCCGCACAGAAAAACTAACGAAAGAAATACTAAACGGACTCCAAAAATCCCGAAATAAATTTTCCCCGGCTTCTAAAATCAAGCCGCACAGGATGAACATTTATTTGGGGCCTAAATGCAATTTTGAAAAACACACATTTTTCCTAAATTCAAATGAAATAGTAAATAAAACCAAATAAAATCTTATTTGATTTGTTTATTAAATCCTCAATATTTCTTTATTTTGGGAAAGTCATTTTATTCCCTCTCTCATAATTTTTATAATAGAAATAATTGAAGATAAAATAAATAAATCAAATGATCCTATTTTCAAAATTCGAGACAACTCAAATATGAAAATAACGAAATCCCCAACTCTCTCCGAGGGTCCTTGAGTTGCGTGAAATTTCTAGGATCAACCAAAATGTAATAAATATGATATGCAATGATGATCTAGTGTATAACATTCCAAATTAAAAATTTGGGTTGTTACAAACCTACCCCCCTTAAGATGAATCTCGCCCTCGAGATTCGGGTTGTCTAGAAAATAGGTGAGGGTGGTCCTTGAGCAAATCTTCCTCTCGTTCCCAGATGGCTTCATCCTCCATGTGGTGGCTCCATTGAACCTTGCAAAACTTGATAACCTTGCTGCGGGTGACTCGACTGGCATACTCTAGAATCTTAACTGGTTTCTCCTCATAGGTCAAATCACTATCCAACTGAATCGCTTCCAGTGGTACCGTATCTCTCAGCGGTATGTCAGCCATCTCTGCGTGGCACTTCTTCAACTGGGATACATGAAACACGTCGTGAACTCCTGACAGTCCTTCGGGTAATTCCAACTTGTAGGCTACTTCTCCCATACGCTCCAAAATTTTGTATGGGCCTACAAAACGTGGCGCTAGTTTTCCCTTAACTCCAAAGCGCTTAACTCCTCGAAGTGGAGATACTCAAAGATAAACTCGGTCTCTGACTTTGTAAACTGTCTCCTTGCGTTTAGAGTCTGCATAACTCTTCTGCCTGGACTGAGCTACCTTGAGCCTATCGCGAATCAATTTCACTTTCTGTTCAGACTCCTTTATCAGATCCGGTCCAAACAACTGGCGGTCTCCAACTTCATCCCAAGACAATGGGGTCCTGCACCTCCTTCCGTACAAGGCTTCGAAAGGGGCCATCTTCAAACTGGTTTGATAGCTGTTGTTGTAAGAGAACTCTGCATATGGCAAATTCTCATCCCAACTAGATCCATAATCTAGCGCACAAGCTCTTAGCATATCCTCCAAAATCTGATTGACTCTCTCGGTCTGTCCATCTGTCTGCGGGTGGAAAGCTGTGCTAAACTCCAGTCTGGTTCCCAAAGTCTCATGCAACTGATTCCAGTACTTTGAGGTAAACTGGGTTCCTCTATCTGATACAATGCTCCTTGGAACTCCATGCAGACATACGGTCCTGGTCATGTATATCTTTGCCAACTTTGCACTGGTATAGGTAGTCTTCACTGGAATGAAATGAACTACCTTTGTCAAACGATCGACTACAACCCATATCGAGTCATAGCCTGAACGTGTTCTGGGCAATCCCGTAATAAAATCCATGCCTAGCTTATCCCACTTCCATTCGGGTATCGACAATGGTTGTAGCAATCCTGCTGGCTTCTGATGCTCTGCCTTCACTCTCTGACATACATCACAACCTGCTACATACTCCGCAATATCCTTCTTCATTCCGGTCCACCAGAAAATATCCTTCAAATCCAAATACATCTTGGTATTTCCTGGGTGAATCGAGTATGGTGAGTCATGGGCCTCTTGCAGAATTAGCTTCCTGATCTCCGAATCATTTGGTACATAGACACGGTCTTCAAACCATAGGGTATCGTGCTCATCCTCATGAAATCCCTTAGCTTTTCCTTTGCTCATTTTCTCCTTAATATAAGCAACCTCCTTGTCAGTCCTTTGGGCTTCTCTGATTTTATCCATCAATGTAGACTGAATCTCCGATGCTGCTACATAGCCTCTTGGAACTATTTCCAAACATAGCTCTCGAAGATTTTCGGCTAACTCCCTTGGTAAATCTCCCGTCATTAAGGTGTTGACATGGCTCTTACGGCTCAACGCGTCAGCTACTACGTTAGCCTTTCCGGGGTGATAATGCAATTTCATATCATAATCCTTGATGAGCTCCAACCATCTCCTTTGTCTGAGGTTCAACTCCTTCTGTGTGAAAATATACTTTGAACTCTTGTGATCCGTGTACACCTCGCAATGGTTTCCAATCAGAAAATGTCTCCAAGTCTTCAATGCATGCATTACGGCTGCTAACTCCAAATCATGCGTAGCATGATTCAACTCATGAGGCTTAAGCTGTCGTGAGGCATATGAAACAACTCTCCCTTCCTGCATAAGCACTGCTCCAAGTCCTCGACATGAAGCGTCGCAATACACCTCATAATCCTTGGTCTGATCCGGTAAAATCAACACGGCTGAGGTAACCAAACGTTTCTTCAACTCCTGAAAACTAGCCTCACATTCCTCCGTCCATATGAACTTGGTATCCTTCTTCAACAACTCCATCATAGGCTTCACAATCTTTGAGAAATTCTCAATAAACCTCCGGTAGTATCCTGCGAGTCCAAGAAAACTCCGGATCTCTCCCACGGTGGTTGGTGCTTCCCACTTGGTCACGGTATCAACTTTAGTGGGATCTACTGCTATACCTTCTCCGGATATAACGTGTCCGAGAAATCCAACTTCCTTCAACCAAAACTCACATTTGCTAAACTTGGCATATAATTGATGTTCTCTGAGCTTTCCAAGAACCAAACGCAAATGTTCTTTATGCTCCTCTTCATTCTTCGAGTAAACCAGGATATCATCAATGAACACTACGACGAACTTATCCAAGAACTCCATAAACACTTTGTTCATCATGTTCATAAAATATGCAGGTGCGTTAGTCAGACCAAATGACATAACGGTATACTCGTACAGCCCATACCTGGTGGTAAAAGCCGTCTTGGGTATATCATGTTCCCGAATCTTCAACTGGTGGTATCCTGATCGTAGATCGATCTTGGAAAATACCTTAGCTCCTTGCAATCGATCAAACAGATCATTGATCATCGGTAGTGGGTACTTATTCTTGATGGTTACTTCATTCAATCCTCGATAATCGACAACCATACTTAACGATCCATCCTTCTTCTCCACTAGAAGTACTGGCGATCCCCAAGGCGATGAACTTGGGCGAATATATCCTTTATCCAGTAACTCCTTAATCTGCCTCTTAATTTCCACCAAATCCTTTGCAGGCATCCTATATGGTCTCTTTGATATTGGCCCTGTGCCTGGCAAAAGCTCAATCAAAAACTCAATATCTCTATCCGGTGGCATGCCTGGCAACTCTTCTGGAAATACTTCAAGGAAATCCTTCACTACTGGTACTTCCTCCTGCACAACTCCGGTTAAACAATTTACTTGAGTCCTCTTTGGCACATGTCGGGATACATACTTGATCCTTCTCCCTTCTGGGGTGGTAAGTAAAATTGACTTACTGGCACATTCAATATTCCCTTCATACTTTGACAACCAATCCATGCCTAATATCACATCCAATCCTTGGGATTCCAACACTATTAGGTCTGAGGGAAAAACATAGTTACCAATTCTTAATGGTAACTGATCACACCATAGACTAGCCATATATTCTGCTCCAAGCGAAGTTACTAACATGGGTGACCTAAGGGCTTGGGTTGGCAGTTTATACTTATCCACAAATCCCCTTGATATGTATGAATGCGATGCACCAATATCGAAAAGAACGAGTGCAGTAAATGACTTAACCAAAAACTTACCGATTACTGCATCCGGCTGCTCTTCAACCTCCTCCACGTTAACGTGGTTCACCTGTCCCCTGTTGAAAGGGTTCGGCTTCTTCCCAGAGCTTCGATTGCCATTTCCATTCTGGGATTCAGGATATTCATTGGCATAATGTCCGGTCTTCTGGCACTTAAAACAAGTGACTTGGCTCAGGTCTTTCTTGGCTGGGGTTGATGGGTGGGTGCGGTTCTGGCTATTGCTTCCTCCATTCCCATTACCATTCTTGGGGCCATTGTGATTGTGCAAGCTTCCTCCTCCATGGGTATGCTGAAAATGTCCTCCCGGCCTAGGGGTAAATCGTGGGTTCTGCTGAGTTCCTGAATTGTACTTTCCTTGTGCATACTTTCTCTTGCGATTCTCAATTTGCTGCTGCTTCCCTTCAATCATAAGAGCACGATCTACCAACTCCTGGTAGTTGTTGAAGGTTGCTACCATCAACTGCATGCTCAACTTATCATTCAGTCCTTCCAGAAACTTCTCTTGCTTTGCTGCATCCGTAGCAACGTCATCTGGGGCATAACGTGCTAATTTACTAAAGTCCTCCACATACTGGCCAACTGTCCGTCCTCCTTGGCGCAAGTTGCGAAACTCTCGCTTCTTCATGGCCATAGCTCCTGTTGAAACATGGGCAGTACGAAAAGCCTGCTAAAACTGGTCCCACGTGACAGTGTTGACAGGGAAAGTGGCTGTGAAATTCTCCCACCATGATGCTGCGGGTCCTTCAAGCTGATGTGCGACAAACTTCACCTTTTCCGCATCCGTGCATCCTACCGTGGTCAACTCTCTAGCTGTCTTGCGGAGCCAATCAACTGCTACTATCGGCTCGATGCTACTGGAAAACACCGGCGGATTCAGCCTAAGAAAACGGGCTAAGTGATCAATAGGTGGTGGTGGTGGGTTGTTGTTGTTGTTGTTCCCCTGGTTCTGATTCTGGACTAGCAACTGCATCAATGTGTTCTGCTGCTGGATCAACTGAGTGAGCTCCGATGGAAAGGTAAATCCGGGGTCACGTCTCGGAGGCATCTGAGGGTTTTAGAAAAGATGAGATTTAAGAATAGAGGGGGCCTAAAGAGAAAACACTACCCATATGCACATGAGGAAAAACCAAACAATTCACTTCATTCAATCAATCAAACAATGGCATACAATCGATCTAACTATCGCAAAAGTGCTCGGACTACTATATTTACATGGTGGACTACTACTACTGTTGGGGTGGTCTACTAGAAATATTCTTCGGTTGCAGACTCCATGATATCTGCTCCAGCTTCATCAACATAGTCATCATTGCTATCATCTGGATCCGAGTCGGTGTCGTCGATGATGATGTAGTCTTCCGGGCGAATCTCCTTAGGTTCTTCGTCTTCTTCTACTGGTGTAGGGTCTCCCATGAATATTCCAATCTTCTTGATCAGATCGTCATTCTTTTCCACTAATACTTCAATTTCTTCTTCAAAATCTTCACGTGTAGCCTTGAGTTCTTCCTCCAGTTCCTTGATTCTTGTCTTTGCCTTCTTCAGGTCTATCATGTCGGCGCACATCTGGTTCTCCTGACGTCGAATGTGCTGGTTTAACTCCTGGATAAAAGCTGCAATTGATCTATCCTTTCTGGTGCTGATCATCTCCCAGTGCTCATCTCGGCGCCCACAAATCTGGTAGATAGTATCCTTGAGATCATTGCGGTAGACTTCTCCAATGTGTCCCATGGCGATGTGAGCTGCCATGCTCTTTCCTAGATTCCAAGTTGGTGCATCGAAAGAAAACTCTATGGGCTCAGTGACTGGCATGAACGTCCTTCCTGGAACTTGAACTTGAATCATCCAGCGCTCTTCTTCAGGTAGAGTGGTGTTGTAGGTTCCGGTGAAGCTTGGTACTCCTATGTTCAGGTATCTAGTGACTTCCTTCAAGTGACGTCCAAAGGGTGTATCTTCATCCGGTTGAGTGAACTTGTTCCTTGCATCCGCCATCCTAAAAGAGTAGAAAAGATGAGAGGTCAGAAGAGAAGAGAGTGAGTAGTGATCTAGGTCTTTAGCTTAGTGGTCGTGTCCTACAGTCAGCGTGTGCTCTGATACCATCTTGTAGCGACCAGACCTCAAACGGTCCAATCTCTATGCTCCGGTGTCATCCCTGATCAGTAATGCTGACACCACATAGTACTTGAAGGATTTATAGCAGAGTAGCAATCACACACTTATTACATCGAGTGTCTCAAAAGAGAACTTATTACAACAGATATGGCTTAAGGCCATCTAATAACGATAACAGCGGAAGGCTTGGAAGATAAGTGAGTCCATCAACTCCAACGGCATCACTGAGTATAGAACCACGACCTAAAACTCCTTAATCGTCGTCTGAAAAGTCTGCAACATTAACGTTGCAGCCCGAAAACGGGTCAGCACATGGAATATGCTGGCAATGTAACACATAGAGAGTAATGGAATGAAACAGCTATTCTATATGCATATTTGGTTGGTGGAAAAGCTCTATGGTTACAGTTTTGCGTAAAGCCAATTTTTCCCTACTGCAAAGGAATAAATTTATTTAACTACCATGGTGGTTTTTAAACATTGAGAATGGTTGACAGCATTCTCAATCCCAATTAAACATCATCATTAAACAAAACCCAGCAAAATTAATTTTTAGAGTAACATGTTGAGATTCACATGATAATCCAGGTACTAGATACTCAAGATGTCCATAACCGGGGACACGGCTAACCATGATTAGTTTATACACTCTGCAGAGGTTTGCGCACTTTTCCCCACAAGACTCGATCGCCTCCGTTTGGTTTCTCGCACTACACGGTGTTTGAGAAACGGATGACCGAGACATAGTCTTTCAGAAGCGCTAGCACCTTACGATGGGTAGACCGTACCACCTACATCCCCTACATCTGCTAGTCTACCACTGTAAGAGTTCGCACGACTTAGTCAACTATGCTAGAGCCCATAATAGCTTGTGGCTGCACACGGAAGTTTCTAGTATGAATAATCTCATGATCCCTTTGAGCCTGGGTGGCGGTCCAAAAGAAAACAGGCAATCGCTGGAATACCCAGGTGCCTCAATCCACCCAGATGTGTGTTTAGGTTGCCACCTTAAATAAACCATTAATTAACAAAGCTCACATTTGTCATGGATACACTCACCCAATCCACGTCTACTAGCATAACATAGCAATAATAAGCAAACGTAGAGTAACTCCCAAAGGTTTGATAATAAACAGGTAATAGGTTCTACCTCAACTACTCCCCAAACCCACAATTTAATTAGATCCTAATCATGCAATGCGTGAGGATTGATCTAATGCAATAAAACTGGGTAGTAGGAGGTATGATCAAAGTGTTACTTGCCTTGCTGATGATCCGGGAAACCTAGCGATTCAAAGTAACAAGCGGCGCACTCCGGGTACTCTATCGCAAACAAACAAACACACAATAAGTACTCAACTAATGCACAGGTAAAACTCAAATAAGAGATCTAACCAGAAAGTTCAACTTAAGAACTCCGGTTGGCAAAAAGAATCAAAACAAACGAAGCAACGAAAGACAAACAACAAAAGAAACAGGCTTCGTTTACTATTCTGGATCTAAGGCAATTTTTACAGAAGCAAAAACTTGTTTAAGTTGGTTAAACGGAAAGAGGGTTTCGAGACGAAACTCTAGGCGCTTGAATCGCCTGATTCCGATAAACGGGTGAAAAGTTGTACTAAAACGAAAATCGGATCAGAAATCGCGATCAGAAATAATCGCGGAAAATCCGAGAAAAAGAAAAACGACAAACAGATTAACGAACAAACGTTCATTATCTGGATCTAACCGACGAACACATTCGTTAAAATGAACGAACGAGCGACCGCTCTCTAAATAACTAAACCGTAAAAAAACCGTTCTAATAAAAAAACGGATCTAAAAAAACCGGGCGGTTTTTTGAGGAAAACCGCCGGCGACGGCGGCTACCTCGGGCAACGGGGCGGCGGCGAGGCGGCGGCGGGGCGGCACGGCGGCGGCGGCACGACGCTAGGGTTTCGGCGGGCGGGCTGGTGGGCTTCGGCGGCTCGGCGGGGTCGGCTTAAAAAGGCCCCCCCGGGCGGAGTCCCGCTCGGGTACGGCCCGGAGTCGGTTCGGATTTTTTTTAATAATTCCGCACAGAAAAACTAACGATAGAAATACTAAACGGACTCCAAAAATCCCGAAATAAATTTTCCCCGGCTTCTAAAATCAAACCGCACAGGATGAACATTTATTTGGGGCCTAAATGCAATTTTGAAAAATGCACATTTTTCCTAAATTCAAATAAAATAGCAAATAAAACCAAATAAAATCTTATTTGATTTTTTTATTAAATCCTCAATATTTCTTTATTTTGGGAAAGTCATTTTATTCCCTCTCTCATAATTTTTATAATTGAAATAATTGAAGATAAAATAAATAAATCAAATGATCCTATTTTCAAAATTTGAGACAACTCAAATATGAAAATAACGAAATCCCCAACTCTCTCCGAGGGTCCTTGAGTTGCGTGAAATTTCTAGGATCAACCAAAATGCAATAAATATGATATGCAATGATGTTCTAGTGTATAACATTCCAAATTGAAAATTTGGGATGTTACACTTAGCCACAGTAAAGCAAATCCATAGATATGTTCGTGGTACTCTGAACTATGGATGTTCCTATGGAAGGGGAGAAGCTGAGAAACCGAGCTTGTTTGGATTCAGTGACAGTGATCATGCTGGAGATGTCGATGATAGAAAGAGCATAACCAGCATGGTTTTTCTCCTTGATAAAAATCCAATTGCTTGGATGTCTCAAAAGCAAAGAGTGGCGGCACAATCTTCATGTGAAGCTGAATACATTGCTGCTACCATTGTTGCGTCCCATGGAGTATGGTTGGAGCGCCTGCTAGCTGAGATGGTCGAGAGAGAACCCGAGAAGGTTATGTTGTTTGTCGACAACAAGGCAGCAATATCACTGAGTAACAACCCTGTCGACCATGAGCGAAGTAAACATATTGATATTCGCTACCATTTCATCCGTGAATGTGTGGAGGAAGGGAAGGTGAAGGTAAAGCATGTGGCATCTAATGAACAACTTGCATACCTCCTGACGAAGCCTCTGGGTCGTGTGAAGTTTGAAGAACGTCAGCGCAGAGTTGGAGTGGTGAACGTCAAAGACAATCGCCAAGATTAAGGGGGAGAATGTTAATGTTAATATTGTCATGTGTTAGTTTGAGTACACAGTGAAGTGCCCATGTGTTGGTGCATAGTGTGTGTGAGAGTGACAGAAAACTGTATGTGTTGCAGTAGACTGTCATGGCAATGGGCAACGACGTGCACTGCGTGTGCACAGTGTAAGTTGTCGGGTGGGTGGTTGTAACCGGCCATCAAAGGGTCAAGGCCTGTATGTGTTGCAGGCTGTGAAGCCAAAAAAATGAAGGGCATGTGTTTCCTGGGAGAAAACCAACCTGTGTCTACTCTGTTCTTCAAACCCTTAAACACCTCACGTGCGTGATGAGAGAAAGCAGGGCAGGAGAGATTAGAGTGGGATTTGGCTAACACAATCGCTCATGAGTAAACCAGATGGGGACGGGCTGCTCTGAAGGTGAGGTGCAGCGGCGCACATGTTGCTTGTGGAAATATTTGAATCTTGAATCTTCTATTTCATCATTTGTTTTGATGTAGGCAGGTGCATGTTGACTTGTTTAGAGCATCTCGAGCAGATCACCAACAGACATAACTTAAACCTGTAATTCAGCAGCGATTTACCAGATGTTGGGCAGTCAGTGCTTTTTCATCTTTGCTAATTTCTCCATGCCTGCTGGTAGGGTTCTTCAACAATTGATGCCGGTCTGCAGAGGCACTCCCGTCGCAGGAGGAGGTGGGCATCTTAATCAATGGCCTATTTGCCCCCCCCAGATTTGATCAACCCTTTCTGAGGGATTCCTAATGTCAATGTACTTCTGTTAAACACTGACTTAGATCAGGTACCTACACTGCCTCAAATTTCTGTGGAACAATGAGTGGAATTCTGAATTTCAGTTGCATGCTCAAATATTGTTTCCCACCGCATTTGAAACTGTAAATTGCTTTGGTAAACTGTTTTTTGCCTGATTATGATGACAAACAGAGCTAAAATTGTGTATCTGCTTTATGATCATGGGGTTGGGTTAATGTTTGCTTAAAATGGATGTTGACTACAGTTCAAAATCTTTGTATAAACATTTGGTGCTGTGTTATTTTTTTCATCTCTTTGTGTTTATTATGTTGGTTAGAAGAGCTTGGAAGTTGGAAACAGTGATGTCTGTGAGTCCGGCTCCTAAATCTGGTGGTTGTGTCCCCAGCTTTAAACCATCAGAATGATCTGCCATGGGTGGAGATAGCCTGCTCACCATGTTGCCAGAACCTAATCGAAGAGACAAAGTTGTTGCCTGTTAGGAGCTAGGGTTCTGCCGGTTCTAGGGCGGAGATTGTAGGAGAAAGATGGAGGAAGACTAGTCCGAGGGCGCGGCGGCCAGCGGCTGGGCGCTGTCCTTGCATGGTGGAGAAGAGGCGGCGGCGGCGCAAGAGGCGGCTAGGGTTAGGTCTCCCGGCTCCCTAAGGGAAGCCGAGCAAATACTGATTGCTTCTTGCTTGATTAGATTGATACATCTCATCTCCTTATATAGAGAAGTTTACTTGACTCCTAAGCAAATAACCCTAATAACGATAAGATAATTGGGCTAAGCCCCTAATAACGATAAGATAACTTGGGCCACAGCCCACTAGGCTAAGCCCCTAATATGCCGGTCATAACGCTTCTCCCCACCTGCACAAACAGCTCGTCCTCGAGCTGTAAGGCGGGGAAGCGCTTGTTGAACTCCTCGAGGTGATCAACCAGCGTCAAACACCTCCGTGACAGTTGGGGCAGCCAGGTCGCTGAGCTCGGCGGCGACGTCATCCTCCTCAATGTAGTCTGCAGCCTCCAGGTAGAAGAGTCGGGGGCAGACGTTGCCGGGCATGTAGGTATCGTCGCAGTTGAAGCACAACCCTTGGCGGCAACGCTCGATTAGCTTGGCCGAGGTGAGCCGGCGGAACGGGCGCACCGCGGTCACGGCAAAGGGTGCCGCGGAAGCCTGAGTAGGACGAACCTGCGCGGGAACATCTGGCCAGGGTGGCGGCCCAACGGCTCGGGACGGTGATGCCTGCTGAATGGCCACTGCGCGGCGCTCGAACGCGCGGGTGTAGTACATGGCTGTCTGGAGGTCCTGGGGTCCCTGCAGCTTGACATCCATGCGGATATGATCTGGCAGACCACCGACGAAGAGTTTGGCCCGCTGGTGAGCTGTCACGCCGAACGAGTGGCACGCTAGGGCTTGAAAGCGGTCGGTGTAGTCCTGCACCGTAGAGGTGAAGGGAAGGCGGCCCAACTTCGCCAACCGGCTCCCACGTATCGGTAGTCCGAATCGAAGGAGGCAGAACTCGTGAAAACACTCCCATGGGGGCATGCCGCCCTCGTCCTGCTCGAGGGCGTAGTACCACGTTTGTGCGGCGCCGCGGAGGTGATAAGAGGCCAGCCAGGTGCGGTCCGACACAAGCGTCTGTTGCCCCCAGAAGAACTGCTCGCTCTGGCTGAGCCAGTTTAGGGGGTCCTCGGCGTCGTCGTAGGTGGCGAAGGTGAGCTTGGCGAAGCGCGGCGGTGTCTGAGCATGACCGCCGTGAGTGTACGGCTCGGTGGTACAGAGCAGCAAAGAGGATGGCGTTGGTCCGGTGTGCATAGGTAGTCGCAGGAAAGCGGTGGCCCGTCGAAGCCAGCGTGGAAATCCGCGGAGCCAGAGGGCCCATCGTACGACAGGGAGGGCGCCGGTTGGTCCGCGACCATGGTGTAGACTGGCGGCGGTGACGTCCTGGCCAACCAGGCCGGAAGCTGGGACGGTGGGGGCGGGAACCGCACTTGCTAAATTGGCACGCCCGTCGGCGCGATTGTAGTCAGCCCGGTGCTGGGCGGCGGAGGTGCCGGCAGCGGCAGCTGCTGCTGCCTGGAAACGGCGGAGGCGGCGGGTGCGGCGATGGCCGCGGCCGGCCATTGTGGCCAGATCGGGGCGATGGCTGGCTGTAGCTGCAGCGAGGGCTGCAGTGGCCCGACTAGCGTCACGGTGGCCCCGGGGTGCGGCGGCTGCTAGGGCTGCCAGGGCGGTGGCGGCGAGGACCCGGGTGGCGTGGGTGACGTGGCGAGGGCCGGCACCGGCCACTTCGGCCATTGGGGCGCGGCAGGGGGTGACGGCTGAAGCGGCTAGTGGTGGTGTCGAGGTCCGGTCGGCGCCGCGGGTGCCGAATACCACGGTAGGGCGACTGGCCCGGTCGCGGCGGCCGGTGACCCGTAGGGGCCGGCTAGGTATAGCCGTATCCCTTGGACGGCGGTGACGAGATCATTGAGGACCCCAGTGATCTCCGCCGGGGAGTAGACGGCGGCCGGTGGTGCGGTGGAGGGCGCCGTCATCTGGGTGGTGGCGGCGTCGGAGGATGCGACCAGCAACGCAGACGGGGAGGGCAGCGGTGAGGTGGAGAAGGCCAGTGGCGCGGTGGTGACGGTCGGCAGCGGAAGCGACAGGATGGGCGGCGGTGAAGGCATGATCGGAACTGAGCTACCTGATACCAAGATGTTAGGAGCTAGGGTTCTGCCGGTTCTAGGGCGGGGATTGTAGGGGAAAGATGGAGGAAGACGAGGTTGAGGGCGCGGCGGCCGGCGGTTGGGCGCCGTCCTTGCGTGGTGGAGAAGAGGCGGCCGCGGCACAAGAGGCGGCTAGGGTTAGGTCTCCCGGCTCCCTAAGGGAAGCCGAGCAAATACTGATTGCTTCTTGCTTGATTAGATTGATACATCTCCTCTCCTTAAATAGAGAGGTTTACTTGACTCCTAAGCAAACAACCATAATAACGATAAGATAATTGGGCTAAGCCCCTAATAACTATAACATAACTTAGGCCACAGCCCACTGGGCTAAGCCCCTAATATGCCGGTCATAACATTGCCTTACACTTCAACAACAACAATTACTCCCTCCGTCCCATAATATATCTAGTGTCAAAAACACTCTTATATTATGGGACGGAGGGAGTAGTTTTGAACTATCTCGATGTGCCCTATGTGTGGACTCCCTTAGTTTTTTTTAGAGAAAAGACATACGCCCGACTTAATAAATAAAGTCACACGACAAAGAACCAAACAACGTCACCGCAACCAGAGAACGAGAGTACAGTACATGCCATAAGCCACCGGTGCACAAGCCAAACATAACAGGGTACGCAGGCCCAGGCAAAGTAACAAAACAAAAGGGCGCGCATGCCAACAACATACCCCTAGAGCTCAGAGGGAGATGAAACTAAGCTTGAGCATGAACACCATCAGCTTGAGACGCTAGAAGATTGGCAGAAGCCCGTACTTTAGAAATCATCATCTTTAGAGCGTCCTGATCCACAGGTTTAGTCGGTGATTTTCATTGCTGCAAGAAGATAGACATTTTAAACAGGAAATCTGTAGGGAAAACACCCTCAATGGTGAATTTATTCCTGGTGGTTCATAAAGCCCAACACAATGAGCCCAAGCCAACCCAAAACACGCATTTAGCTCGGCCCTATAAGCCGGAGGATAGCCCATGGAGCTCGTAAAAGAGTTGGGAGCCCAGGGAACATGAAGCCAAAACCGAATGCAACACCAAGCCAGCTTAGCGAGAATACAGCCAAAAAGATGTGGTTGGCATCCTCCAGTTCATAGCAGAGAGAGCACCGATCAAAGCCAGGACCATTATGCTACCGAATTTGATCGACCGAGGGCAGCCGACCCCTAAAGACATGCCAGAGAAAGATCTTGATTTTGGGAGGCATCTTTGCCTCCCAAATCAACTTGAATCTAGAAGTAGGCAGGCTAGAAATAAGACAAACTTAAAGATATTTAACCAAAAATCTTCTCAGACGCCGCATGAGGCCAGGTAACAGAGTCCCCCTCCTTCCAGAGTGTAGGGAACACGGCAGCAAGGCGGTGCCAGTTTAACGCCCCGAGACCGTTGCACCAGGTGTCTTCCAGTGATTCGTTGTCGTTGCCATGTCATTAGCTTGCGTGTTGCATCTTGCCATGTCATCATGTGCATTGCATCATCATGTTTTTTCGAAACTTGCATCCGTCCTGGCCTCCTCGTTCTCTCCGTTGTCCGTCCTGAGCCCAGACACACTTGCACGCGCCCGCGGCATGTCCGAAATATTATTTTGTAAGTGGCTAGAAAATGTTCTCGGAATGGGATGAAAGTTGGCATGCAGTGTTGTTATGTTGTTAGTAGGTCGCTTGCCAAGTTTCATCGCATTCGGAGTCTGTTTGACGCCCCAATGGATAACTATAGCGGCAATATAGCCGGTCTAATGTCGGACGTTTTCGTTCTCCGGAAACAGATGCCGGCCCCCCTCTCTCTCTTCTCTCCTCTCAGCCTCGCCACAGCCCACCTAGTCCATCCTCCTTCCCCTCTTCGCTTCTGGAGTTGTCCGATGCGACCGCACGGTCCGAAACCCTCTCTGCACAGTGCATCGAACCCCTCACGTGAGCGTCCGAAAGTTGTCCCGGACCCGACCAGGGGTGTCGCCACCGTTGTGTCCGGATCATCCCCAAACGTCTACAAAACGTCACCGTTTTCTTATTTGGACTTCCTAGCTATTTTATTCGCGATCGTCCGATTGCGATCGTAGGGTCGAGATAGCCCCTAACCTAATCCGTGATGTATATTTATAGTCCACCCCTAGTCTAATTTCAGACCAAATACCTAAATTCTAGGGATCCTCCCAGCCGCCGCCGCCGCACTCTTTCCCCAACATCGGGATCCCCATCGCTCGAACCAAATCCATCTCCTCCTCGTTTTCACCACAAGCCCAACCAGCGAGCTCCTCCTCCTCTCGATCCATCCCCACGCCCCTCCGCGGTTGGGCCCGAGTAGGATCACCCAGAGCCGCAGCTCTGCCGCCATCAGGCCAGGACCTCCCGTCGCCCGCAGCCTCCTCGATCTGTTCTGGATCGGGAAAACAGCTCCCAGGTCGCTCAATCCAGGAGGCCTGGCCTCCCATCGCTCACCGGCGCATCAACCGGACCAGAACCCCGTCGCCCTGCCTTTCTCCTTCCTCCCTTCGTCTCCTCCTCTCATCTTCCTCGTTCTTCTCCTGCAACAGGTGCTCCTTGCGCCATGGATGCTGCCATGGAGGCCGACCTTCTCCACCGCACTGTGACGAGCCTCCCCGTGCTCCTCCACCTCGCATCCTCGGGCGCCCGCACCTACCGCCGGCCGGCCACAGCCAGGTCGCCTCGCCTCCTCTCGATCTCACTCCGGCCCTCTCTCTGTCCCTGCTTCATGACTGAATTTTTCCCTGCCAGGGCCCTGTCGTTCCTCCCCGCCTCGGAGCTCCTTTGCGCCGCCGGATCCGAGACCCCCTTGCCCGGTCCTGCCCATTCCCGGCGCTCGCGTCGTCGTCAGCCACCGTCGCCGGAGTTCCTTGTCGGTTCGCGCGCCGACCTGCAAGTCCCACGCCGCCGCTGGTCTGTTTCTGTTTCTTCTTCCTGTCGAGTAGAGGACACGCCTCCTCTGCATCGAACAGGGCCGCTCCAACGCCCGCTGACTCCTCCAGCTCAGGCCGGCCCAGCCCAGCGAGCCTCCTCAGCCTGGCAGCGACCGGCCCAGCCACCTGCCTCATCCAGCCCAGCACCAACCGGGCCAAGCCCAATGTGAGAAGCCCCCCTCCAGCCCCTGTGCATTGTTGGGCTTGTCCCAAATTTCATCCCAGTAGTGTTTTTTTCCAGCGCGTGCTAATTTAGTATTTGTTCCAAAGAACACAGTTTTGCAGAAAAACCCTCTATGTTCATGCATATAATAACTTAATAACCGTGCATCATATTAAAATGATTTGTATATGAAACTTGCTCATAATTTTGTGTAGGTTAATAATTTGCAACTTCCATACATGTTTAAAATATTTAAAATGTTGTTTGATTAAATTTGCTCCTATGCCATGTTAAAATGCTTTAATTCATAACTATTCAACCGTAGCTCCAAATCTAACAAACTTTATATGTAAATGGGGTAGAAAAATGCCTAGTTTAACATGGTGGTTTTATTTTGCATGTTTAACAACTCTAAAATTGTGTTTAGGGCAGAACAGTACCAAACCTTAAAATATGCATATGGGGTTTTACCGAAATTGTTGTTCGTTGTTTCCGGCCTCATTTAAACTTGACTAGATAGGTAGTTTTGCTTTGCTTCACCCTCTTGCCATGCTAACAACATTTAATCTTGTTGGGTACAGAAATGAGAGAGAACTAAATAATTGATGTGGTGTTCTGCCAATATGCATCCCGATGCATATTGGGCTCCATTTAATTTGTAGTATTGCTTGTGCATTTTGCCATATCATTTATCATTAAACCGGTCATGCATCATACTTGGTTGTGCATCATGCCATGATTTTGTGGTGGTTGTTTACTATGTTGTGTGCTTCTTTCCGGTGTTGCTTCTTCGGGTTGGTTCCGGTAACGTCGCATTTGTGAGGACCCGTTCGTCTACGTCCGTTTGTCATCTTCATGGACTCGTTCTTCTTCCTTGCGGGATTTCAGGCAAGATGATCATACCCTGGAAATCACTACTATCTTTGCTATGCTAGTTTTGCTCGCTCTTTTGCTATGCCTATGCTGCGATACCTACCACTTGCTTATCATGCCTCCCATATTGTTGAACCAAGCCTCTAACCCACCTTGTCCTAGCAAACCGTTGTTTGGCTATGTTACCGCTTTGCTCAGCCCCTCTTATAGCGTTGTTAGTTGCAGGTGAAGATTGAAGTTTGTTCCTTGTTGGAACATGGAGATGTTGTTCCTTGTTGGAATATGTTTACTTGTTGCGATATCACAATATATCTTATTTAATTAATGCATCTATATACTTGGTAAAGGGTGGAAGGCTCGGCCTTATGCCTGGTGTTTTGTTCCACTCTTGCCGCCCTAGTTTCCGTCATATCGGTGTTATGTTCCCGGATTTTGCGTTCCTTACGCGGTTGGGCTATTATGGGAACCCCTTGACAGTTCGCCTTAAGTAAAGCTCCTCCAGCAATGCCCAACATTGGTTTTACCATTTGCCACCTAGCCTTTTCTTTTCCCTTGGGAGTCGCGCTCCTAAGGGTCATCATTATTTTACCCCCCCGGGCCAGTGCTCCTCTGAGTGTTGGTCCAACTTGTCAGCCGCCGGTGGCCACCAGGGGCAACTCTGGGCTGGCCTACCGGAAGTTTAGACAACCCGGTGTGCCCTGAGAAAGAGATATGTGCAGCTCCTATCGGGATTTGTCGGCACATTCGGGCGGTGTTGCTGGTTTAGTTTTACCCTGTCGAAATGTCTTGTTGTATCGGGATACCGAGTCTGATCGGAATGTCTCGGGAGGAGGTCTATTCCTTCATTGACCATGAGAGCTTGTGATGGGCTAAGTTGGGACACCCCTGCAGGGATTTGAACTTTCGAAAGCCGTGCCCGCGGTTATGGGCAGATGGGAATTTGTTAACATCCGGTTGTAGAAAACTTGAAGTTGACCTTAATTAAAATGCATCGACCGCGTGTGTAACCGTGATGGTCTCTTTCCGGCGGAGTCCGGGAAGTGAACACGGTTGTTGGAGTTATGCTTGACGTAGGTTGTTCTAGGATCACTTCTGGATCATAGTTGTTCGAACGTGCTTTGCCTTCTCTTCTCGCTCTCTTTTGTGTATGTTAGCCACCATATATGCTAGTCGCTTGCTGCAGCTCTACCTCATACCTTTTACCCTACCTATAAGCTTAAATTGTCTTGATCGCGAGGGTGCGAGATTGCTGAGTCCCCGTGGCTCACAGATACTTCCAAAACCAGCTTGCAGGTGCCGATGAGTCCGTGCAAATGACGCAACCAAGCTCAGGAGGAGCTCGATGAAGATCTTGTCCTTTGTGTTGTTTCGTTCTAGTTGATCAGTAGTGGAGCCCAGTTGGGGTCGATCGGGGACCTTTGTCGCATTTGGGGTTCTTATTTTATTTTGGTTCCGTAGTCGGACCTTGATTGTATTTGGTTGATGTAATGCTTTATTCATGTAATTGTGTGAGTGGCGATTGTAAGCCAACTATGTATCTTTCCCTTATGTATTACATGGGTTGTGTGAAGGTTACCTCACTTGCGACATTGCTTTCAATGCGGTTATGCCTCTAAGTCATGCTTCAACACGTGGGAGATATAGCCGCATCGAGGGCGTGACAAGTTGGTATCAGAGCCTTCCCCGACCTTAGGAGCCCCATTGCTTGATCGTTTTTAGCGGCCGAGTTGAGTCTAAAAAAATGTTTTGAGTCATTTAGGAATTATATATCGGAGAGTTTAGAAATTCTTTTTACTTCCCAGTCTCCTCATCGCTCTGGTAAGGCATCCTGACGTAGAGTTTTGACTCTTCTCTTCTCAAATTTCACTAAAATTTTTTTTAGGGTCACGCGGGTATCTTGGAATCGTTCCGATGGTTTTATGATGAGAACATTGTCTTGGTGCCTCCTGTCAGGGGTTTTGTGGAAATGTCCCGGGGAGTTGAGCTCTGAGGTGTTGTCGTCATAATTTTATCGTTGCAGTTCTAGAATACCTGAGTTTAGTACGCCGACATCAAAAATCTCTTTTATGCAGTTCATTGGTGAGATAACCTCGACGCCACCCAGTACTGGGGCGGGAGTTCGGGAGTATTACCATAACTTGTATAACAGATGCTTTTCGAAGGTTGAGATAGATGATTTCCGAAGGTTTCTTGGTTATGTGTTGAAGGATGGATACAGCTGGATGTAGGATTTGCTAGTTTGGGTGAGACATTATGCTTCCCCTGTATCCAGAACACCTGATTGCATAACCGGAAAGGTTCGGGAGTTTCATAGGTGGGAATTCAAGTAGCTCTTAGGATATCTTTCCGAAAAACGTATGATATGAAATTGGGGTTCGACGTCTAGTGGTCCGCCTATTCACGATCGGTTTTACAGTGGTCTCTTGTGTCTTAAAGAGTCCTTGGCTTTGCCGACTCGGGGATGCTTCGTATGTCATGTGCACTGCCTTGTACATGATGGTGCTGTACGATCGAGCCCGTGTAGGCCCCACCATGAAAACTTCGGACGAAATCTCTATCATATGTTTGTTCCGGCTTATTCTGCAAGCCAATCCTCTGTTTTTGGTTTTGAGTTGTGGTATTCGAGTAGCTTCAAAGTCAAATGTTGATTCCATACCTTCCCCAAATGGTGTTCTCATACTCCGATGTGGATACCAATCCTTCTTGTTCATCAAGATTTTCTTGTCAATCCTTTTCACCGGCGTGTTTTCTCTTCAAGTGGATCCGATCACTTCAACATCCGCAAGATTCAATCCCAGTTCTTCTCAACAGTGTCTGTTTCATCCGTCTCCAAGTTGCCTTTGTTTTTTTCCCACCCTCCCTCCCTTGTTTCTTCGAGGACTCAGATGTTTTAATCAAGTATCCTTTTATTTTTTTTGTGAAGTTTCTCCATTCGTTTCTATCAATATTCTTATCCGGTGATTCTCATGAAGATTCTAACGGAGCTTCTAGTTCGTCATTCCTCGTTCTTTTCTTCTCCGGTGGAACCAATTCAAGCTTTGTTGATCATATTCCTTTCCTCATTTCAAGGCTTTCTCATGACGGCGCAATTCTTAATCGTTCACCTCTCGATATCATTTTGTCCCGGAGTGCTCAAGATATCTCAGAAGGCTCGTCTTTTCATTCAAGATCAGTTCAACCTAGTTCGAGGTTGTTATCTTATCCAAGCCATTTAATTCAACCGATGCAATATCTCTTTTCAAGTAATTGTTCTACGGTGTTTCTTTTGAGTGGGCCCTAACCCACAGGTCTTTTCCTAGGATCTTACCTAACTCTTCTTATTTTCCCGGAGCTATCCTCAAATTTCTTTTTGAAGTTTGACGTAAGAATGATTTATCATCAGTCAAATGCTTTTCTCCAAGATCTGCCGAATTCTTTTCATCGTTGGCTCAACCTCTTTGTTTTGATTCTTCCGGAGTGTCTAAATAAGTCATGAGGGTATTTCTCGTCGTCATTCTCGGATTTTGAAGACCGAAGAAGAGTTTTACCTCCATATCTTATCCGTTCTTTCAGAGAATCGTGGTTCTAATTCGAGGTCATCCTCTCATAATTGTTTGATTGTGAGAATTTTTTATCCATCCGGAGCAATTCAGGAGCCTTTTCAGTTTGTTCATCCGGAGCCCATCATCTAAGATTTATTGATTCTCAGTTTTCAGCTATCATTCTCCAAATTCCACCGGTGCTTCGTTTAAGTGATCTTTAATCAGCTCGTGATCTCTTCACTCTCATGTATCTAAATTCTCTCACACGTCTTTGTTCATTTGCTTAATTCTTCCCGATGTTTCTTTATCTTTTCTTCGTTCATTTTAATTCTTACGGTGGTTCGTTCAAGAGTTCTCTTCCTTGGTTATCATATCAATTTATTCATTCTTCCAAATTCTACCGGTGGCTCTTCCAAGATTCTTCTTCCTTCGTTATAATCTCAATTGACTCTTTCTTTCCAATTCCTACGGTGGTTCGTGCAAGAGTTCTCGTCATTCGTCATCATATCAACTCTTTTGTTCTTTTCAATCCTACCGGTGGATCATTGAAGACCTTTCTTAAGTTTCTGTTATATCTCTCTTAATCTTTGCTACGAGAATAAGTAATATGTCAAATCCGTTGATTGTCATTAATTTAATTGATGAAGGATAAGCATAATGTAATTCTTATTCTTGTTTCATCGACTAAATTCAATTCCTTATTCTAGAGGCTCATCAAAATTCTTGATCTCATTTGTTCATCTTTCTTTACCGGAGTGCCAAGTTTTCTCTTTATCTCGTTGCTAAGCTTCATCTAATCATTGCAAGGCTTCAACCATACTCTTCTCATCTTCCTTTCCGTTTGATCATTTTTTTTGTTTACCGGAGTTCTTCATGAAGGTTTTACATGATGGTTCATCAAGGATTTAATTCTTTCTCGAAGTGTTCATCGAGATTCTTTTCAAAGGAGCTTAAGTATTCTTTATCTTGCATTTTAAAGTGCAATTCGCTCAACCATATCATTCGAAGTGGTATTATGCCATTCTTGATAATTTGAGTTCATGTTTCATGATTCACTTGTTGTTAAGAATGAGGTATTTTAAATCCATCAATCTCGTCATTGGATTTACCTTGGGTTATATTTCACCTAAAGCTTTCCCCTAAGGATTGTTGCTATTATGGTGCTCATAAATGACCCAAGTTCTTCGTTTATCCTCCCGGTGAAATAATCTTCTCGTCTCCTTGTTCATATCAATCCAATTTATCATTTCCGTTAGTGGAAAAATTTCACCTCCTAGTTTTGAGATGTTTTTCCATAATCCCACTACAAACTTATTCGTTTTGTCGTTGGTCTTTCCCAACAACTCCGTTTTAACCTTCTGGAAGGGTGCCTTCCAAGATCATTTGTGGCAGAAGTTGTCATTTTCTTCTCAATTCCTTCTTTTCATTTATCTATCGTCTATTTCTTTCTTCCGGAGGCATTGAGATGTTGCTCTCTTTGACCCATCATCTTGTTTTTTCAAGATCATGTTCTTTCCTTTGCTAATTCATTCAACCGGAGTGTTGTGTCATCTACTCAAGTTCTTTTCGTCTTATAAAGTCTTGCAACTTGTTTCAATCGGAGTGCTTGCATCTAATTCCTGTCCATTGTAACCTTTTCTTATGTCTTTCAACCTCTCAAGGTTCTTTGGTCTCACTCGTTTGTCAAAGAAGCAACTTAGTTTTACCTCTTCTCTTCCTCTTCCTTTTCCCTCCGGTGCCATCCTAGATCTCGGGACGAGATCCTCTCGTAGCGGTGGAGTGTTGTTACGCCCCGAGACCGTTGCGCCAGGTGTCTTCCAGTGATTCGTTGTCGTTGCCATGTCATTTGCTTGCGTGTTGCATCTTGCCATGTCATCATGTGCATTGCATCATCATGTTTTTTCGAAACTTGCATCCGTCCTGGCCTCCTCGTTCTCTCCGTTGTCCGTCCTGAGCCCAGACACACTTGCACGCGCCCGCGGCATGTCCGAAATATTATTTTGTAAGTGGCTAGAAAATGTTCTCGGAATGGGATGAAAGTTGGCATGCAGTGTTGTTATGTTGTTAGTAGGTCGCCTGCCAAGTTTCATCGCATTCGGAGTCCGTTTGACGCCCCAACGGATAACTATAGCGGCAATATAGCCGGTCTAACGTCGGACGTTTTCGTTCTCTGGAAACAGATGCCGGCCCCCCTCTCTCTCTTCTCTCCTCTCAGCCTCGCCACAGCCCACCTAGTCCATCCTCCTTCCCCTCTTCGCTTCTGGAGTTGTCCGATGCGACCGCACGGTCCGAAACCCTCTCTGCACAGTGCATCGAACCCCTCATGTGAGCGTCCGAAAGTTGTCCCGGACCCGACCAGGGGTGTCGCCACCGTTGTGTCCGGATCATCCCCAAACGTCTACAAAACGTCACCGTTTTCTTATTTGGACTTCCTAGCTATTTTATTCGCGATCGTCCGATTGCGATCGTAGGGTCGAGATAGCCCCTAACCTAATCCGTGATGTATATTTATAGTCCACCCCTAGTCTAATTTCAGACCAAATCCCTAAATTCTAGGGATCCTCCCAGCCGCCGCCGCCGCACTCTTTCCCCAACATCGGGATCCCCATCGCTCGAACCAAATCCATCTCCTCCTCGTTTTCACCACAAGCCCAACCAGCGAGCTCCTCCTCCTCTCGATCCATCCCCACGCCCCTCCGCGGTTGGGCCCGAGCAGGATCACCCAGAGCCGCAGCTCTGCCGCCATCAGGCCAGGACCTCCCGTCGCCCGCAGCCTCCTCGATCTATTCTGGATCGGGAAAAGAGCTCCCAGGTCGCTCAATCCAGGAGGCCTGGCCTCCCATCGCTCACCGGCGCCTCAACCGGACCAGAACCCCATCGCCCTGCCTTTCTCCTTCCTCCCTTCGTCTCCTCCTCTCATCTTCCTCGTTCTTCTCCTGCAACAGGTGCTCCTTGCGCCATGGATGCCGCCATGGAGGCCGACCTTCTCCATCGCATTGTGACGAGCCTCCCCGTGCTCCCCCACCTCGCATCCTCGGGCGCCCGCGCCTACCGCCGGCCGGCCACGGCCAGGTCGCCTCGCCTCCTCTCGATCTCACTCCGGCCCTCTCTCTGTTCCTGCTTCGTGACTGAATTTTTCCCTGCCAGGGCCCTGTTGTTCCTCCCCGCCTCGGAGCTCCCTTGCGCCGCCGGATCCGAGACCCCCTCGCCCGGTCCTACCCGTTCCCGGCGCTCGCGTCGTCGTCAGCCACCGTCGCCGGAGTTCCTTGTCGGTTCGCGCGCCGACCTGCAAGTCCCACGCCGCCGCTGCTCTACTTCTGTTTCTGCTTCCTGTCGAGAAGAAGACACATCTCCTCTGCATCGAACAGGGCCGCTCCAACGCCCGCTGACTCCTCCAGCTCAGGCCGGCCCAGCCCAGCGAGCCTCCTCAGCCTGGCAGCGACCGGCCCAGCCACCTGCCTCATCCAGCCCAGCACCAACCGGGCCAAGCCCAATGTGAGAAGCCCCCCTCCAGCCCCTGTGCATTGTTGGGCTTGTCCCAAATTTCAGCCGAGTAGTGTTTTTTTTCCAGCGCCTGCGAATTTAGTATTTGTTCCAGAGAATGCAGTTTTACAGAAAAACCCTCCATGTTCATGCATATAATAACTTAATAACCGTGTATCATATTAAAATGATTTGTATATGAAACTTGCTCAGAATTTTGTGTAGGTTAATAATTTGCAACTTTCATCCATGTTTAAAATATTTAAAATGTTGTTTGATTAAATTTGCTCCTATGCCATGTTAAAATGCTTTAATTCATAACTATTCAACCGTAGCTCCAAATCTAACAAACTTTATATGTAAATGGGGTAGAAAAATGCCTAGTTTAGCATGGTGGTTTTACTTTGCATGTTTAACAACTCTAAAATTGTGTTTAGGGCAGAACAATACCAAACCTTAAAATATGCATATGGGGTTTTACCGTAATTGTTGTTCGTTGTTTTCGGCCTCATTTAAACTTGACTAGATAGGTAGTTTTGCTTTGCTTCACCCTCTTGCCATGCTAACAACATTTAATCTTGTTGGGTACATAAACGAGAGAGAACTAAATAATTGATGTGGTCTTCCACCAATATGCATCCCGATGCATATTGGGCTCCATTTAATTTGTAGTATTGCTTGTGCATTTTGCCATGTCATTTATCATTAAACCGGTCATGCATCATACTTGGTTGTGCATCATGCCATGATTTTGTGGTGGTTGTTTACTATGTTGTGTGCTTCTTTCCGGTGTTGCTTCTTCGGGTTGGTTCCGGTAACGTCGCGTTTGTGAGGACCCGTTCGTCTACGTCCGTTTGTCATCTTCATGGACTCGTTCTTCTTCCTTGCGGGATTTCAGGCAAGATGATCATACCCTGGAAATCACTACTATCTTTGCTATGCTAGTTTTGCTCGCTCTTTTGCTATGCCTATGCTGCGATACCTACCACTTGCTTATCATGCCTCCCATATTGTTGAACCAAGCCTCTAACCCACCTTGTCCTAGCAAACCGTTGTTTGGCTATGTTACCGCTTTGCTCAGCCCCTCTTATAGCGTTGTTAGTTGCAGGTGAAGATTGAAGTTTGTTCCTTGTTGGAACATGGAGATGTTGTTCCTTGTTGGAATATGTTTACTTGTTGCGATATCACAATATATCTTATTTAATTAATGCATCTATATACTTGGTAAAGGGTGGAAGGCTCGGCCTTATGCCCGGTGTTTTGTTCCACTCTTGCCGCCCTAGTTTCCGTCATATCGGTGTTATGTTCCCGGATTTTGCGTTCCTTACGCGGTTGGGCTATTATGGGAACCCCTTGATAGTTCGCCTTAAGTAAAGCTCCTCCAGCAATGCCCAATGTTGGTTTTACCATTTGCCACCTAGCCTTTTCTTTTCCCTTGGGAGTCGTGCTCCTGAGGGTCATCATTATTTTACCCCCCGGGCCAGTGCTCCTCTGAGTGTTGGTCCAACTTGTCAGTCGCCGGTGGCCACCAGGGGCAACTCTGGGCTGGCCTACCGGAAGTTTAGACAATCCGGTGTGCCCTGAGAAAGAGATATGTGCAGCTCCTATCGGGATTTGTCGGCACATTCGGGCGGTGTTGCTGGTTTAGTTTTACCCTATCGAAATGTCTTGTTGTACCGGGATACCGAGTCTGATCGGAATGTCTCGGGAGGAGGTCTATTCCTTCGTTGACCGTGAGAGCTTGTGATGGGCTAAGTTCGGACACCCCTGCAGGGATTTGAACTTTTGAAAGCCGTGCCCGCGGTTATGGGCAGATGGGAATTTGTTAACGTCCGGTTGTAGAAAACTTGAAGTTGACCTTAATTAAAATGCATCAACCGCGTGTGTAACCGTGATGGTCTCTTTCCGGCGGAGTCCGGGAAGTGAACACGGTTGTTGGAGTTATGCTTGACGTAGGTTGTTCTAGGATCACTTCTGGATCATAGTTGTTCGAACGTGCTTTGCCTTCTCTTCTCACTCTCTTTTGCGTATGTTAGCCACCATATATGCTAGTCGCTTGCTGCAGCTCTACCTCATACCTTTTACCCTACCTATAAGCTTAAATAGTCTTGATCGTGAGGGTGCGAGATTGCTGAGTCCCTGTGGCTCACAGATACTTCCAAAACCAGCTTGCAGGTGCCGATGAGTTCGTGCAGATGACACAACCAAGCTCAGGAGGAGCTCGATGAAGATCTTGTCCTTTGTGTTGTTTCGTTCTAGTTGATCAGTAGTGGAGCCCAGTTGGGGTCGATCAGGGACCTTTGTCGCATTTGGGGTTCTTCTTTTATTTTGGTTCCGTAGTCGGACCTTGATTGTATTTGGTTGATGTAATGCTTTATTCATGTAATTGTGTGAGTGGCGATTGTAAGCCAACTATGTATCTTTCCCTTATGTATTACATGGGTTGTGTGAAGATTACCTCACTTGCGACATTTCTTTCAATGCGGTTATGCCTCTAAGTCGTGCTTCGACACGTGGGAGATATAGCCGCATCGAGGGCGTTACAGCCAGTCACCCAACTCAGCAGGAAGAGACCTCCGAAAACCCAGGTCCCAATCATTACAAGAGAGCTCAAAGATTGAGATCTCAGGGTTAGGACAATATGAAAACAACACAGGGAAGGAAACAACTAAAGGAGATTCATCGGACCACCAGTCCAACCAAAAACGGGTAGACTTACCATCTCTAACCAAAAACTTAACATTATTACGGATAACATCACAAACTTTAACCAAATATTTCCAAATTGGGACCCACAGGAATCCGAAGCAAACATCGGGCTACCACTGGGGAAGTATTTAGCTTTCAACAAATCAAACCAAAGGGTGCCACTAGTAGCCATCATGATCCTCCACCACCACTTGATAATGAGGCACTGGTTCATAACCAAAGTGGTCAGGATGCCCAACCTCCCCAGGTTTTTGGGTCTGCAAATAACCTTCCACTTCACAAGCCCATATTTTCGTTTGTTGTCTGCAGCGTTCCAGAAGAAGGCATCTCTATGCTTGTCAAAACCATCATGGTCCCTTGGGAGAGGCGAATGAAGCCCATAGTAAACATAGGAAGTGAGGTGAGGCACGCATTAGTAAGGCAAACTTTCCAGGTGGAAGTATTGTACCTGTTGCGCCATGGCATAACCATATTTCCCACTTTGGTAACGAGAGGCCAAAATTCATTCGCGCACAGCTGGTGAGGAGAGATAGGAAGGCCCAAGTATTTGAAAGGAAACGAGCCTAAACTACAGTTTATAAGTTGAGCCACCCTCATGGCCTCAGTCTCCGAAACTCCTGTCACAATCACCTTGCTTTTAGAAAAGTTATTCTTCAGCCCCGACAAGGCCTCAAAACAGAGGAGAAGAAACTTAAGATGGTCAAGATAAGCATCATTGAGTTCAACCATAATAATAGTGTCATCAACATATTGGAGGTGCATAATACCTTTTAGTAAAAGGTGAGAAGCAACATGAGAAATGTGGCCAACAACCGCATCCTGATCTAGCATACATGATAGGGCATCGACAACAAAATTGAAAAGCAGTGGGGACGCCGGGTCCCCTTGCCTAAGCCCCCTACCGGTGGCAAAAAACCTACTAATCATAGCATTAACCGCCACTATAGTGTGACCACCGGACATGAGCTACATCAATCGATGCACATAAGCAGCATCAAAGCCCTTAGTAGTAAGGACCTGATGAAGGAAGTCCCAACTAACAGAGTCGTATGCCTTCTCGAAGTCAAGCTTGAGAATGATGGCCTGAGCATCCCTAACCATGAGATCATGAACAGTCTCATGAAGGCATAAAATACCATCAAGAATATAACGCCCCTTAACAAACTCAGTTTGGGTAGGGCTAAGGACACGATGGGTCACCGAGGAGGGACGCGTGGCAAAACCTTTGGCAGGGAATTTGCCAAAATTGTTAATGAGAGCAAGGGGTGAACTGGGAGATAGAATTGGTACCCTTGAATTTAAGGGTTAGCGACAAGATAGCATAGTTAAGTCTAGAAATGTCCATAGTCCCCAAACAAAAACCTTGAATCCTAGCACACACCGACTCGAGCAACACTGGCCAGAATTTCCTAAAGAAAGACATGGAGAACCTGTCCGGGCCAGAAGTGGAATTCATATTAGCAGAGTTAATCACATCCTCAATCTCCTCAGAAGAAAGCGGAAGCGTAAGGGCGTGATTTTCCAACTCCAAAACCCTACGAGCCTGGGCCCATAGAGAAGGAGATATCACAAAACCTGAAAACTGGCCTGGCAGCCAAAAGAGAAGCGAAGAAGTGTTGGACGTTATCAAGAATGAGGCTTGGGTCACAAACCCTTACACTATCAACCAAGAAGCTATTAATCGTACAGTGACGCCACCTACCATTGGCAATCGCAAAGAAATAAGAAGTTAGGGAGTCCCCTTTAAGAATCCAGTTGATCGTGCCACGCTGCTTCCAGTAAGTTTTAGCCATCCTATGAAACTGCATGAGGGCAGCCTCAAGACCATAACTCTACTGTCAGCCCATGGCCGACAGCCCACCAGCGTCAGCAACCGCATCCAACACGCTGACATGACCCATCAGATCATGCTTCTGTTTATGGGCCTTCGCCGCCCTGTTATGACCCCAAAACCTAAGGAATTTCCTAAGTTGGTACGAACAAAAATTCCAGACATCCATGGGACCAAATGAATGAGTCCGAGATGCCAGGATGGAAGTGATTTTACCAGAAATTAGATAACAGAACCCGCCACTTGCAACCAGTATGCATCAAATTGAAATCTAGAGGTCCCAATCGAAGAAAGAATACCCAAGTCCAACACTAGGGGAGAATGATCAGACCGAACATGGCGAAGGCCGGTCAAAAAAGCCCGCGTGTCGTGGGTTTGTCACGGCAGATGTCCTCGTGAAAGGTCTTAGTCGTGGAGCCATCACAACGGGTTAGCTTAAAGGGGTTAAACCAGACAAGGGACACGGGGGATTTTATACTAGTTCGGCCCCTTCGATGAAGGTAAAGCCTACGTATAGTTGTGATTGGTATTGCTAGGGTTTCAATGACCAGGGAGCGAATCCGCTTTGCCTGGCTCTCGAGTTGTTGTCTGTCGTTCCTAAACCGCGGCCGGGTCGTCCCTTTATATACATAGGTTGACGCCCGCCGGTTTACAGAGCCCTGAGGCCGGATCATAAACGTGCTCGGCTCGGTCTCTATTCCTTCTAACTTATAATACAAGTTACATGAAAGAGTCGGTTTACATCTACAGGCCTTAACCCGCCTTTGGGCCTTGGGCCTTCGTAAAGCGCCACCATTCTCACATCTCCATGGGCTTCTATATTTATGGAGTTAACCCGGCCACTCCTAGCCAGTTTACCTCTAGTAGTCATATCCCCAACATTAGGCCCCAGATTGATTTGAACTTGTTCATGTCAATCTTTAATACTTAGAAAAATTCTTGCCCTGTGTCGGTGTCAAAACCGGCGGATCTCGGGTAGGGGGTCCCGAACTGTGCGTCTAGGCCGGATGGTAACAGGAGGAAGGGGACACAATGTTTTACCCAGGTTCGGGCCCTCTTGATGGAGGTAAAACCCTACGTCCTGCTTGATTGATATTGATGATATGGGTAGTACAAGAGTAGATCTACCACGAGATCAGAGAGGTTAAACCCTAGAAGCTAGCCTATGGTATGATTGTATGTTGTGATTGTTGTCCTACGGACTAAAACCCTTCAGTTTATATAGACACCGGAGAGGGTTAGGGTTACACAAGGTCGGTTACAAAGGAGGAGATATCCATATTCGTATTGCCTAGCTTGCCTTCCACGCTAAGTAGAGTCCCATCAGGACACGAGACGAAGTCTTCAATCTTGTATCTTCATAGTCTAACAGTCCGGCCAATGGAGATAGTCCGGCTGTCTGGAGACCCCCTAATCCAGGACTCCCTCACCCTGGTACCCTTGCATGAATCTGGTAAACCGCCATGATGTCATCCTTCAGATCCGTAGTAAACCGTCCTAACATCATCTATTAGTTGAAGCCAAAGATTCCCTTCATTAATGTATATCCAACCATCGAGGCGACACCCTTATTAAGTATCCATTTTTGAGCTCCTCGTTCCCGCACTTGTCGCTTTATTGCTTCGCCTTATAAATAGGACTACGGGCCCTTCTCCTTTTCCCCCTTCGTCTCCTTCACTTCTTCTTCCTCCTCGCGACATCTCTGCCCCTGAGCGCCGCCGCCGTCACCGTGCTTCACTTCTGCTTCGACAAAGGCCGCTGCATCAACCTGACCGTACCAGAGAAACGTGGTGATCCTCCGCTGCTTCCTCCTGCACCAGTAAGCTCCTCTTCTCCTCCCCAGATCCGCCATTAGGGTTCGGCGTTCTTCATAGCTTGAAGCTCTTCTTCCTTCAGTAATACCAATGGCCAGTTAGATCTAATTGTTTTCAGCGCCTTTTTGTAGTTTAAACTCCTTTCTTCTTGTTAAGGCATCTGCTTGCTATCAAAATCATCTGAACTTACTGAACCTTTTGAGCACTTGATATTAGACCAAAATATATTTTGATTATCCAGCGCATGGTAGATCTGAAATTCCCATGCCAAACTGTGAGATCTCTTTTACCTTGCTTAGCCCTTTTTTTATTTTAGATCTGTCCCCTCCACATGACATAGACTGTTTACCTTTGTAAAGGGTAATCTATTATATACCATTAGTCCCCTCGTAAACCGACAGTCCCCTTGTCTTCATCATCGTACTCCGGTTTAAATAGTATATATACACCTCTGCTTCTACTTATTGCTGTCATTTGTAATAGTATCAGCCTCCGGTTTACCAATTCTACATATTTGGCTTCTTTGTTTTATTTTACCTTATGCATCACTGTGAATAAATTGTAAACTGGTATTTCCTTTCAGCTTTTCATCTATAATGGCAAAGTAGTTTTATTCCTGCAACTGGGTTACCTCCCGGATTACGGAAGAGCAACTGAATGGAATGGTCCGGATTGGCACTCTACCAAAGAAGAATGAAATCCGGTGGCGTGCTCCTGGACTGGAAAATCCACCCACCCCTAAGCAGGGTGAGGTAGTAGTGTTTGTTGACCATATAGGTCGTGGCTTCAAACCGCCCGGCTCAAAGTTTTTCCGGGATGTTCTTGCTAGCCTTCAACTCCACCCTCAAGATATTGGACCCAACTCGGTGTCCAATATATGCAACTTTCAAGTGTTCTGTGAAGTGTACCTACAGGAGGAGCCAACCGTTGATCTGTTCTGGGATTTCTTTCACCTGAACCGGTGCACTGAATTCGTAGACGGCCCCAATACTGAACTCGGTGGTGTCACCATTCAGAAAAGGAAAGAGGTTGAGTTTCCTCATGCCAAGCTACACATTCACCCAAAAGACTGGAATCAAACTTGGTCCTATTGTAAAGACACCTCCCCTGAAGATGAGAACCCTCTGCCGGGTTACTGTGCCCACCGGCTTGCCAATAATCATCCACTTCCGCAATGGCTAAGTGCCCAAGAACGGGCTCAGTATGCACCTCAACTTGCCAAACTGAGAGCCTTCCTTGCCAACGGCTTAACCGGAGTAGACTTTGTCCGTTGCTGGATATCTTGGAGTATCTTACCGTCAAGTCGCTGCTCCGGCTTAATGTGTGAGTACACTGGTAACGTTGAAGATTCCCAATGCCATATCAATATCTAACTAATAGATGAAGAAGTCACCGAAGCTGTTAAGAAGATCCTGAATGAACCAGAAACTACTTGTCGCCAAACCGGAATACTCCCCTTTTATACTCAAAACAGGCCGCCCACTTCAAGTATTATTCCTCCGCTTTACCCTTTATCTCTTTAGACTGTACAATCCTTTGCATACTTATCCTTTTATTTTTAACCAGGGTGATGATCCATTCTGGAAGAAGAAACCTCAAGAGAAAGCGGGAAAAACTTCCTGCCCTAAAACCAAAGCTGTCAAGAAGACCACAAAGCGGAAAGCCCCTGAACGTATTAGCATGGAACTGGACGAGCCGGATGAACAGGAAATTAACGCTGCTGCTAAGGTAGAACTTGATTCACTTGGTTCCCTTTTCATGCATTTCATTGACAATGATACTTATCAGGAGGACGTTGAAGGCAGTCAAGCTGATGATGCAGAGGTAATTATCCTGTCCTCCGGTTCAGACTCTATGCCAACACAAAAAGTCCGTCAAGCAGTACGGAAAGTAAGCTTTTCTCATACTCTTGCTCACTTGGACCCAACATTTATTTTGAAGACGCAGCAGCACGAAGCTCGCCGCACCACCCGGCACAACGGCCAAAAGGTCAGTTCGGCTGGTTTACCTAACACTCTGGTTCGAAAGCGCCGATCTAAGGTCTCACCCTCTGTCGGATTTCGGGTTCCGGCAGACCCTTGAGGTTCGAACACTGGGATGCGCACGGAGATTTCGCCTCCTGCCTACCTGCACCCCTCCGCCTCGCTAAGATCTAAACTATGGAAGGAACAACACAAGAGACACAGGGTTTATACTGGTTCAGGCCACCGTTGTGGTGTAATACCCTACTCCAGTGTGTGGTGTGATGGATTGCCTCTTGGGCTGATGATGATGAACAATACAAGGAAGAACAGCCTCGCGAGGGTCTGTTCTTGGCTGGTGCGATGAACTGCTGGGAGGAGCTCAGTCACCCTTCTCTCTCTCTCTACCTGATCTTCTCTATCCTTCCATCCCTCTCTTTTCTTCCCCTTCAGCTCTCTTTGCTCTGTGGGTGGCTGGTTCTATTTATAGAGGCCCTGGTCCTCTTCCCAAATATCGAGCGGGAAGGGAGCCAACAATGGCGGGCTAATTTGAAGGGGGACAGCTAGTATCAACTATCCTGACAAAAGTAATCTTCGCCCGCGCAAAGCTCTAGTGATGACATCATCTTGGGCTCCACGGTGACCTCCGTCTCGTAGTCCTCCTGGTCTTGGTCTCGTTGCACCGAAATGGCAACCTTTGCCTGATGCCTCAGTACTCCACGGCTGCGCTTGCCCCCTTTGCACCAAAGAGGAAGGGAGGACACTGCGTGGGCTGGCACCCGCCTGGCGCCCCCGGTCATCATGGCTTGCGTCACGGGCACCTCGTGAGGTACCCCGCCTTGATCTCTCAGCCTCCTCGTGAGCCAGCCTGACAAGGCCGCGCCTGAGGAAGCTCCGTGTTGTCTGCCCCGCGAGGCTTGGCCCCTCGCGAGGGTCTTGGGTTTGTGTTGGTGAAGATGGGCCGCGCTGGGCCCCCCTTTGAGCCACGCCGCAGGCAGGCAAGTCTGGGGACCCCCATTCCCAGAACGCCGACAGTAGCCCCCGGGCCCAAGGCGCGCCCGAACTTGGCCGTGCAGGGAGGCGGAAGGGCAAGAGCGAAGCGCCGCGGGCCCTAACAGCCTGCGGCCTTGGGCGCCGCGTGGCGGTTGATTGGACGCGGGCGCCCTAGCAACCGCGCGAGTTGATAAGGGGGCGGCATCCACCTAGGCTTTGCTTCTTGCTTTCCCCGGTTGCTGCCCAGATCCCCTTTCCTGCGCCTCTCCTTCCTCCAAAATTTCTAGATCCACTCCGACCGTGTGACCCAGGAAGCCATGGCGCCTCGTCAGCCCCCGGCCGTAGCTTGGTACTCGTCTGCCCTGGACCCGCCGAACGTGTCGGAGGCGGGCCTTGCCCGGTTGCACCGGATGGCGAAGGTGCGGGGCATCAACGGGGCAAGGGTGTTTAAAGCCGGCTCCGCCACCCCTGAGGGTCAAGGGAGCACCTTCTATCCGCTCTTCGTAAGTGCCATTGCTGCTGGCCTGGTGCCTCCCTTCTCCGAGTTCTTCTTCTCTGTCCTCTGCCACTATAAGCTACAAGCCCTGCATCTCCACCCCAACTCCGTCCTTCTCCTGGCAATCTTCGCCTATTACTGCGAGGCTCACGTAGGGGTGCAACCCTCAGTGGCCTTGCTGCGCCAGTACTTCTACCTCCGGACCTCTCGTGGTACTGCTTCCGCGTGCGCGAGCTTCGTCGCGTACGGCGGCACCATTGCCATTTCGAACCCCGGGAAAAGGATTGAGGGCTTCAGGAGCAAGTGGGTCTTGGTGGATGCTGGGCGCATCCACCCTCGGCTGATCTTGCCCACGGAGCAGCCCACGAGCTCCAGCGATTGGGGTCGAGCGGAGCTCACGGACCCCCGCGCGAAGCTGATGTTGGAGAAGATGGACGCGGATCTGAGGCCGGCCAATACGGCAGCGACGAAGCTGACCGGTGCATCACTGCTGAGGGAATTCCTGGAGCACCAGCTGGCTCCGCTTTGGCAGTACTCACTTCCGATGTGGAGGCCCCGTCCGAGCCCCGCGGCCTTAGCCGACGGAGATCTGGCTGCGGTCCTCCAATCTCTGGTCGGGGGCGATGTGGCGAGGTTGGCGGGCGCTCCTACTCCCTTGTTCCTCCGCGACGACTGGGAGCAGGTAGTGGAGTCCATCCCCGTCTTCAACGGGGATGGGCCCGTGCCCGTGGAAACTCCTGAGGAACCGGTGGACGTGCCCTCTGATGACTCCAGCGAAGAGGAGGAAGGAGGGGAGCGGGGAAAAGGGCCTGACTCCGAGGCGACTGACGGAGAGTCGAGGGCTCCCCTCCCCCAGCGCAGGTCCCGCATTCTCCGCCTCTCTCCGAGCGATGACGACGAGGATGATGACGAAGACGACGACAAGGACAACGACAAGCAGGACGGCGGGAGCTCACCCCCGATCCCTAAGAAGGACAGGACCGGGCTGATCTCCCGCGGGTCTGCCCCGGCCCCGGGGCGGACCACAGATGCACCTTCCGCCTCCAAGCTTCCCGAGGTTGACCCTTCCAGCCGGCTTTCAGGCTTCAAATTTGGCCGGAGGCCGCCTGAGCTCACTGGCGACGACCCGTAAGCATTCGATTCTTGTCTTTATCTCTTGCTCTGCTTCCGAGGCTTGACATCCACATCTCTTGGATAGGCTGGCGCCCGCAGCAAAGAAGCCGAAGGGTGCTCCCGAGGTTCCTTCCATGGCAGCGCTTCTGCCCACGAAGGAGGGTGACCGCGACGCACAGGCTTCTCCAGCCCGGTCGTCCTCGCGAGGCCTGGCTGAGCCAGCTGGGGCAAGCTCAGCCCCCACAGCCCAAGTGGCTTCCGAGGTGCTCTTGCCTGCCGCCGTCACTACAGCTGTCGGGGCGCGGCAGACTCCGCCTCAGGATGCTGTGGCCGCGCTGCCGCCTTCTCCTCCTGCTCCACCGGTTGCTGTCTCTCCGACTCCTTCTGCCGTTCTGGATCGTGCTGTTGCTGACCTGGACCGACTGTGTCAGGATCTTCTTGGCGCCGACCCCCGCTTGGTGGCCGGGCGCTTGGAGCTGGCTTCAGGATGGGTTCGCTCCGACGCTTCGATTCGGGCGGCGCTGGTCCAGGCCTCGACGGCATGCAACAAGGAGAAGCAGGCCGTCCTTGAGGCGAAGGCTGCTCGTGACGCAGCCCTGGGGGAGGTGGTCGACGTCCGTGGACGTTGCAAGGCGCTGGAGGGCGAACTGCAAGATTTGCAGGACCAGCTCGCGAACGAGGTCCGCCTTCGCCAAGAGCAGGAAGAAGGCGTGAAGGCTCGCGAGGCGGCTCTCAAGGAGAGGGAGGTCAAGCTCAAGAAACGCCGCGACCGCCTAGGCGTGCTGGAGCAGGAATTGGGGGCGAGGAAGGCCAAGCTGGACGACGATGCCCTGGTTCTTGCCGAGGACCGCGTGGCCTTCGTGGAGATGGAGGCGAGGGCTCACTCCTCACTGAGGACGCTTTACGACAGCGGCCTGGAGAGCCCACTGGCTGGCGCCGAGGACGGCCCCGCCAAGCTGCTTCCCTTCCTGGTTCACGCTCTTGAAGATGTCGCCCTTGGCCTTGGCCCCACGGCCGAGGCCAAGGCGCGTGTCCTGTCTTCTGCAGCACTGACGCGGGTCCTCACCCACATCTACCTTCGCGATCCCGGTGTCGACCTCGACAGCCCGCTGGAGCCAGTGAGCGGTGAGCGTGCCGCTGCCGCTGCCGAGGCCGTGAAGGGTCGCACAGAGGCTCTGCTGGGGAGGTTCCGGGCCTTCAGCACCAAGTCGAAGCAAGGCGCTGCCGACTCCACCGCTCCGTGAGGCGTACCCAATCCACGCTGCTCCACTGCCGACAAGTGACTCCGTCGCGGCTCCTGTCCTGCCTTTAATTCCTGCACATGTATCATGCCTCGGGGAGGCGTTTAAACTTGCGTTTGGCATTGAGATAACAGTGTGGACTGTAATATTTGCTTTTGAATTCCTTGAAATTTGCGCCTTTCCTTCCTACTTGCTTATGTTCTACGCCGGCAGAGCCCGGCCCCGCGCATGCCTCACCCAGCGTTGGTCCCGACCGGAAACCAGGACGGGGCCAAGGAGTGAGGGGCCACGTGACAAGTTAGGCTCCTGAGTCGCGATGCTCAGGAGTCCCCCTTGGCGCACGAATAGCAAGTAGGGAGGTGTGATGCGGGTGGGTCTACCATTCTACGTCTGCAGAGCCCAGCCGCGCGCGTGCCTCACCCAGCGTTGGTCCCGACCGGAAACCAGGACGGGGCCACGGAGTGAGGGGCTACGTGACCAGTTAGGCTCATGAGTCGCGATGCTCAGGAGTCCCCCTTGACGCTCAAACGGCCTTCGTACCTTGGCTCTGCTCCGGGAGAGACGCGCGACGAACCAGGCCCGGGGGGACCTGGCTGGGCGGCGTGCGTCTGGGTGTGACCCAGGCGCAGCCCCCGAGCCCAGCCCTCTCGCGCGGCACTCCCGAGGGGAGGCGTTACGATGAGGCTAGACACTGAGCTTTGGGCTCCCTGAGGTTGGTGCGTCCCGGGGGCCACCCTCAGTTGTTTATCACTAGCGCGGAGCATAGCGCTACCGTATGTGTACGCGCATAGCCGCTCCTCGGCAGTGTCGTCAGCCAGCGCGGAGCATGGTGCTTCCACTGGTACGTGGGAGGGGCCCCCCCTCCGGGAGGAGCCCCCAGGGCGTGTACAGCCCCGCCCTGACATGTGGCTGGCACGGTAGGGCCTGGCGAGGTGTATGTGGGCACTCGTGAGCTAGCGCGGGACTCACGGGGCCCTACCTCTAGGCGGGTTGCGCCTGGCACTGGGCCTTATCTTGTGATGTGTCCCTGCAAATTTGGTTAGATGTTGGCACTCTATGTCCTCGGGACCCGGCCCTCGAGCTGGTCTCAGCCGTCGCTGGTATGCCAGGTCGCGATGCCATGGACAAGGCCAGAGGGTGAGGGCTGGAGAGCCAGTAAGAGCCCTGAGTCGCGATGCTCAGGTACCCCCCCTTTAACGTTCAAGTGGTCGGCATGGAGAAGAAGAGGTGCCGTGGACCGGCATCAAATAATCAAGCATGGTGGGTCTAACGCATAATCGGAAATAAACGCAAATGGGATACATGCCGCTGGGCCTGGCCCGAGCGGCCTGGGGATCATGCAGCCCGAGGGGCGCCCCTAACAAGGTAAGCTAACAACATGGAATAAAAAAGGGGTACACGCCGCAGGGACGGACCCACGTGGCCTGGGAATAATGCAGCCCTGGGGGGGGGGCGCTCCCAGCTGGAAATAAAACTCGAAAGATGTCACCTGATGATGTTGAGGACGAAGGAGCATTGATGTAGCAGGCTCGATGGGCTACGGAAGCCGATCCTCACGAGCCCCCAGGCACAGGGGCCTCGGGAGGCTCTGGAGGCGCTGGCGGCTCCTCATGGGCCATCTCCATCCCTGCCAGGGCTGCGGAACGCCTGGCCTCTCGTGCCCCCATGATGCCCCTCATGAGGCGCTGGTACGTGTCAGCCGTGTTCGGCAAGCTGTAAGGCATGCGAACATAGCTGTGGGGTGGGCCTCCGCAGCACCCCATTCGCGAGGGCCAGAGGCGCTCCAGAGAGGCGACTCGGTTGAGCCCTGGTATGTCGATGCAGACGCACAGCCCACCATCCTCTCCTGGATGGGGAGCCACTGCTGGTAGGCGGCAGCCGCCTTTCATGACTCTTGACTCCTGTAGCTCCTGAATGGCCATGCCGACGAACTCCTGAGGGTCTGGGTCTCCTTTCCTTGCTCCTTCTTGAGGGAAACATGCTTCGAAACACGCCTCCATGTGGTGCCCAAGCGCCTCCCTCGTGACCCTAGCTAGGTCGGTGGCCCTCCAGGGGAGAGCCCCCGAGCCCTGCCTGAGGAGGGCGCCGGGCGCGCTTTCCTATGCGATGGAAGGAGGTTCCCCCTGGGCAGGCGCGGGCCCAGAGGGGCATGCCTCCTGAGTGGTCGGGCCGGACGATGTCTTCTTATTCTTAGGGGCGGTCTCGGGAGGCCTCCTGCTTCCACGATCCGGGTCTTCCAGTGACGCGGCCTAAAAGGCTCGTTCCAGGGAACACACTGCGTCCTTCTCTTCACAGGGCACCGTGATGACTCCGCCGCTTCCTGGCATCTTGAGGACGTTGTAGCCGTGGTGAGTTACGACCATGAACTTGGCCAGCGCTTGGTACCCAAGGATGGCGTTGTACGGCAGGCGAATGTGAGCGACGTCGAAGTCGATGAGCTCGGTGCGGTAGTTGTCGCGTGCCCCGAAGGTGACAGGGAGGCGGACCTGCCCAATCGGGACCGTGGAGCTGTCGGTGATACCGGAGAAAGGCTTGGTTGGCTGAAGCTGGCTGTGGTGCACTTGGAGGTTGTTGAATGTCTCCACGGACAGGACATTGAGCCCTGCCCCGCCATCGATGAGGGTCTTGGTGACCACCACGTTGCTGACGATCGGGGAGCAAAGCATCGGGAGAACTCCGGCTGTAGCCGCACACTTGAGCTGATCTGCTGAGCTGAACGTGATGGCGCACGCCGACCACCTGAGAGGGCGCGTGGCTTCGAGCCTGGGAGGACTGTGTTCACTTCACGGGCGAACTGCTTGAAGATGCGCTGAGAGGCTGGGGCTTGTGCCCCGCTTAGGATGCAGGCGATTGCGCGCGGCTCCTGGAAGCCCCCAGCCCCCTCGTCCTGGTGGCGGTCCTCGTTTCTCCTTGGCTATGACGGCAGCGGTGGGAGGCCTGCGTTGCCTTGCGGGCGATCCTCACGAGGCTGATCCCTCCAGTCTCCCTCGTGAGGCTGATCTTGCCAGCGATCCTCGCGAGGTTGATCGCGCCACCCTTGGCGCGGGCCACAGTCTTCCCAGCGTCCTGCGTTCCTTCCTCCTCCTCGGCCGTAGCCCCGGTCACTGCGGTCAGGGCGACGGCCGATCCTTCCTTCTCGCACGGCTCGGAGCTCTTGACATTCGTTGGTGTTGTGGGTGTGGAGGCCGTGGTACACACAGTATCGGCTGCCCTTGGAAGGTTCGGGCTGATCTCTGCCCCGCTTGGTGTCTGGTTCTGCCGCGAGCACGGCAGCCCCCTTGCGCTTCACATCCTTGGCCTTGGGCTTCTTCTCTTCTGGGTCTGCGGCAGGCAGCTCGAGGAGGGAGAGACGCCCTTCCTCGGCCCTGGCACACTTGGTTGCCAGGTTGAACAATTCCAAGGAAGTGCACAGGTCTTCATGCATCGCCAGCTCCTCCTTCATCTTGACGTCGCGCACGCCGTCGGAGAAGGCCGAGATGATGGCCTCCTCAGTCACCTTGGGAATCTTGAGGCGCGCGTTGTTGAAGCGCTGGATGTAATTCTGCAGGGTCTCCCCGGGCTGTTGCTTGATGCGGCGCATGTCGCTCACGGCGGGTGGCCGGTCGCGAGTGCCTTGGAAGTTGGCGATGAAGCGGATGCACATCTCGTCCCAGGAGGAGATTGTGCCTGGAGCCAGGTTCAGGAGCCAGGTGCGGGCCCCGTCCTTGAGTGCCATGGGGAACTAGTTCGCCATGACCTTCTCGTCTCCATTGGCAGCTTCGATGCCCAGCTCGTAGAGCTGGAGGAACTCCACAGGGTCAGCCGTGCCGTCGTAGCAAGGAGGCAAGTCTGGCTTGAACTTGCCGGGCCACGCGACACTGCGTAGCTCGACGGTGAAGGCGCGGCAGCCTGCTATGGCCACGGGAGGCCTTGGATGACGGGGAGCTTGGTCTTGCATGTCCCCACACGCTGCAGCTGGGAGTAGCACGGGGTCTTGACGCGCGGGAGCAGGAGCATGGTCGCAACGTGCTGGAGCAGGGAGCGCCCGAGCAGCTTCTTGCGGGCGAGGGACTTCTTGACAGCTCTGCTCTTGCTACGCTGGCGCCTGACGGAGCGGGTTTCGCCTAGGGTCCACGCGCCTTGGAGCCATGGCGCCTTCCTGAGGAGGAGGCGGTCGGGGCGCCGCTGGAGCTTCATTGCCCGCGCGGGGCGGGGTGTGGTGCAGCGGAACGGATGGCGCAGGAGAGCCCCATGCGGCGCGGACGAGCTCGGCGACGCGATTGAGCCATTCTTCGTAGATGTCGTTGATGGGATGGTAGTGCAGGAGCTCGTTCGCTGCGATGAGTGCAGCCCGAGCCTCCATGGGCGCGCGGAGCGGGCGGGACGAAGAACCAGCTGGGGTGAGCGAGGGAGTTGTGGTGCGGCCGTCTTGCCGCACGGACGGATGCTGGGATGATGCTTGCTTCTCGTCCCCTGCCGGGCCGGTGGCGGCGTTGACGGCAGGTGATGGGGAACGGCGAGGACGCCCGCCGACAGGGGCCGTCTGGGCGACGCGGGAAGTGAGCGCGTCCCGGCGCTCGGTGCGGGCCCGACGAGCGTCAGACATGGGCGTGATGGTCGGAGGAGAACGGGTTGGTGGAAGACGAATCCCGGCGCACCCCTACCTGGCGCGCCAAATGTCGGATTTCGGGTTCCGGCAAACCCTTGAGGTTCGAACACTGGGGTGCCCGCGGAGATTTCGCCTCCTGCCTACCTGCACCCCTCCGCCTCGCTAAGATCTAAACTATGGAAGGAACAACACAAGAGACACAGGGTTTATACTGGTTCGGGCCACCGTTGTGGTGTAATACCCTACTCCAGTGTGTGGTGTGATGGATTGCCTCTTGGGCTGATGATGATGAACAATACAAGGAAGAACAGCCTCGCGAGGGTCTGTTCTTGGCTGGTGCGATGAACTGCTGGGAGGAGCTCAGTCACCCTTCTCTCTCTCTCTACCTGATCTTCTCTATCCTTCCATCCCTCTCTTTTCTTCCCCTTCAACTCTCTTTGCTCTGTGGGTGGCTGGTCCTATTTATAGAGGCCCTGGTTCTCTTCCCAAATATCAAGCAGGAAGGGAGCCAACAATGGCGGGCTAATTTGAAGGGGGACAGCTAGTATCAGCTATCCTGACAAAAGTAGTCTTCGCCTGCGCAAAGCTCTGGTGATGACGTCGTCTTGGGCTCCACGGTGACCTCCGTCTCGTAGTCCTCCTGGTCTTGGTCTTGTTGCACTGAAATGGCAACCTTTGCCTGATGCCTCGGTACTCTGCGGCTGCGCTTGCCCCCTTTGCACCAAAGAGGAAGGGAGGACACTGCGCGGGCTGGCACCCGCCTGGCACCCCCGGTCGTCATGGCTTGCGTCACGGGCACCTCGTGAGGTACCCCTCCTTGATCTCTCCGCCTCCTCGTGAGCCAGCCTGACGAGGCCGCGCCTGAGGAAGCTCCGCGTCGTCCGCCCCGCGAGGCTTGGCCCCTCGCGAGGGTCTTGGGTTTGTGTTGGTGAAGATGGGCCGTGCTGGGCCCCCCTTTGAGCCACGCCGCAGGCCGCAGGCAGGAAAGTCTAGGGACCCCGTTCCCAGAATGCCGACACCCTCTTCTGACAATTCTTATCCCAAGGCAGGTTACTTTCGACAACCCCTTAATCCTTCCGATTCCAATTACCAGGTGACTCCTCCCACATCCTCTGGCGAGTCAACAGCGACCCAACTCCCTTCCCTTAAGACCGTAGCTGGGTAAATGTCTTATCCCTTTCTCTTGATGTTTTATACTTCATATGTTGTGCTTAACTTTTCACCTCTTTTTCTATTTGTAGAGCTAAAGCTAGACCCAGCAAAAAGGCTCGGGTGGACAATCCGCCCAAAGACCAGGTGGTACTTGAACAGGAGCAAACGGTTGAACCAGAACAGACGCCCGATCCGGAGGGTCCAAACCCAGAAGCCACGTTTGACAAACCACCTCCTCAAGATCTGAATATTGATAATCAACCAGAGGCTGACACTGCTGTTCCTGACAGTGAACCGGCAGATCCAATCCGGGCTAATGAAAGGTCTTCCAGTCCGGTGAGAGCCACTGGCACTCCACCATCACCCGTAAAAACTGCTGGAGGTCAAGGAGACGATGTTATCATTACCGGTATGGGCCACAGCTCCCCTGGCCATCCTGTAATCTTGGCCAAACATAGTGCCAAGGAAGAACGTGCTGCGATGGAGAAGGGTAAATGGAGCACTGATTTGTCAAGCTACACCCATCTCAATGCTGAAGAACTCCACTCCGGTTTTTTAAACCATCTTCACTCAAACCATGAATTATGAAGCCGGTTTGGTGAATTTAATGAAGGAACGCTATGAGGTATTTTCATCACATTTTATTTCTTGATTCCAAAGTATAGATGTCGGTGTCAAAACCGGCGGATCTTGGGTAGGGGGTCCCGAACTGTGCGTCTAGGCCGGATGGTAACATGAGGCGAGGGAGACGAAGTTTTACCCAGGTTCGGGCCCTCTCGATGGAGGTGAAATCCTACGTCCTGCTTGATTAATATTGATGATATGGGTAGTACAAGAGTAGATCTACCACGAGATCAGAGAGGCTAAACCCTAGAAGCTAGCCTATGGTATGATTGTTGATGTGTATGTTGTCCTACGGACTAAAACCCTCCGGTTTATATAGACACCGGATAGGGTTAGGGTTACATAGGTTACAATGGTAGGAGATCTGAACATCCGTATCGCCAAGCTTGCCTTCCACGCCAAGGAAAGTCCCTTCCGGACACGGGACTAACTCTTCAATCTTGTATCTTCATAGTCCAGGAGTCCGGCTGAAGGTATAGTTCGGCTATCCGAACACCCCCTAATCCAGGACTCCCTCAGTAGCCCCTGAACCAGGCTTCAATGACGATGAGCCCGGCGCGCAGATTGTCTTCGGCATTGCAAGGCGGGTTCCTCCTCCAAGTACTTCATAGAAGATTTTGAACACAAAGATAGTGTCCGGCTCTGCAAAATAAGTTTCCGCATATTGCCATAGAGAGAATAATATTTACACAAATCTAATCTGCTGATGTATTCCATAGTGTGACATCACACCACGGCCAAGCTTTTATTCGAACCGTTTTACTGTCCCATCTTAGCGCATTATGCGAGGCGGTTTCCTTGGCACGTCTTGTTAAAGCAGAGATCGTGTCCCCTTATTCCGGGATTCTCATCAATACGGGCGTGGGTAACCCAACCGCTTCTAGGACTCCTAGATCATAGGCAAGTCCAAACGGACACGGGGAGGACGCTCGATATCCACCCTCTTTATAAAGGGACGAGGCCTTTTATTTTTCCCTCCCGTGCTCAATCGAATCATCCCCCCACCTCAAGCTCAAACACCCAAAGTTCAGGTTAGGTGCTCCGAACCTTCAGTCATGTCCGAATCTAGCCTTCAAGGCCGATGGGTGCCTTCTTCCATCATGGAAGAAGACGTCAAAAACTTGAGGGAGGCCAGATATTTGACCGCCGAGATTCTGCATCGGCTGCCTCCCCGGGGGCAGGCCGTCCCCTCCCCTGATCCCAACGAGAGCGTCATGTTCGTCTCCCACTTCCTCCGAGGTCTAGGCCTTGCATTGGATCCTTTTGTCAGGGGCTTGATGTTTTACTACGGGCTAGATTTCCATGATCTAGCTCCGGACTCCTTTCTTCATATCACGACATTTATTGTTGTGTGCGAGGCCTTCCTCCGGGTTACCCCTCACCTTGGCCTATGGCTCAAGACCTTTGAAGTAAAACCGAAGATGATCGAGGGGCAACATGCGGAGTGTGGAGGTGCCTCAATACGCAAGATGACGGGAGCTGCATGGCCCAAAGGTTCCATTCCAGAGGTGTCTGAATTGTGGCAACAGGAGTGGTTCTACATCACAGCTCCTAGGAGTGCCAAGTGGGCGGCCGCCCCTGTCTTCTGCCCGGGCCCTCCACCACAACTGATGTCATGGATTAGCAGAGGATTGAGCTGGGGTACGGCCAAGGACGTGCCTATACTGCAGAGCCGCATTCAAGATCTCTTTAATGGAGATTTCAGTTTGGTTGCGGTAGCACAAGTTATGCTGCTTCGCCAAGTCCAGCCTTGCAAACGCCGGCCTCTCCGCTTGTGGGAGTTTAATCCCAAGGGACCGCGCGCCATTCAAAATTTCCTCGGCCTGACGCATGAGGAGATGTAAAAGTCATTCTTCGGACCTCAGGTGGAGTGTCTGGAAATCACCGAGGATGCGGGCCTGAGTAGCAACCGCGCCGCCGGACAGGTAAGCCATCTTCCGGCCAAACATACTATCTCTCCTTTGTTACGAAGTTATTTCTGAGAGTTCGCTTTTTGACCAGGACTGGCTAACAAAGGCGAAGTTGATTCGGTGTTCGGCCCCCCTCCCTGAGGGTTTGGAAAATCCGGTATTGGAAAAGATGCTCCAGACCACACCCTGCCCGGAGCCTTTAAAGGAAAATACTACGGATGGTAATGCGGGCGGACGCGGGCCCTCAACGCTGCCCATTCTAGCCGAGGGAGCGAGCGTCTCCATGAAGGAAGATGACCAGAAGAGGAAAAGAACTGCGCCCGGGGATTCGGAAGCCGAAACTTCCAAACGAGGGAAGAAGTTTCCCACAGAGGGTCCTACCTCGGGGGGCGCCATTGCCGCACAAAGTCCATGAGGGGATCAATTCTCCCACGAGTCGTAAGTGACCCAAAATACCTTAATAGTACAGATATGTCGTTTTGCAGTTCGGGCCTTAGCCCCTCTCAAATGAGCTTGTCTTCAGGGGATCTTCTTCCAGAGATGATGGAGAGCAAAACGCCCCCTCCGGACTCCTCCGCTCCAGAAGCGGGCGACCTTGAAGTGTCGTCGCGGAGGGCCTCTCCGAGTCCGGCGAGGCCAGAAGATAATCCTGTTGACCCCCGAAGTTCCTAGTGTCCGGCTCCCGAAGAGAGCAGACAAACGAGTCCGGCACCAACTAGTGTGCGGTCGGATGTTCTGAGGGAGTTGGTGGGGCGAGCGGCCATCTCAGATGAACACCGTGTGCTAATGAATACGGTGATGGAGAGAATCTCGTCCACCAAAAGCGGATTGCATAAAGCTTTTATGAGTCTATTGACGGGGTTTGAGGTACGTAAAATAATGTATGATAGTCCTGCACATACTAAGTGTGCCCTGTGTAGATAGTAGCCCCTGAGACTCTGGTTGTCGTCGGAAACGACGACGAACAGAGGATCATATTCCCAGGTAATAACCATACTGCCTCGATGTGCAGGTGATGGAAGCTCCGGTGGCTAGCCGGACTAGTGACTTTGCCCATTTAGAACGGCAGTTGGATGCGGCGGACGCCGACATCGAGCTTGTTAACAAAAGTCTTGACGAGCACATGGTAAGTGTCATTATCTGGTGAACGTCACATAGGAAGAGTAGCATGGTGCCAGTATCTTTAATATGTTGTGGCTGCAGATGGGGCTGCCAATGTTGAAGCCTTGCGGGCAGAACTTGCCCGAGCCAAGGAACAAGCGAGGGTGGGTAATGCGGTTGCTTTAAAGGCGGCCGAAGAGTTGCAAGCCGAGAAGGCCGCACATGGCGAGAGCCGAGACAAGATGGCCAAGATGGCCATAGAATTAAAAGCCGCCGCCGACCATTGCCGGGCTCTTGAAAAGGAAAACCAGGCGAAGGCACCGGACCTTGAGAAGGCTGCTGCGACGAGAAAGGACCTCCGCTCTGCTATGAGGACAAAGAAGGAGGAGCTGCGGGAAGCCGAGGATATTGTAGCTGGGAAATCCTTTATGTTGCGGAGGAAGTTTAGAGATCCACGGTATGCCCCGTGGATCGGCTGTGGAGCTCGGAGGATGTGTATATGGATTTGGCGGCGAGCGCTGCCAATGCGGCCAAGTACTTCCAGGGTCAGACGGACTGTGGAGTAGACCAGCTGTTTTGGAGATAATTCCATACTCCCGAGCGCCCACTTTCATTGACTGACCAATTAGCCGAATGGGCCGAACTAAATAGGTTGTCCGGACTCTCCATGAGGTCTGTTGTGGATCAGTTATGGCCGGAAGGGTCAAAACCAAACAGCTATTTCAGCTTGGTGCAGCAGTTACTTGATGTGATGCCGCGCATTGATGTGATGAAGAGGTCGGCATGCATAGAGGGCGCACGGATGGCCTTTGCCTGTGTCAAGGCATACTGGGCGGAGGTGGATGCTACCAATGTTGCAGCGCGGGATTCGGCCATAGGTCGAAAGGCTGCTGAGCACTACTTTGAAGAAGTTCTTGAGGGTGCCCGTTTGGTAGAGACCCAGTGCTCAAAAAATATTATGTTTGAGTGATATGTAATCTCATTATAAGTGAAATGCTTTTATAGAGTTTTTATAAGGCTATTTTTCTACTTTTGCCTAAAAGTAATATGATGCCTCCTGGGCGGCCGTTTTTGTACACATGTGTATAACCTGAAAGATTGCAGTCGTCGGCTTCAACCCCCACGCATATAATGCGGAGGTGCTAGCAAAAACACGCGTTCACACTTAACCCAACATCTTGGTCCTATTAAGGAGGTGATAGCGGAGCGAGCGAGGCAACCGGACTATAATGCTTTAACACTTTCACTTAGTCATAGGAGTTTGACAGTGGGGCTACTAGATAGCCCCTGGTGGCTCCGCACTCTCCCGATCTCGGGGTGCGTATATGCCTGGCCGGAAAACGGCCCTTCGTTAAGGCGGAGGAATTCTAACATTCCCATAGGTCATCGAGTGGTTGACCAGTCTCACGCTATATCATGACAGTCAGTTTTCAGCTTTCTCTACTGAGGTGCTCATCCGGATGAACCAGGGCACAATCGCAGTAGTTCTCCTGGTGCTACCTTAGCCGGTAAAGCGGAACGTAAGGCACCAAAACACAGGAGCCGGGCAAACCCAACATTTGACCAAAGATAATGATTCGGAGCTGATGCATATAGGGACAAACTCGCGACGCCGAACACTCCCTAAGGTATTCGGTCTTTGTGGTATAAACCGGGCCTAAATAATGGCCTTTGCAAGAAGCCCCTTGTGTCCAGGTACGTGCATTGTTCTGGCATGGCCACATGCCAAGTCGTCAGCATCCTTCACAACGGTGGATATGTATCAACAAGAGATAGTAAAAGAGGTTTACGCAGGGTCTTAATCGAAAAAGAATCCTTTGAGCGGGTCCCTACTGCACGTCTGCGCCTGTGTCTCCATTGTGCCGTATCTTGGACGGGTGTAGCACGATGATCGTCTGTAAAAGAGAGGAAGTTAAGTGAAAGAGTTGTCGTGCAAAAAGATAGTTTTTAAAGAAACCATGTATAATTGAAGATGATAAGAAATTGCCACTTGTCTGCGTGCGTTGAGCCCCTTGTATTGACGAATAGGGGTCTGATCACTTATTCGGTGTAAATAACGGCGCCGGACTCGATCGCTTGTCCGGACGTCTTTAATGTTCGGCTGCCAAGGCAGCCTCACTCTCTTCGGCGCTCAGAGAGCGCTTGATATCTCCGTGCATTGTAATGATGCCACGTGGACCGGGCATCTTGAGTGTGAGGGAGGCGTAGTGTGGTATTGCATTAAAGCGAGCGAAAGCTTCGCGTCCTAGCAGTGCTTGATAGCCACTTTGAAACGAGCGATGTGGAAAGTTAAATGCTCGCGACGGAAGTTATCGGGGGAGCCGAATATAACTTGTAGTAGGAGGGAGCCCGTACAACGAGCCCCTGAGCCTGGCGTTACTCCTTTAAAGGTAGTATTGCTATGGCGAATTTGTGTTGGGTCTAACCCCATCCCGCGGATTGTATCCTGGTATATTAGGTTTAGGCTGCTGCCGCCATCCATCAAGACTCGTGTGAAGTGATATCCTCCAATTACTGGGTCTAATACCAAGGCAACCCATCCTGCGTGTCGGATACTTGCTGAGTAATCACGATGGTCGAAAGTGATCGGTTGAGACGACCATTGGCAGGACTTCGAGGTGACAGGCACTTGGGTATATTTTCCTGGGGGTGCCGCATTGTTTTTTCCCTTGATCACGTGTAGTACGTTCACTGTTTTGACTTCTGGTGGGAATTTCTTTTGTTCCCCCGTGTCTTGCTTGGGGGGCTCGTCCTCCTCTTCACTTGGTGTGTCCTCCCCCTTGTGTACGGCGTTGAGCTTGCCGGACTGCTTGAAGACCCAACATTCTCTGTGGGTATGATTAGCAGGTTTACCCGGGGTACTGTGGATCTGACATACTTGGTCCAAAATTTTGTTGAGGCTGGACAGTTCATCCCTGGTGCCTTTAGTGGGCGACTTTTGACCTGGCCGAGAGCTTTTGAATCCGGCGTTTACTGCCGTGCCCTTCGTGCTGTCTTCTTTATTCCGGCATTTGTTATTGCTGTTGCGCCATGATTTCCCGTTTCCATCTCTAACTTCCGATGTATTGGGGTCGCTGGTGCTGCATCTGGCTAGCCAGCTGTCCTCACCCGCGCAAAAGCGGGTCATGAGGTTTGTTAATGTGGCCATCGTTCTCGGCTTATTTTGGCCGAGGTGTCTGGCGAGCCATTCGTCACGGACGCTATGCTTGAAAGCCGCTAAGGCTTCGGCGTCTGGACAGTCGACAATCTGGTTCTTTTTAGTAAGAAACCTATTCCAAAGCTTTCGGGCTGACTCTCCGGGCTGCTGAGTTATATGGCTCAGATCATCCACATCCAGAGGTCGGACATAAGTCCCTTGAAAATTTGCCCGAAAGGCGTCTTCGAGCTCTTCCCAACTTCCAATGGAGCTTTCGGGGAGGCCTTTGAGCCAGTGACGAGCTGGCCCTTTGAGCTTGAGGGGTAAGTATTTGATTGCATGGAGATCATCTCCTCGAGCCATATGGATATGAAGGATATAGTCCTCAACCCAAACCCCAGGGTCTGTTGTTCTGTCGTATGCCTCTATGTTTACGGGTTTGAATCCCTCTGGAAATTCATGGTCCAACACCTCATCGGTGAAACACAGGGGGTGTGCGGCACCCCTATAGCTGGGTGTGCCGCGTTGTTTGGATACTTGTTGTGTTGCATTGTATGCTGGTGGGCGCTTGCGTGGTCCATAGATGGATCTTGTTGCGCCGTCCTTTGGGTACGAACCCTTGCCTGGGTCGTCTGTTGTATTGCGAGCGGCGTTGTATGCCGCTCTGTGTTGGTGGAGGGGTCGTCTATCCGACCAGGTGGCTGCTTTGATATTTGGTTGTGGGGGGTCTGCGGCCTCCTCATTGAATTCGGGTAGCAGCTTCCGCTTTGGGTAGCTCTTGGAGGGGCGATTGTTGCCGTACCTTGCTGCTATGTTGAGTATTTTGCTCCATCTAATGTGGAGTGTGTCTTGCGCAGCCTTGAGCCTTTGCTTCTGTTTTTTCAGACTCCTCACGGTGGCAACAAGCCTTTTACGGGCAGTCTGCTGCTCTGGGTGTCTGTCCGGCGTTATGTCGTCCGGACCATTATCCTTGATAGGATTTGTTTGTTCGGTTTGATTATCTGGATTGCCGTTGTCCGGCAGCGGTTCGCCCTGCTCCAATGCTGGGTCTGTGTGATCGCTATTTCTGTCGAGGCGGGATTTGGGGCGGCTCTTGCATTGCTGCTTTGATTGCTTTTCGAGGGAACAAGCCTTCGGTGCGTCCTTCCGCTCCTCATCGTCATCTTTTGGTGCGTCCACCATGTATACGTCATATCACGAGGTGGCGTTCCAGGGCCCAATAGGCGCTGGTTCTTCACCGTCTCCTTCATCGGCGTCCATACAATCGATGTCTTCTGAGTCGAAGTCGAGCATGTTAGTTAAATCGTCGACAGTGGCTACAAAGTGGGTGGTGGGCGGGCTTTGAATTTCTTCATCGTCCGTACCCCAACCTTGCTGACCGTAGTCCGGCCAGGGCTCTCCTGATAAAGAGAGAGACTTCAGTGACTTCAGGATATCGCCGAAAGGCGAGTGCTGAAAGATGTCTGCGGCAGTGAACTCCATGATCGGCGCCCAATCGGATTCGACCGGCCGGGGCGCGGAGGGTTCGGAGTCCGGAGAGGAGTCCGGCTCCTTGGAGTCACGAGCCTCGCAGAGTACGGGGCTTGTGTTTGGCTCAATCGCCGTTTGGATCACAGCCCCCGAGGTGGCGTCCAACCGCCCATCCTTGATCGGCGCGGTCGGCTCCGAACTAAGGGTCGGAGCCGATGCGGGTGCGGCCTCCAGGGCACTGTTCAGCGGCAGAGCTAGATCATGCTCGTCGTGACAGTGCGGCACGCTCGGCAGTGGTTCGAATCCGTCGAGGATCAAGTCCCCGCGGATGTCAGCCGTGTAGTTTAAACTTCCAAATCTGACCTGACGGCCAGGGGCGTAGCTTTCGATCTGCTCTATATGGCCAAGTGAATTGGCCCGCAGTGCGAAGCCGCCAAAGACGAAGATCTGTCCGGGGAGGAAGGTCTCACCCTGGACTGCATCGCCATTGATGATCGTAGGAGCCATCGGGCCTGACAGCGACGGCACAGAGGAACTCTCAATGAAAGCACCAATGTCGGTGTCAAAACTGGCGGATCTCGGGTAGGGGGTCCCGAACTGTGCGTCTAGGCCGGATGGTAACAGGAGGCGAGGGACACGAAGTTTTACCCAGGTTCGGGCCCTCTCGATGGAGGTAAAACCCTACGTCCTGCTTGATTAATATTGATGATATGGGTAGTACAAGAGTAGATCTACCACGAGATCAGAGAGGCTAAACCCTAGAAGCTAGCCTATGGTATGATTGTTGATGTGTATGTTGTCCTACGGACTAAAACCCTCCGGTTTATATAGAGACCGGATAGGGTTAGGGTTACATAGAGTCGGTTACAATGGTAGGAGATCTGAACATCCGTATCGCCAAGCTTGCCTTCCATGCCAAGGAAAGTCACTTCCGGACATGGGACGTAGTCTTCAATCTTGTATCTTCATAGTCCAGGAGTCCGGCTGAAGGTATAGTTCGGCTATCCGAACACCCCCTAATCCAGGACTCCCTCAATAGACATCAACCAAAGTAGCCCCCAAGGGCTAAACATCATAAACCGGGACTTTGTAATATCTTAATCCTTGCATGCTGATCCTTAATATGTCAAGTCCTCAATAAAACAAAACCGATACTTTATCATTGTATTCACGTAGTTTTCATTGGTGTAGCCCCCAAGGGCCGGTTTAGCTTAGCGAGGTAAACCGGGTCTTGAATCAATGCATCAGTCTTGAACAGATGTACATTAGTCCCCAAGTGTTAAGGATAATGCTTGCATTGTACTTGAGACTTGTGAAAGATTTGTTGATAACAAAGCAAATAGGCATCAGCCCCCAAGTACAAAGTGCATAACTTGTTATACGCTTGGTACTTCATAACCTGTTTCTGATGACACACCTCACCTTTGTAGGCTGAGCTGAATAAGAAGGATGCTCAAACCGCAGACCTTCATGAAAACATCAAGACGCAGCAAACGGAGGCTGCCAAAGCCAAAGAAGAGCTGACCAACACTTTAGCAGCTATGGAGAGGCTGAAAGCAACTTTTGATAAAGAGCGTGCAGCTTGGGAGACAGAGAAAGCCGGTTTGACCAAGAAGGCCGAGGACGCAGAAGCAGCGCTGAAGCCGGTGGTTGACGAACTGACCGACTTGAAGCGGCAAAGTAACGCCATGACTTCCGCCGTGTTTGGTAAGTACCTCCTTACTCAGTTTGCCTAAGTCATAAGATCTTATCATTGACCAGTTTACTGATATTAAACCGTGACAGGCACCCACATTGCTCATCTGGGTTCTGACATGCGAATGAAGCTTAAAGCTGCGTACACCTTAATAGAACAACTATATTCTGGATCCCAGCGTGCCATCTATACTGTCGCATATAACAAGCTGGCGCCATCGTTGATAAAAGAAACACTTGAGAAGCTGGCCATGCTACCTGCCCGGATTACAGAATTGAAGGAAGCAGCCGCAAGAGCAGGAGCGCTGACCGCACTAATCCGGGCCAAGGCATGGATTCCGGATCTTGAAGGGGCAGATATCATTAAAGGATATCCAAGTGTGAAGGAGGACGGTTCAGACTTCAACAATGATGACCTCCCAAAACTGACAAAGGAGATGCGGCCAATAGCCAGCAAACTAGCGGAGGACACAAACCTATCTCATTTCCAACTGGTTTACGATGCTGAAGGAAAGAGACAGCCTGCCGTGATCCATGAAGTTGACGAACTTGTGCCTCCAATCCGTAAGCATACTTACGCTCCTGACATTGACCCCTCCAGCCTTATCCATGAAGAGGCCGTGTTTCAAGCCTTAACCGGAATCGATTGGTCAACGGTTGATTTCCAGCGCCTGGGGAGGGATGAAGAGGATGCGACTGCTCAGGATGACCCTCAATTGTCAAGCCGTCAGGATGACCATTTTGCAAAGCCTTTTAAGATGGACCTCAATCTTTAACCAATCATCATTTTAACTTTGACAAGTTCAGGGTCCATGGGATTGACTTGTCAAACGTTCGATGGGTCAAACCAGGTTTACCTGGACGGAGTGGCTTACTTAAAGAGGCAGGTTAACCCGGGGTTTTAGATGTGTACATATGGCTTCCAAGCCTGGCTTGATAGCCTATTACAAGGGTGCAAGCTCATTGTTCTTTGAGAAGCAAGGAGTCCCCGGGTAATATTTGAGCTGTGCTCAGTGGTTACCTATGTTTGAGTTGTGCTTAATACATCAAACTCTCTTTGGTTCCACATAATTTCCTTTTGGCTTGAAGCCTATCAAGGGGTGTAGCTATGGTGTGAATACAACCAAGCCCCCTAGTGATATCCCTTTTTGGTTTTAAACCAATCAAGAGGCGTAGCTATGGTTCGGATACGACCAATCCCCCTAGTGACTTTCGTTATATCTGTGTGGCTGTATAGGCCGGTTTAATATAATGCCGCTTTGACAAGAAAAGCTCCTGTAGGCTCACACATGATTTAAAAAAGAACAGAGACCCTGCTATATTCGAGGCTCCGGTTTATTATATAATATATACATTGTCATAAATATGTACATAAGAAGAGCCTGTGGCTCAAGTATAGTAAGGCCGAAGAAGAGCTATATTCCACGGCCGCTTGGTCTCCTCCTCCGATTTACGTGAGTCTTTATGATCTCGAACATCAATGAGGTAATATGACCTGTTGTGTAGATTTTTGCTGACCACAAAGGGTCCTTCCCAAGGTGGGGATAACTTGTGCATATCAGTCTAATCCTGGATGAGCCGGAGTACCAAATCGCCCTCTTGAAAAGTTCTGTTCTTAACCCGGCGGCTGTGATAACGTCGGAGATCTTGTTGATAAATCGCCGAACATGCTGTGGCAAGATCACGCTCTTCATCTAACAGGTCCAGTGACTCCTGACGTGCCTTCTCATATCAGCTTCAACATAAGCCGCCACACAGGGCGAGTCGTGACGAATGTCACTAGGAAGAACCTCCTCTACTCCATAAACCATGAAGAAAGGCGTGTAACCCATAGATCTGTTAGGTGTGGTATTGATGCTCCATAACACAGAAGGTAACTCTTCCACCCAAAAACCCGGCGTTCGCTTTAAAGGAACCATAAGCCAGGGTTTAATACCTCTCAAAATTTCTTGGTTTGTCCTCTCTGCTTGACCATTTGACTAGGGGTGAGCCACTGATGCTATATCAAGACGGATGTGCTCACGTTGGCAAAATTCCTCCATCTCACCCTTTGACAGATTAGTACCATTATCAGTTATAATGCTGTGTGGAAAACCAAACCAGAATATCACCTTTTTGATGAATTGAACCGCCGTGGCTGCATCACACTTACTGACTGGTTCTGCTTCCACCCACTTGGTAAACTTGTCAACTGCCACTAACAGGTGGGTCTTTTTGTCCTTGGATCTCTTAAAGGTCCAACCATATCAAACCCCCAAGTTGCAAACGGCCAAGTTATTTGAATCATCCTCAATTCCTGAGCTGGATCATGAGCGCGGCGTGCAAATTTTTGAAAACTGTCACATCTTTTGACTAAATCCTCAGCATCAGCATGGGCTGTCAACCAATAGAAACCGTGACGAAAAGCCTTGGCCACCAAGGATTTTGAACCGGCGTGGTGAACACAATCTCCTTCGTGGATTTCGCGCAAGATCTCACAACCCTCTTGAGGAGACACACAACGCTGAATTGCTCCTGTGACGCTGTAACGATGTAACTCCCCATTGATGATGGTCATTGACTTGGAACACCGGATTATCTGCCGGGCCAAGGTTTCGTCCTCCGGTAACTCGCCCCGGTTCATGTAAGCCAAGTACGGGACTGTCCAATCTGGTATAACATGCAAAGCTGCCACCAATTGGGCCTCCGGGTCAGGAATGGCCAACTCCTCCTCTGTTGGTATCTTGACCGACGGATTATGTAATACATCAAGGAAGACATTAGGTGCGACCGGTTTATGCTGAGAACCAAGGTGACTTAAAGCATCCGCCACTTCATTCTTGCGCCGGTCTATATGGTCAACTTGACAACCCTTGAAATGACCAGCCACAACGTCAACCTCTCATCGATATGCAGCCATGAGTGGGTCCTTAGAATCCCAAGTGCTAGATACCTGCTGAGCCACCAGGTCCGAGTCACCGAAGCACTTAACCCGGCTTAAGCTCACCTCTTTAGCCATCCGAAGACCATGGAGTAAGGCCTCATACTCAGCTGCATTATTAGTACAAGGGGACACTAAGCGAAGTACATAACAAAACTTGTCACCTCGTGGGGAAGTTAATATGACTCCAGCCCCGAGCCTTCCAATTGCCTGGACCCATCAAAGTGAATAGTCCAATAAGTGTTATCTGGCTTTTCCTCTAGTGCCTGCAACTCTGTCCAATCATTGATGAAGTCCACGAGTGCTTGTGATTTGATTGTTGTGCGAGGTGTATATTTGAGCCCGTGAGGTCCAAGGTCAATAGCCCACTGTCGGTGTCAAAACCGGCGGATCTCAGGTAGGGGGTCCCGAACTGTGCGTCTAGGCCGGATGGTAACAGGAGACAGGGGACACTTTGTTTTACCCAGGTTCGGGCCCTCTCGATGGAGGTAAAACCCTACTCCTGCTTGATTAATATTGATGATATGGGTAGTACAAGAGTAGATCTACCACGAGATCAAGGAGGCTAAACCCTAGAAGCTAGCCTATGGTATGATTGTTGTGTATGGAGTTGATTGCCTACGGACTACAACCCTCCGGTTTATATAGACACCGGATAGGGTTAGGGTTACACAGAGTCGGTTACAATGGTAGGAGATCTTGAATATCCGCATCGCCAAGCTTGCCTTCCACGCCAAGGAAAGTCCCATCCGGACACGGGACAAAGTCTTCAATCTTGTATCTTCATAGTCCAGGAGTCCGACGGAAGGTATAGTCCGGCTACCCGAACACCCCCTAATCCAGGACTCCTTCAGTAGCCCCTGAACCAGGCTACAATGACGACGAGTCCGGCGCGCAAATTGTCTTCGGCATTGCAAGGCAGGTTCCTCCTCCAAGTCCTTCGTAGAAGATTGTAAACACTAAGAGTAGTGTCCGGCTCTGTAAAATAAGTTTCCACATATTGCCATAGAGAGAACAATAACACAAATCAAATCTGCTGATGTATTCTGCAGTGCGCCATCACACTATAGCCAAGTCCTTTACTCGAATCGTTTTTACTTTTCCGCCTCAGCATGTTTTGCGAGGCGGTTTCCTTGGCACGTCTTGTCAAAGCAGAGATCGTGTATCCTTTTTACGGGTTTCTCATCAATACGGACGTGGGTAACCCTAACCGCGCCCTTTACCACGGCGCTTGGGAGGCAAGCGAGTTTTATTAAGCAGGTGGGGACGCACAACCGCATCCGCCCACATAAGGGGATAAGGATCCACCTTTTTACCTACGCCTTCTTCCTCCTTTGCCTATCCATCTCCTGCGCACTCGAGCTCCAGCGCCCAAGCCCGCACTTCCTACCTCAACCTTTCTCCAGCGATGTCCGGAGCGGGAGGCAAGTGGAAGGTCTCCACTATCACGGAGGGTGACGTCAAAAAGCTTAGGAAGGCCAGATACTTGTCCAAAGACATCGCGCACCGGCTTCCCGAGGCGGGGCAGCTTGTCCCCACCCCAAGGCCCCATGAGAGGGTAGTATTCCTTCCCCACTTCCTCCGCGGGCTGGGTTTTCCACTTCACCCATTCGTCCGGGGGCTCATGTTCTACTACGGCCTGGATTTCCATGATCTGGCCCCGAACTTCATCCTCAACATCTCGGCGTTTATCGTCGTGTGTGAGGCTTTCCTCCGCGTCCGCCCCCATTTCGGCCTCTGGCTCAAGACCTTCAACGTCAAGCCCAAGGTGGTGCGCGGCAACCAGGCGGAGTGCGGAGGAGCCATGGCGGGCAAGATTGCCAACGTCCTGTGGTTCGAGGGCTCCTTCGTAGAGACCCTAAAGGGGTGGCAAGCCGGATGGTTTTCCATCACCGAGCCACGCGATCCGAACTGGATCGCATCCCCCGAGATCCGATCCGGACCCCCCACGCGGCTCACGTCCTGGAAAGAGACGGGCCTATCGTGGGGCAACGAGAAAGAGGTGACCGGACTAAAGACATGCATCCAGTCCCTGGTAAACAAGTCAATCAGGCTTGTAAATGTAGTCCAGGTCATGCTCGTTCGCCGAATCCTCCCGTGTCAACAACGGGACTTTACTCTGTGGGAGTTCGACCCATCATGGCACCGAACCCTTAACAGGCTCTTCGACACGACGTATGAAGACGTCTGGAAGGTGCTAATCAAAGGTGCCGGGGCTCCCGCATCCGCTTCCAAGGACCGCGGATACAGCTCGCAGCGTCATGCTAGCGAGCTAAGCCATTTTAGCCTTTTACAGGATGTTCAGCTTTTTTCATAGTTTAACTCTATGCGGGATCTAAACTCCCTTACCTTTGACAGGCTTGGCGGGCGGTATCCGGACCGATTAACTGTCCAGCTCCGCTGCCCGAAGACCCAGCCCCAGCTCTAGTGGTGAAGCTGCTGGCTCCGGCGCCTTATGTGGTGCCGGAAAAGAAGGCCAAGAAGAAGAAGACCACAGGGACTCGAAAGAGTACCCGCAACGTGGTGTTGTCGGACTCGTCGTCCGACGAGTCCGGGACGCCCTCCTCCCGTGAAAATGAGGAGGAGGAAGAAGAAAGCTCTCCCGCCCCCAGCGGAGGGAGGAAAGAAAAGGAAGGCAGCCCCAAGGGGGAAGGCCGAAGGGTCCAAGAAGAGGAAAACCCCTCCGCCGAACTACGCCCCCGATGCCGACGAGGACGAAGAGGAGTGGCCGGACAGGGCCAGGCGTCCGGCGAAATCATAAGTGTTCGGATACCAGAGTAACTCATGATATTCCTTTTGTTGCACAGCTTTCCCTAATGTCGAATATAATCATGCAGCCCGCCCCGGGCCAAACTCAACGAGTCGTCGAGCGGCTCCCTGGATTCATCGGACGTGAACTCAGTTCCGCCCGTTGTCTCCCCCCGCACTGCGGATGACGCCGAAGTGGCGTCGCAATGAGCTCTGGGGCAGGAGGAGGTGGTCCTGGAGGAGCCGCAAGGCGACCTCCCGGACTCGAGGAGTAAAGGGGACAAGACCCCCCCAGGGCTCCGAGTCCAGCTTTGATCCGGACACCGTGCCGGAATCTCTAACGATTCCGGACCGCGGCAGGCGAACTCCTTCAAAGAGGAGCAAGCCTTCTGAGCCGGCAGCCTTTGTCCAACCGGAGGTGCCGGACAATCTGCTGGCGGTGCTTGAAGGCGCCTCCATCGACGAGGAGCACCGTACTATTATGAGTACGGTGATCCAGAAGGTTCAGTCCACCAAGAGCGGACTAAGTGAAGCTTGCGCTGGCCTCCTAACAGGCTTTGAGGTAAGTAAAAATATGTAAAAATATTACCGCATAGACAGTAGCCCCTGATGCTCTGTTTGGCGTTTGGAAAGAAAACCCGAATAGAGGATCTATTAAATTTCGCAGGAGTCTAACAATAAAGAGTCAATATGCGTATGTAGGCTTCACTGCTATCCACCGCCGCACTGACTGCGGAGGTGGGTGTCCTGAAGCAGGACCTCGATCGGACCGAGCAAGAGCTCGGCCTTGCCAAGCGGTAGCTCGAGGAGACAGAAGGTAAGAAATACCTTACTGAAAAGGGTGCCTATAGAGAGGCGTGATTGCAAAAAATAACAGGATTGTACTGCTTATTGTAGGGGCCACGACTGAGGTGGCGACCCTCAAGCAGGCACTATCTAAGGCCGAAAAGAAAACGGCCGCGGAGCACACCGAGCAAGAGAAACTTGGGGCTTAGGTCGGCGAGGTGCAGCAAGAGCTTCAGGCTCTCGTGAAAAAACATGAGAGTTTGGAGCTTGAGTCAAAGACCCAAGCGTCCGAGCTCGCGGCGGCCCTTGAGACTGCCAAGTCTGCCAAGGCTGAAGCCCAAAAGGCCCTCCAAGAGTTGGAGGAGGTGAAAAAGATAGCAGCGGGTAAGGCATTCTTTATGCAAAGCAGAAATATAAAAGTAAACTACTTGTTACTTACCCGAATCCGGAGCTCTCTAGGGGCATTCGCAGATCATCCCCGCAGAGTATCCGCCGTCGCCGCATTCTACCGAGCTGAGGAGGGCAGCTCGACAGAGAAGGTGTTCTGGTCTCAGTATGCTGAGGCCGGACACCCTGTGCCCTTGAGAGACCAGCTGAAACAGCTGGTCGAGCTCCACAAGGCGGCCGAACAGGCCATGAAAGGCTTCATAGTTCGGCTGTGGCCCGGAGAGGCCCTGCCTGGGAGCTACTTCGGGCTGGTGCGGCGGCTGGTAGAGGCCTGTCCAAGGCTCGAGGTTATCAAGCGGTCCTTCTGCATCGAAGGAGCCCGTAGGGCCTTTGCCCGTGTGAAGGTGCACTGGGGTAAGCTGGACGGTGAGAAGCTTGTGAGGGACGGGCCGCCACCGGGGAAGGAGCATCGCAAGCCCGAGAACTATTACAAGGATGTTCTTGCAGGTGCCCGCCTTGTGGCGGATGAATGTACCAAGGATGTAATTTTTGAATAAACTCGTTCGTTTTTATCCTGTGCGTTGAAAACTTGTTCATAGGCGCTTTAAGCAATGCTTATTGAATTTAAAATATTATTTTCTATGCGGCCGTTTATCAAAAATTGAGAGATGGCCAGTCGTCGGCTTCTGCCCCCATGCCACTAGTGCTGGGGTGTTCGGTGATAAACCTGAGCGCTCTTTTTCCCATGGTTGGGTCCTTCGAGGGAGGCGCTCAGCACGACGAACCAGGCAATCGGACTATAATGCTTGAACACTCTCACTTAGCCATAGAACTTTATAATTTTAAATTTCGGCGAAGCCCCTAGGTCGGAAGACCGAGTTCGGGGCGCTATCTACGCCTTGGCTGGGGTTATCCAACTCCTCACTCGAAGCGGCATAAGTCTTTAGGGACTCGAAAAACCTCTCGAATAGCGACCGGTCTCTCGCCTCATCATGACAGTCAGTTTTAGCTTTCTCCACTGAGGTGCTTAACCCAGCTCAACTGGGGCACAATCGCAGTGGTTCTCCTAGTGCTACCTTAGCCGATAGAGCGGAACGTAAGGCACCAAAACATAGGAGCCGGGCAAACCCAACTATTGACCCAAATCATGATTCGGAGCCGATGCATATAGTGCTATAAGTTTGGGGTGCCGCACTTGTGGAAGTGTACGGACTTCTCACACCATGTTAAAGGGTACTGAAGCCCCTGGCGTACTTGCCGTACCACAGTGTATGGGTGCAACATGTCACAAATGAACATATATAAAAGAGAGTAATGCAAAAAATAGACAAAAAGCTATGCATTGTTTATAGAGAGGCTATTTAGCAAAGCTGAACGATACAAATAGTGCGGTAAGCTAAAAATATTGGACTATTCAGTATGTCCTAACCAGGGGCAGGCCGCGGAATTGTATTTAAAACAGGTATACCGCTCGTAACAGAGACCACCTGGGAGTTCCATAATGCGGCATGGCTTGTCTGCTTCCCTGGATCTTGCATCGTTTGTGCGGCAGTCGAATTGCCGAACAGGTTGTCCGAAGTATGGAGTCCTGAAAGTAAGAAAACATGAAAAAAAAGAATCCGGCAACCCCTAGTACGTTTTAAGCCGTATTTTGGGCGTGCCGTTATTGTGCCCCTTCCCCTGTGCCCATGGTATTTCCAAGGCGTAGTTATGTACGCGAGGTACTGGTTTCTCTATGTTGCGAAAGCTGGGATCCGAAACGGTTAATCCCAGCTTTGAAATTGTCCGGGGATCCGAAGACCACGTCAAGTGTTACTGAGCCTGTACAATTGGCTTCCCTGGTATGACGCCTTTAAAGGTCGTTCTTGTGGGCTTAATCCTTGAGGGATCTATGCCCATTTTCCGCACTGTATCCTGATAAAGCAGGTTCAGGCTACTGCCGCCATCCATGAGGACTCTTGTGAGATGAAATCCGTCGATGATTGGGTCAAGAACCAATGCGGCGAAGCCGCCATGATGGATGCTAGTGGGATGGTCCCTTCGATCGAAAGTGATCGGGCAGGAGGACCATGGGTTGAACTTTGGGGCGACCGGCTCCATCGCGTATACGTCCCGTAGCACACGCTTCTGCTCCCGCTTGGGAATGTGGGTTGCGTATATCATGTTCACCGTCCGCACTTGTGGGGGAAAGCCCTTCTGTCCATTGTTGTTCGGCGGCTTGGGCTCCTCGTCGTCGCTGTGCAGCCCCTTGTCTCTGTTTTTGGCCCTTAACTTGCCTGCCTGCTTGAACACCCAACAATCCCTGTTAGTGTGATTGGCTGGCCTTTCGGGGGTGCCATGTATCTGGCACAAGCGATCGAGTATTCGGTCCAAACTGGACGGGCCCTGAGTATTCTTTTTAAATGGCTTTTTCCACTGACTGGATTTATAGCCTTTGAATCCGGCATTGACTGCCGTGTCTTCATTGCTGTCGCTGTTAACGCGGTGCTTTTGCTTATTCCGACGTGTCCTGCCACTTTTGTCCTTGGTATCCGAATTACCAGGGTTCTTCGATAAGTTGTTACTGCGAGCTAGCCAGCTGTCTTCTCCCGCGCAAAAGCGGGTCATGAGTGTCGTGAGGGCTGCCATGGATTTCGGCTTTTCCTGTCCCAGGTGCCGGGCAAGCCACTCATCGCGGATGTTATGTTTGAAGGCTGCTAGGGCCTCTGCGTCCGGACAGTCGACTATCTGGTTTTTCTTTGTTAGGAACCGTGTCCAGAATTGTCTGGCCGATTCTTCTGGCTGCTGAATTATGTGGCTTAAGTCGTCGGCATCCGGTGGTCACACGTAAGTGCCCTGGAAGTTGTCGAGGAATGCGGCTTCCAGGTCCTCCCAGGAACCGATTGAGTCTGCTGGCAAGCTGTTAAGCCAATGCCGGGCCGGTCCTTTAAGTTTGAGCGGGAGGTATTTGATGGCGTGTAGATCATCGCCGCGTGCCATGTGGATGTGAAGGAGATAATCCTCGATCCATACCGCCGGGTCAGTTGTACCATCGTATGATTCGATGTTTACGGGTTTGAAACCCTCTGGGATTTTATGATCCATTACTTCATTCGTGAAGCATAGCGGGTGTGCGGCGCCTCTGTACTGGGCTATATCACGACGCAGCTCGGAAGAGCTATGTCTGTTGTGTTCGGCCCGACCGGATTTATTGTATCCGGAGTGAAGATCATTGTCACGTGCCGTAGGGCGCCTGCGCGATCCGTAGATCGATCTTGTTTGTCTTTCCTTATCTTCCAGTATGTTTCGCGGGTCGGGCGCATTTTCCCGTGCCTTAGTTGAGTGGCGTTGGGGCATGGCTTGGGTGGAGGGCCGACAGGCCTCTCTGTCGCGGCCGCGCGGTGGCCGGTCTGCCATGTCATGCACTGGTGATGTAGGTGCTTCCTCTTCTGATTGGGGTAGCGGCCTGCGCTTCGGGTAACTCTTGGAGGGGCATTCGAGTTCGTACTCTTCGGCCGCAAGGTCTTCAGTCCATCTGTCAGCTAGCAATTCTTGGGCAGCTCTAAGCTGTTGCTGCTTTTTCTTGAGGCTGCTTGCCGTGGCTAAAAGCCTGCGTTTAAAACGCTCTTGTTCGGCGGGGTCTTATGGTATGACGAATTCGTCGTCATCGAGGCTAGCCTCGTCTTCGGAGGGAGGCGTATAGTTATCATCCTTGACCTCTCGGTCTGCCACTCTTTCATGAGGGCTGGTTTCTCCATCTTCTTGTGCCGAATTCTGCTGAGGTGGGTGTTCTTCGGTGCTGTCCGAGGTAGTATTATCTCCCGTGCCAGAATCACCGTTTTTGCTTTGGCGGGATTTAGAGCGGCGCCGCTGACGCCGGCGCTTTTGCTGTTTCTTGGGGGCGTCATCCCCCACTGTTCCATCGCCATCTCCATCCTTTGGAGTATCCACCATATATATGTCATATGACGAGGTGGCCTTCCAGTGCCCTACACGTGCTGGTTCTTGTTCGTCTCCTGCATCGTCGTCCATGCCGTCGATGTCTTCGGAGTCGAAGTCAAGCGTGTCGGTTAAGTCGTCGACAGTGGCTACGAAGTGGGTGGTGGGCGGGCTTTGAATTTCTTCGTCGTCCGTATCCCAACCTTGCTGACCGTAGTCCGGCCAGGGCTCTCCTGATAAAGAGAGAGACTTTAGAGAATTCAGGATGTCGCCGAAGGGCGAGTGCTGAAAGATGTCCGCGACGGTGAACTCCATGATCGGCGCCCGATCGGATTCGATCGGCAAGGGCGCGGGGGGTTCGGAGCTCGGAGAGGAATCCGGATCCTCGGAGTCACGGGCCATGCGGAGTGCGGGGCTGGAGTTCGGCTCAATCGCCTTTGAGATCGCAGCCCCTGAGGCAGCGTCTAACCGCTGATCCTCGATCGGTGCAGTAGGCTCTGAATCAATGGTCGAAACCGATGCGTGTGCGGCCTCCAAGGCGCTGTTCGGTGGCAGAGCTATATCATGCCCATCGAGACAGTGCGGCGCGCTTGGCTGTGGCTCGAATCCGTCGAAGATCAAGTCCCCGCGAATGTCAGCCATGTAGTTTAGGCTTCCAAACCTGACCTGATGGCCAGGGGCGTAGCTTTCGATCTGCTCTAGGTGGCCAAGCGAATTGGCCCGCAGAGTGAAGCCGCCGAAGACGAAGATCTGTCCGGGGAGAAAAGTCTCACCCTGGACCGCATCGTTGTTGATGATCAAAGGAGCCATCGGGCCTAAAGGCGACGACACAGAGGAACTCTCAATGAAAGCACCAATGTCGGTGACAAAACCAGCGGATCTCGGGTAGGGGGTCCCGAACTGTGCGTCTAGGCTGGATGGTAACAGGAGACAGGGGACACTTTGTTTTACCCAGGTTCGGGCCCTCTCGATGGAGGTAAAACCCTACTCCTGCTTGATTAATATTGATGATATGGGTAGTACAAGAGTAGATCTACCACGAGATCAAGGAGGCTAAACCCTAGAAGCTAGCCTATGGTATGATTGTTGTGTATGGAGTTGATTGCCTACGGACTACAACCCTCCGGTTTATATAGACACCAGATAGGGTTAGGTTTACACAGAGTCAGTTACAATGGTAGGAGATCTTGAATATCCGCATCGCCAAGCTTGCCTTCCACGCCAAGGAAAGTCCCATCCGGACACGGGACGAAGTCTTCAATCTTGTATCTTCATAGTCCAGGAGTCCGGCCGAAGGTATAGTCCGGCTACCCGAACACCCCCTAATCCAGGACTCCCTCACCCACTTTGCAATCCGGCCAGTTGCTTCTATGCTTTGAATGATATCTCCCAGAGGGGTTGAACTGACCACTGTGAGAGGATGACCCTGAAAATAATGCTTGAGCTTCCGGCTTGCCATAAACACCCCATACGCCAGTTTCTGCCAATGTGGATACCTCTGCCTTGATTCGATAAGCACCTCGCTGATATAATAAACCGGCTATTGAACTGGATACTCCTTTATAGCCTCCTTGCGCTCTACCACAATAGCCACACTAACCGCCCAGGCATTAGCAACCACATATAGCAGTAAAGGCTCCTTATTGATTGGAGCTGCAAGGACAGGCGCTTCAGCTAACTGCCTCTTTAACTCCTCAAAAGCTTTATCAGTCGCGTCACTCTAGACAAAGTTATCTGTTTTCTTCAACATCTGATATAAAGGGATAGCTTTCTCCCCGAGACGATTGATAAACCAGCTTAACGCCGTAATCTGACCGGCTAAACATTGAACATCATTTATGCATGCCGGTTTAGCCAAGGATGTGATTGCTGAAATCTTTTCCGGGTTAGCTTCAATGCCCCTGTTTGACACCAGAAAACCCAGGAGCTTGCCAGATGGAACGCCAAAGACACATTTGTTAGGATTAAGCATCATCTTATAAACCTGGAGGTTGTCAAAAGTCTCCCTCAAGTCATCTATCAATGTTTCCTCCTTCTTGGACTTCACCACAATATCATCCACATATGCATGAACATTACGCCCGATCTATTTGTGTAGACAATTCTGCACACAACACTAATAAGTCGCCTGGGCACTCTTGAGCCCAAAGGACATGGAGACATAGCAGAAGGCTCCAAAGGGAGTTATAAAAGCTATCTTCTCCTGGTCCTTAACTGCCATTTTGATCTGATAATAACCAGAGTAAGCATCCAGAAAACACAAACGGTCACAACCCGCCGTAGCATCAATAATCTGATCCATACGGGGAAGGACAAAGGGATCTGCTGGACAGGCCTTGTTCAAATCAGTGCAATCCACACACATACGCCAAATGCCATTTTTCTTAAGAACCGGCACCTGATTAGCAAGCCACTCTGGATGAAAAACCTGCATAATAAAACCAGTGGCTAAAAGCTGAGCTACCTCCTCACCAATAGCCTTACGCCTTTCTTCATTGAAACAGCGAAGAAACTGCCTCACCGGTTCAAACTTAGGATCTATATTAAGTGCGTGTGTCGGTGTCAAAACCGGCGGATCTCGGGTAGGGGGTCCAGAACTGTGCGTCTAAGGCGAATGGTAACAGGAGGCAGAGGATACGATGTTTACCCAGGTTCGGGCCCTCTTGATAGAGGTAAAACCCTACGCCCTGCTTGATTATTCTTGACGATATGAGTATTATAAGAGTAGATATACCATGAGATCAGAGAGGCTAAACCCTAGAAGCTAGCCTATAGTATGATTGTATGTTGTCCTACGGACTAAAACCCTCCAGTTTATATAGACACCGGAGGGGCCTAGGGTTACACAAGGTCGGTTACAAAGGAGGAGATATACATATCCGTATTGCCTAGCTTGCCTTCCACGCCAAGTAGAGTCCCATCCGGACACAAGACGAAGTCTTCAATCTTGTATCTTCATAGTCCAACAGTCCGGCCAAAGGATATAGTCCGGCTGTCCGGAGACCCCCTAATCCAGGACTCCCTCAGTAGCCCCTGAACCAAGCTTCAATGATGATGAGTCCGGCGCGCAGTATTGTCTTCGGCATTGCAAGGCGGGTTCCTCCTCCGAATACACCATGGAAGAGTTTGAATACAAGGATAGTGTCCGGCCTTGCAAAATAAGTTCCACATACCACCATAGAGAGAATAATATTTCCACAAATCTAATCCGCTGACACGTTTTGACAGCATGACATCATGCCACTGCCTGGTCATTATTCGAACCGTTCTTTAACCAGCCCCGCACATAACGCGAGGCGGTTTCTTGACACGTCTTGTCAAAGCAGAGATCGTGTTCCCTTATCACGGGATTCTCATCAATACAAACGTGGGTAACCCAACCGTGCCTGTTGGTATGACTCCTAGATCTTAGGTAAGTCTCAAATGGCCACGAGGAGGACGCCCGATATTCACCCCCTTTATAAAGGGACAAGGATTTTTCTTTTTTTCCCCACGCTCAATCGAATCCTTCCCCCGCCTCAAGTTCTAACACCGAAAGCTCAGCTTAGGTGCTTCGGACCTTCAATCATGTCCGGATCCAGCCTTCAAGGCCGGTGGATGCCTTCTTCCGTCACGGAGGAGGACATCAAAAAGTTGAGGGAGGCCAGATATCTGACCGCCGAAATTTCGCATAGGCTACCCGCCCGAGGGCAGATCGTCCCTACTCCCGAACCCAACGAAAGCTTCGTGTTCGTCTCCCACTTCCTTTGAGGGCTAGGCCTTGCTCTAGATCCCTTTGTTAGGGTCTTATGTACTATTACGGGCTGTATTTTCATGATCTGGCCCCGGATTCCCTTCTTCACATCTCATCACACTACAAAGAAAAGACACATCCGTGACATTTTGGGCCGAACGAAATTTTTTTCTGTCATACATATGACACTTCTATGATGATAATAGTGACAAAACCCGGTATCATCATAGATGTGGTGGGCTCCTACTTCTATGACAAAAAATCATGACAGAAAATGGGCTTTTCATCCTGGGCGGGCTAGAGAAGCAGCTGCATGACATTCTTTGGGCCGTCCATGACGGAAAAAACTATGGTAGAAGCGAGGGCGAGGAAAATTTCAGGGAGTTCCTGGTTACGGTGGGAGGTCAGGGGCCGAGCGATGCGCGTTTCTCTCATACACGTACACGCGTGTGTGCGAGGCATTGGCTCTAACTGAACCCGAGCGAGGCGTTGGGCTCTAACTGAACCCGGGCGATTGCACTGCAGGCTACGCGTTACTGAACCCGAGTGATCGATCGATGGCTGTAAACTGAACCCGATCGAGCGATTCCTTACCTACTGCTGCTAACTGAAGCCGATCGATGCGATGAACAGTGAGCGTTGCGGGGGGGGGGGGGGGTTGGATGAACAGTGAGCGGTGGCATTGCCTCTGGATGAACATGACCCCGTGGTGTGGTGGAGGGCTGGATGAACAATAGACGGTGAAGGGGTGCCCGTGGAGGGGTGGATGAACAGGACCCCGTGGTGTGGAGGGCTGGATGAACAGTAGACGGTGGAGGGTTTCCCGTGGAGGGGTGGTTGAACAGGACCCCATGGTGTGGAGGGCTGGATGAACAATAGACGGTGGAGGGGTGGTTGAACAGTAGCCGGTGGAGGCTGGATGAACAGGAGCCCGTGGATGAACAGTCGCAGGTGGAGGCTGGAGGAGGTCGACATTGGATGAACAGTAGCTCGTGGAGGCTGGCGGGGGTCGATGGTGGAGATGAACAGTATCCCGTGGACTCCCGTTTTGCGGTACGCCACACCCCTCCCGATGAACAGGACCCCGTTTCGACTGTAGCGCTCTAACACAAGTCTGTTTCGTCCGTTTTGCGGTATGCCACACCCCCCCGATCAACAGGAACCCCGTTTCGACCGTAGGAGGTCTGTTTCCTCCGTTTTGCGGTACGCCAGACCCGTCCCGATGAACAGGATCCCGTTTCGAATGTGGCCGGTCGAACACAAGGCCGTTTCCTCCGTTCTGCGGTACGTCAGGCCTCGTTTCCATCGCCTATTCCGTCCAAGCCCCCCCGATGAACACGATGCATTCTGTTGCCTCCCCATGAACACGACGCATTCCGTTGCCTCCCCATGAACACGACAACGACACTGTTTCTCTGTTTCGACCCAGCCATGTACACGAGCCCTGGCCGTACGTATGCGCGAGTAGGCATTCGAGACCCCGCCTGTATGTACACATACGTGGCCATATTTCCTTTCTTGCACCCTGGCCGCTGTACGTACGTGTAAATGCTACGTGCACACCTCTACTACGACACGTGCGCGCCTCTACTATGACACGTGCGCGCCTCTACTATGACACGTGCGCGCCTCTACATTAACCAGCATGTACATACACGTTCGCGACCAGAATGACAACGCTACGTATGCTTCGACCAGGTGGGACCCGACTGTCAGGCACTTCCTTACCTGCGAAGATGTAGCTGGTGGGTCCTAGCAGTCAGGGGGCGAATCATTTTTTTTTTGCCCGGACGCACTTCGTTGCGTGCGAAGATGTAGCTGGTGGGTTCCAGCAGTCAGGGGGAAACGTTTTTTTGACGAAATACGGTGGCCCGTTCGGTGGGTCCCGCTGTCAGGTGGAGGAATAATTATTTTGCACATAATAAGGAGGCACTTCCTTGCTACGGCCACGGACCCAGCTGTCAGCCTCTCCACGTACAGTCCACGTCCGATGGAAGCCGGTCCTTGACCACGTTGACCATGCAGCGCCGAGAGCACCAGGGCGGTGGATGATGGCGAGGCCTAGGAAGGGGCGACGCGGAGCCGGGGAAGACGCGGCAGTGGATGCCCACGCGTAGAGGAGTACGAGGGTTCACTGGTTCGCTGCGATGTGAGGCTGCTGTCGCCGCAGAATAACATGGGGTGTGGGTGAGTAGAGGGATGGCCTGGCCAGCGGTGGGAGTACTAGGGGGCGGTGAGGCCTCCGCCGCATCGCTGCCGGCCACGGGAGGCAGGAGCACGAGGCACGACCGGCGCTGGTTTAGGCGGCTGGAGCAAGAAGACCAGAGGTTGAAGAAGCACTACGGCCGTTGGATGGACATCGTACGGTCACTAGAGCTAGAATCGTGCATATTAACTAAGTTGACAAAGCCATCCGTCCCCGTCAACTTAGTAGGCCCACAAGTCAGACTGCCACTATACTGGGTCCCAGCTAACAGGGGGAGTATTCATTTTTTATGCATAATAAGGAGGCACTTCCTTGCGTGCGAAGATATAGCTGGTAGGTCCGAGCTGTCAGCGGTGGTAACGTTTTTTTCACGAAATACATAGGCCCTTTCGGTGGGTCCCTGATGTCAGGTGGAGGAATCATTATTTTGCGCATAATAAGGAGGCATTTCCTTGCGTGCGGCCGTGGACCCAGCTGTCGGCCTCTCCACATACAGTCCACTTCAGATGCATGTCGGTCGTTGACCATGTTGCCCAGGCGACGCCAAGAGCACCAAGGCGGTGGACGACGGCGAGGCCTAGGAAGGGAACGACATGGAGGCAGGGAAGACTTGGCAGTTGTTTCCCACGCGGAGGGGAGTACGAATGTACGAGGGTTTACTAGTTCGTCTGCCATCACTGGAGAATAACAGCAGGTGTGGGTGAGTAGAGGGATGGCTAGGCCAGCGATGGGAGTACGGTGGGGCGGTGAGGCCTGCGCGGCAGCACAGCCAGCTGCGGGGAGGAGGGAGCAGGTAGTCCCGCCGGCGATTGTTTGAGCGGCTGGAGCAGGAAGAGCAGGGATTGAAGAAGCACGACGGCCGTTGGATGGACATCCAACAGTCACTGCTTGTGCGTCAACCTTTTTTTAGGAAAGCCTCAAATCCGTGGAAAACAACATACAACCCATCTGCCATTATTTCTAATAATTTTCAGCCCATTTGCTAATTCTTAAGGTTTTTTTTGGAGCCCATATTCTTTTTGTTAGCATTACAGCCCAAATTGTGGCCACGGTTAAAAAATTATACGAAATTTTGCATATTCCGGTGCGGTCCGAACTGTTTTTAATCCCGAAATTTCGACTCACATTCAAACTAATTTTAAAAATAAATGTATATCAATATAAAATCCAACAAATTCTCCATGCATAAAAATTAATGTAATTTAAAATCTTGAAATGAAAAAAAAGATATTTGAAACTAATTGCCAGTTTGATGTGTTTTAAAAATGTACAGCCCATTTCTCATTACTGATGGGCCATTTTCTCGGCCAGCCGAATGAAAGCTCTCCTCGTCTTGAAAGATTTGCAGCCCAACAGGCCTGACAAAGCGACTTACTTGGCAAATCACAAAAAAACTAGGATGTGGCCGTGGACCTAGCTGTCAGCCTCTCCACGTACAGTACTCTTCTGATGGAAGTTGTTCCTTGACCACGTTGACCACACCGCGCGGAGAGCACCACGGCGGTGGACGACGGCGAGGCCTAGGAAGGGGACAACACGGAGCCGAGGAAGACGCGGTAGTGGAAGCCCACGCGGAGAGGAGTACGAGGGTTCACTGGTTCGGCTGCGGTGTGAGGCTGCCGTCGCCGCAGGGCCTAGCCAGTGGTGGGAATAGTTGGGGGCGGTGAGGCCTCCGCGGCAGCACAGCCGGCCACGAGAGGTAGGAGCATGCGGCATGACCGGCGCTGCTTTGGGCGGCTAGAGCAAGAAGACCAGAGGTTGAAGAAGCACTACGGCCGTTGGATGGACATCATACGGTCACTGGAGCTAGAATCGTTCATATTGACTAAGTTGACAAAGCCCTCCGTCCCCGTCAAGTTTGTTGGCGCACAAGTCATCCTCCCACTATGGTGGGTCCCAGCTAGCAGGGGGGTATTCATTTTTTTGTGTGTAATAAGGAGTCACTTCCTTGCGTGCGAAGATATAGCTGGTGGCTCCGACATGTCAGCGGGGGGAACATTTTTTTCGCGAAATACAGAGGCCCTTCTGGTGGGTCCTAGCTGTCAGGTGGAGGAATCATTATTTTGCGCGTACAGTCCACGTCAGATGGATGTCGTTCCTTGACCAAGTTGACCAGGCCGCGCCGAGAGCACCATGGCGATGGACGACGACGAGGCCTAGGAAGGGAACGACACGGAGCCGGGGAAGACTCGGCAATGGTTGCCCATGCGGTGGGGAGTACGAGGGTTTACTGGTCCGGCTGCCGTCGCCGGAAAATAACAGGAGGTGTGGGTGAGTAGAGGAAATGCCTGGCCAGCAATGAAGTAGGGTGGGGCGGTGCGGCCTGTGCGGCAGCACAGCCGGCCACGAGAGGCGGGAGTAGGCAGTCCCACCGGAGCTGGTTTGGGCGGCTGGAGCAAGAAGATCAGATATTGAAGAAGAAGCACGGCCGTTGGATTAACATCCAACGGTCACTGCTGCTAGAATCGTTTGTGGACTAAGTTGACAAAGCCAAAGTACACGTCAACCTAGTAGACCCACAAGTTAGCCTCCAAATCTGTCCCAAACAGCATACAACTCGAAATTTCTAGCCAGATTCAAATAAATTTTAAATCTAAATATACCTTAATTTAAATTCAATGAAATTTTACCCGCACAAAAACAATGAAATTTAAAATATCAAAATCCGAAAGAAAACAGTATTTTGGAACTAATCGTCTGTTTGCTGTATTTTTTCATTTTACAGCCCATTTATTATTACTTATAGCCCATTTCTTATTACTTATAGCCCATTTTCTAGGGAAAATGCATCCCTCCTTGTCTTGAAAGATTTCCGGCCCAGCAGGGCGTAGAAAAGTAAGTAGGCCTACGTTGGTTATTCTACAAAAAAAATAGCTGGCTAGCAATTTTCAGAAAGGAAAAAAAACTGGGCTGGTCATGTGCTAAACATATTAAATAAAAGCCTGGGCTAGACGGGCCATGGGTCCTGCACAACCCAGTTGATACCCTTCTCCGTCCCGAAAAAACAAAATTACTGCGCGCGTTGCTGGGTCCCTACTGTCACCCTCACCATGTACAGTCATCTCCTTATTCCTCTCGGTTGTTGACCATGTTGACAACACCGGAGGGCGGCGCCGTGGCAAGCGAACCAAGGCGGAGGACGATGGTGAGGCCTCGAACGGGAACAAACAGGAGCCGGGGCAGATCAGAGCCAGCCGTGGGAGGCGGGAGCACGCGGTCCCGCCAGCGCTGGTTTGGCTTTGGCGGCTCGAGGAAGAAGAGACTGAAGAAACGCGACAGACGTTGAATGTCAATCCAACGGTCAAGGTTGGCACAATCGTTTGTTGACTAAGAGGACACCAAGTAGCATACTTTTTTATATATAGGAAGAAAACTGCGAGGAAAATGCGTTCGTCTGCCATCCTCCTCACAGGGAACGTTCGCCACATAAGTGACTAGCACCCTTGCTTTTCAACCGAGAGGTCTTGGGTTCGAGTCCCAGGAACTCTCAATTTTGTCCTCCTTCCTTCCTTGCAAAAAAGGGAAAGGAAATCAAAGACTTGGGAAGGCGTACAGAACAAGCTAGTGTACCAGTAATGAGATGTTGCCGAGTTTTAGAAAAAAGAAAGATGTGCTCCTGTAGCTGGTTCGAATCCAAACCTAGACTATGACTATATATGGTGCTATGCTACTCTGCAAGTAATGAAATTGACATATCCAACGTTCACTTCTCCTCTTCTCTACTTACTCTGCCTAGCATCAGAAGCTCTGGCCGCATCAACCATGTCCGCTGGCTGCTCGTCCACTTGCTCTTCAGTAGGCAACAACCCGATATGCGCCAAGTCGCAACTCGTACCATCGCCTGTGGGTCTCATCACACCCTCGCCGGCACGCGCACCGCAGCCGATTGCTCATCGCAACCCGCTGCCTTTGGTGTGGTGCCACTGCTGCAAATCACGCAGAGTCATCTGTCGCGTCTCAACCACAATCCGCAACCCTGGCCGAGTCTTCTACAAATGCCCGAATCATGGGGTAATAATGTGTTTAAGTGTTGTTCTGCTACTTTCAGTTGCTGATTTTTTTAATAGTTTGGTTGATGATCTACCAATTTGATTCGTGCAGAAAAGGGAAGATTCGTGTGATTTGTATTTCTGGGAAGTTGCTGATGTGGGGGAATGCAACTACGCTGATTATTTGGTTAGCCTAGGAATCCCAATACCAGCAGGTTGGGGTGTTGGACAAGTAACTGAAGGAATGACAGTAGAGGAAGATGCAGACCAGAACCTTAAAGATGCAGTTCCTTTGATCATGGCCAAGCAACAGCTGCTGAACAGCCTTGACAACAATGAGGAGATGAAAGAGCTTGTGAAGATAATGGGCAAAATCGATGTGCTCTATAGGATGATTGTCTCTTTATTTGCAGTGTATGTAGCACTCGTGATGTATTCAGTGGCTACGACATGAGCACTTTGCTGAAACTAGTAATGAATGAAACCTGTGTAGCAGGCTGGGCGTAGTGTTGTGAACATCTAATGATTTCTATTAACGGAAATCAGGGGGTATCCCCTTTTGCTCATATAAATAAATAAATAAATAGCAGAGGCCCTGTCGGTTTAGCTTTGTTCTCATTCGAAGACGTCGAGCAAATTACAGTCCAACAGCAAACTATGTCATCAAATTCAAGTTTCACAACCAAATATGAGTACAACTAAACAACAATGTCATCATGTTTTAGTTGTCATACAATCACCAAACACAAATCAGCATGCATAACAAGTGATGTTCTCACAGCAAAATACTAAACAACATGTTCATCAGGTTTCAGTTGTCATAGCAAACACAATTTCACATAGTAGATAAAAAAACATCCTCTGACAGGAAAATACGACAAAAGCAATGTAATCATCATCCGCAGCAGCAGTGTCAACATCTTCGCCATGTGTATCAGTCTGAATCGTAATTCCCCATGGTGTCATCTTCTTCTTCGTCCTCAACGTCCTCGAACGTTGGCTTCTTCTTGATCAACTCTTGTATGTCCACAGCACGACAGACAATCTTTTCGCCGGCGTCATTGACGTGATGGTTCTCAAAGATATTAGGAACATCTGTGTTATCTTGTACATCAGGAGCAGTGTAAGCATCATCTTGTTGTGCAACTTCATTAAACGAATTCCTCTGCTCAAACCTTTGCAATACTCTCAAGTCATTGCTACATGCAAATGTGTCTTCGAAGAAAAATATCTGTGTTGCTTGATTTGCCAAAACAAAAGGCTCGTTGGTCTGGTACGCCGCCTTGACATTGATGGATTTGAAATAATCATCAGCTCTGGGTTTTGCGATCCTGGAAAACAGGTTATACCAACGACAACACAACAGAACCACACACCGATGATCCTCGAAACTGGAGATATACTGCAACTGAATAATGTCTGTTATGTTAGCATACATTTCAGTTGTCTCTTTGTCATACGTATCCATGCTCATGATGGCACTGTTTTGTGTCTTCCTGCCTTCGTCTCGTGCAAGGGTGTTGTAGCGCACATCTCCAACAACGCAAGATTCATAATGTCATACCGGAGTATCAGGACCCACTGCTAGTGAGTAAAGGGCATCATCAACTGCCTGCCCATCCTCCCGCATCTTCTTAACCTATGGTTAGAAAATAGACAAGCTGATCATATTATGTACTCAATATATTAAAAAACTGACAGTGCACTTCAAAAGCTTACATGGTTCTTAAACCATTTCGCAAATCCTGCCATAACCAGTTTGTCAATGTTTCTTGGATTTTGCGGCAGTAACTCCTCTTTGTAGATGCTACACAACATAGTGATCACGTCAAACATCTAAATATATAAGAATGTGCTGCAAGTTTAGTAGATTACGATGTAGAAGCTGCAGTAATGCACTTACTTGATATAAGGTAGTATCTCAGACAGTTATTCAACACATACCAAACCATTTTGTCCAAATCTTTAGGTTTGTCCTCTTGTTGACTCTTCCCTGTAACTCGAACAGAATAATTGAAAACATTGAGCCCGGGATTGTCTTCACCCACCTCTTTGCTAAGCTGATCAACTGTTTCAATGTATTTTGAGCAGAATGTCAACGCTTCTGTAGCAATGTAGGCCTCTGCAATGGAACCCTCGGGTCTAGCTCTATTCCTAACATAGCCCTTGAAAGTGCCTAGCCACCTTTCAATAGGGTACATCCAGCCATACTGTACTGGACCTCTAAGTAGTGCCTCATCAGGTAGATGAATAGCCAAATGCACCATCACATCAAAGAAGGCTGGAGGATATATCTTCTCAAGGTCGCATAGGATAGTTGGTATCTTGTCTCTAAGACGCTCCAAAGCATCTATCCTGATATTCCTACTGCAGAGTTCCTTGAAGAATTGTCCCAACTCTGCAACTGCTCTGTATAAGTCAGGCGGCCCAATCCTCTAAGGATAACAGGTAAAACCCTTTGAAGTAGGACATGGCAGTCATGAGTTTTCAACCCTTGTACCTTGTTTCCATCTGCACTGACTCTCCTTTCAGGGTTGGAAGCAAATTCATGTGGGAATCTCACACGTGATAGGACCTCGCAGAATTCTTTTCTTTTTACCTTGTCCAAGACGTACACGGCTGGTGCCATATCCCGTGGTTTACCTTCATCTTGCACCTGCAAATCCTTTCTGATACCCAGGTGTGTCAAATCAATCCTAGATTTTAAGGTATCTTTCGTCTTGCCTTCAATATTAAGAAGTGTGCCGATAATGCTGTCACATATATTTTTCTCGATGTGCATCACATCAAGATTATGCCGCAGATCCAAATCTTTCCAATACTCCAAGTTCCACAAAGTGGACCTGCGGGTAAACAATAATCTCTCTTCTACCCTGCCACACTTCCTTTTCCCGCTACCATTACCAGGATGGTTTCCTAGTGTAAATGACCGATCTTCTCTAATTCCACTTGCAATTCATCGGCGGTGAGCCTCTTTGGCGCATCATGGTTTTCATGCTTTGCATTGAACACATGTCTCCGGTATTTTGTAGGATGCAGCTTGTCCTTGGCAAGGAAACAACGGTGTCCAATGTAACAGATCTTGCTAAGTATTGCGCATGACAGCGGATTCCTGTCACAGCGAACACATGCATTGTAACCATGTGTCGTTCACCCTGACCTAGTGCCCAAAGCTGGATAATCATGGATGCACCAAATTATAACAGCATGCAGAAAGAAATCAGCTGGTGGGCTGCTATATAGGTCTCGAGTGAGAACACCCTTGCATAGCTGTTGAAGTTCCTCCACAAGAGGCTCCATGAACAAATCAAAATCCTTTCCAGGACTTTTTGGACCTGGGATGAGCAAGGCCATCATGTAGTTTTATTCTTTAGTGCAGACATTTTTAGGCATGTTGTAAGGGATAACAAGCACTGGCCACATGCTATATGTGGCGCTGTGGTGGCTAAATGGGTTAAATCCATCTGAAGCTAAGCCAAGTCTAATGTTTCTCGGGTCAGCAGCAAACTCTTTGTGTTAATCATTGAAGCTTTTCCACTCACTACCATGAGATGGATGGCTCATTACATTCTGATATCTGTACTCCTGGTTCCTAGAATGCCACAGTACATCCTCTCTTGTTTCAGCATCATGAAACAACCTCTCACAGCATCGCCATCTTTCCATCTTGATGATTTGCATTTCGGGCATTCACTTAAGTTGGCATAATCCTTCCGGATCAGAACACAATTATTCTTACAAACATGGATCATATCATATCCAATTCCAACTGCACGAAGGAAATTCTTCATTTTACTGTAGGTGTGTGGCAGCTCAGATGCATCTGGAAAAGATTCGCGGAAAGCAGCCAACATCGCATCGAATGGTTTGTTGGTCATCCGCTCAGATGTCTTCACTTGAAGAAAGGTGACCATAGATGAGAATACTGACAACTTATTTCATGGGGTGACAGCAACGTTGCATTGTTCCAACATGCGGGCCCATCGTTTTTCTTCTGTAGGTGAAAGTTCACAGAATGCACGAGCATTTTGTAGCATTGTTTCAATGTTGGTCAAACTCACTGGCTCCGCCACCACCACCTCCTCCTCCTCTTCCACCTGAGCATCAGGCAGATCAAGATGGTGATCTGTTGCTTCCATGTAGTCAATAACATTGACGTTCACAGCTTCACCATGATGAACCCACCTAGTATATGTGACCGACATCCCATACAAGTGTAGATGATTTTGCACAGTTGACTGTGGTCTTGTAACTGAATTCATACAACTGCTACACGGGCAGAGCACATCTGATTTCGGACCACCGTACTCAGCTTTGATAAAGTTCATGAAGTTTTCAACCCCCTCGACATATGCAGTGGAGAATCTTCGAGAAGAAGTTATCCAAGTCCTGTCCATCTGTTAGACATACAAATTATTTCTTCTACTAGATATTACAGGAAAAACATATATGCTTTTTTATGAAGTCCAGGAAAAAAATACCTAGGTCGATGTCTAAAGCTATGGCAAGATATTTGGACGAGCAGATCTAAGGAACGAAATATATGTAAAGCTAATTCAGCAAACAGATTTGAGTGCCAAATTATGGCAGGCTATTTCAGCAGTCAATGAGGCCAAGCACACAGCCATCGAACTATTGAAGGCCATCGCAGCAACAAAGATCGAGTATAAAACAGTGTAGAGAAATTTAAGCTAACAGATTGGCTACTAGACCATGGCAATCTACGTCACAATAAATATATGGCAGGATATTTTAGCAACTAATCGGCCTTGGCATGCCATCTCAGCTAAGCAGATTGAGTGCAGAACAGGGCAAGGAAGCTTCTTAAGCAGAGCATATTGACAGTAAACTACTTCGGCAAACAGTGAGATTAAAAGCGTCTATTAGCTAACATTCAGCGCTACACCGACATGAACGGGGCCTCAGTCTAGAATGCGCGTACCGTGGGAGAAGCTGACCGCCGTGCGTCTCCACAGGAACGTCGCCAGCGGTGGCGGCGCTGACCGACGTGCGCCTCCACAAGAACGTAGCTAGAGGATGGCAGTCTACGAGAGTGTACTGTGGGAGCGAGAGGATCGCCGAACCACGGCGCCGACGTATCGGCGCGACGGGGCGGGCGGCTTTGGCGGAGCTAATGGAGTGTAGGGGGACAGGGGGGAGGGGGTTTGGGGAATATTATTGGCTAGTTGGCCGAAGGGCGGTTGAATCGAATTTGGGGGGAATTTTTGGGTGTGTGGGGGGGAGGATTTTCATGCGGTGGGCGGGGGGAGTTTGGCGCATGGTCGGTTTCTCCAAGTGCAGTCCCACGTGTCAGTGAAGAGGCAAGCCGAAGCGCGTTCCGTTTGCGTGAGCCGTGTCCTGGACCGAACGTGTGTGGGGTGCAATGCGACCGCGACAGGAGTGCTGTGAGTGTACCGCATTTTTTTCCTTTTAAACTAGGTGCTCCGCCCCCTCAAAAAAAAATCTATTGCTTCGTGCGATCCATCGATACTACTACTAGTAATCCGGTAATCCCGACTAAAATGGCGCGGCTGGGTCTTTTCCCGCGCGATATGTTGGGAGGTTGGCTTAGTTGGGTTTTTAGGACGAGTAATGCTACACCTACGTAATCCCAGTTACGTAATTAACGTAATGTGAAACGTGTGAGCTGTTGATTGGAGATTGGGGGGAGGGAGGGGCCCACCACCATGAAAATCAGGGGAGGAGAGAGAGAGGCAATTTACGCTAACCCTTTCGTAGGTTCCCATAGATGTAGAAAGATGTGTCCGATCCTTCAGTATAGGCCGTTCGATCTATATCTAACGGATAGGAAGGAAACTATGACAATTTACCCGCACTCCTCTCCACATTTGCAGATAAGGCTTTCCCTCGTTCATCCTTTTCTCCCACAAGATCTTGATCTTTCGTGCAACACACGGGCATCTTGCTAGTACTCCTACAATATGTATATTATTGTGAAAGTTCATATACACCGGCCGAGATTAATGCAAACACGACAGATTTTCATTACATTTCGAACTTTCATAGGATAAAAAAATAAAAGAAACCCGACCCTAAACCTATTCTACGGTGGCGACCGACATCCTCCATCTGTGATCTCCATGTACAGGGGCGGGGTTCAAGACCCGTGAAGTGAAGGTGCAGTCTCTGGTGAGGAAGAGTAGAACACGGGAGACGGACCGGCCAGTTGGCACACCATGCCCTGCCGCCTCCCATGCCTTACTCATCCTCGGAGGAGTCCCCGACCTCGGCGGTGCCGGACGTTGGACGGCGGCAAGTAGGACGCGTGGCTGACGGTGCTCCCATTGTCGGCCGCCAGCGTGGCCACCGCTTGTGCGACGACTTGAGCGAGGGTGGTGACCTCGAGCTCCATCCCCGAAGACAAGCTCTCCCGCAGAGCGTTCGCGCTTGCGGTCATGGCAGATGTGGTTCCAGGTAGGAGACGATGCGCTATGGTGTGGAGGTTAGCTAGGCGTTGCCGCTTTAAGTAGCGCATTCCGGTGAGGCCAAGCGTCCGGGTGCGTCATTAAGTCGCCGGAGTTGGTTCTGTGGGCACCGAGCCTCTTAATGATGACATACGAACGGACGGCATGAATGCGGGCAGCTGGCGCCGGCTGGGAACGCACCGCGCGACGGCGCGAGGGATGAGGGTTTTGGTGTGCCAGGGTAGTCAGCTGCGGTCGTGGCAACATTGGAGATGCCCTTTGCTCACATGCGATCCCCGCATGTCATTGAAAAAGCAAGACGACCCGGCATGGTCTCAGGTCCAGAGGATGCATTTGGCCACGCTACACCACTCCGCGGACGCGTCGCGGCGCCCCGTGCATCCTCAATGAGCCGGGTGTTGGGGTGTGTTTGGATTGTGGCCAAAGTGCACCTTGCCAAAATTTTGGTCATGACCAAAAGATTGGTCTTTGTTTGGATGGTTGCCATTTTTTTGGCATGCCAATGAACTCTAGCCAACTCTAGTTCATTTTTCTTGCCAATGTCGGCCAAATCATGAGCAACCAATACCTCAACCAAAATTTTGGTCATGACCCAAAGATTGGTCTTTGTTTGGATGGTTGCCATTTCTTTGGCATGCCAATGAACTCTAGCCAACTCAAGTTCATTTTTCTTGCCAATGTCGGCCAAATCATGGGCAACCAATACCTCAACCAAAATTTTGGCTACCCAATGCTTTGATGGGGCAACCTTGGGCACAAACCAAACATACCGTTGGTCGTGCCACAGCACTAACGCCACCCTCGACAAACTGAAACCGACCGTGTCTAGCGACGATATGAGCGTGTCGCCGTGTCCAGAGGTGGTGCTGGAGCTGCGCCCCGTTGTTGGCCCCAACGACCCACATGAACGTTTGTCGGTGGCGAGGAGGTCGTGGGCCAGCTCCTCCATTGGACTAGTCTGCGCTACGACGTCCCGACGGGTGTGCCCCACATGTCTGTTTCCTTGTTTTCCCGACCATATTCGAGCGTCAGTGCTCCGAGTTGCGCATTAGGCCTTTCACTATGTAGGCCAAGCGAGACAACTTATTGTTTATTTAATCCGTTCAAGTATAAACATGTGGCGTTTGCTTATTTCTCATTCCTCTCCAACCCTCTTCTCCATCGATCATGTTGCCCTCCAGTCGAGTCCATCCTCCCGCATGCCTCATTTGAACATTCCGCCGAGTATCATTCGCATGTACCCACCCTAGTCCTCTTTCAATAGATCTCCGGACCCCGAGATGAAATCGAGAGGGAACGAGTGGGGGCACGTGATACCTAAGGCGGATTCAAAATTTTGAACCGGTGATCATAGCATCCTCAAATCATATATAAAGGGTATTCAATGTTCGTTTCATTTTTAAACGTACAATATACTCCCTCCTATCCTTTCTACTTTACATATAAGTTTTATGTGTAGTCAAAGTATATCTACTTTGATCAAAAAGGTATCGACATTCAGCAACGCCCAATCAATATTGTTAGATTCGTACATACTCCTAGATTTGTACTCGAGATGGTTTCCAATTTGACTATTGACAAGATTAATAGTACATGAGATGTATAATGTGAAAATTATATCATTGGAAACTCCTTTCACATACGAATTTGACCGTATGCTTTGTGTAAGTTGCATGTCATATATTATTACTCTAACATTTGGTCAAAGTTAGCCTCGAAAAACTCTTAGACCCTGTATGTTTTGTGTAAGTTGCATGTCATATATTATTACTCTAACATTTGTGTAAGTTGCATGTCATATATTATTACTCTAACATTTGGCCAAAGTAGTATAGTGGAAGTGGATCCTCTGACGTAGGTATCCCTGCCTTACCCTCCCTTTCGGTCACTTACTGGCAGACCCCATGCTTGCTAGGCCCCGCATGTCAGTTACTCAATGGGTTCGGCCACGTCAGGGGATCCTCATCCGTAGTATACTCCCTCTAATTTTATTTACTCCGTATAAACCGAGGGAGTGGTGGTATAATAAATGATGCGGGCGGGGGAGGGGGAGGGACGTCGGTTTGCTCTCAACTGCGGTCCCACAAGCGAGCGAAAACGCAAGACGAAGCGCGTTCCATTCGGTGAGCGAGGTGGAGGGTCCAGCGTGCCGGGCTGCAACACGAACGCGACAAGAGCGATGTACAGTCAAAACCGATTGACCGGTTCTCACCGGAACCACTATTCACACCAGAACCTTCGCTGCTCGGCCTACGCCAGCCACTGCCCTAAAACCACACCAAATCTCCAGCCCATTCCCCCACCTTTCGATCCCCTAGCCCGCATCAAGCATCCCCTAGATTGCCGGAAAGCCATGGTGCGCCGCAAGATCACTTACTACAAGATGCTGACGCCGGAGCGCCGCGCAGAAATCTCGGCGGCGGTCGGCGCCACAGACCTCCCTTCCCAAGCTCGCTTTTCGGTGGGCCAATCCCCGAGTTCTCTGGAGCCAAGCTACGAGGAGGAGGAAGCCAATCCAATGTTCATGGCGGAGGTCGTGACGCAGAAGGCCCCCGATGGGTATGAGATGATGGACGTCGACTTTCTGCCGGCGTCCGAGTCCCCCATGGTGCAGGCGGACCAGCGGTTCAACATGGCGATACTAAAGGAGGACCGGGAGGCAGAGGCTCGACTCGACGCGGAGCGCGCGCATGCCACTGCCATCGAGGCTCTCTTGCAGGCAGAACCGGATGTCGTGGATGTGAACCGGGCGGCGGAGGCTCAACTTGAGGTGGAGCACGCGGATGCTGCTGCCATCGAGGCCTTCCTGCAGGCGGAACCAGACGTCCTGGACTTGAACCGGGAGGCAGAGGCTTGACTCGACGCAGAGCGCGCGGATGCCGCTCTCATCGATGCCCTCCTACAGGCGGAACCGGGCGTCCTGGACTTGTACTGGGCGGCGGAGGCTCGACTCAACGCGGAGCGCGCGGATGCCGCTGCCATCGAGGGCCTCCTGTAGGCGGAACCGGACGTCCTCGACTTGAACCGGGTTGTGCTCTCGTCCGTGCAGAGCGCCCGCACGCTCCGCTTGAACGAGTAACTGGAGGGCGAGGACAACCACGGTGCGGAGACACAGGTCGGCAGCGACGGCTGGTTCGCGCCGGTAGCCAAAGACAACAAGGTCGTCTCTTTCTGCGAGCAGTGATAGTTTTTCTTTATGTTGTTGTTTTTATGGATCTTTTGCTGTGTAAAAACATATATTTGTTATGCAAGTCGCCTGACTTGGGTCAGTCTACCATTTCAGGCGGTTGGATGAATATCCTACGTCTCCTAACCCTTCTTTCCTTCTTCCTCACCTCTTCTTCTTCCCCTGCAGACCACTGCACGGGCCGTACGGATACTCCCCAACATGCGGTTGGATAAACATACTCTATGAACGAAAATTATGTGTCAGCGATAGGATGGCTGAGTTTGGTGTGTTCACATGCGACAGCACGTGTTAGTGAGGGTGCGTTCCCTTGGTTGGGTTTGCGGCGTGCAGGAGCGACTGTGTGACGGTGCGGTACGACCACGGCGTGCAGGAGCGATCGTGTGAGGGTGCGGTGCGACCGCGATAGCCGTGCGCAAGTGTACCTCCTTCTCATTTTCAAAACTTTAGGCAAGCTTGGCAAAAATGTGTGGCGAAGTTTGGCAATGCAAGGCCTAGACCCAAACAGGATAAGTACGTACGTACTAGGAGTACTAGTGTTAAAAAAGAAAGGCTGGGTTTTCCTTCGCGGGATTTAATCAATACAAATCCTCGTTTCATGTGTCAATTAATGCGTATTTTTTCTCCAAAGACCAAAGAGCTATCCATCTCACTCCTCATCGCCTGATTAATGTAGCGCCATGCAAACCAAACTTCTCACTTCCGCATGCATGCAGGGGATATTAATGTCCTTGGTTCCTAACCCCATCAATTTTGCCTCGATTAGTGTTAGTGGCCCTTTGCAAATTGTAATTTTGATATACTGGCTTTGTGTACAAAAAAATGGAGGTAGTAACTATATTTGAATTCCTTCCCCATTGCGGTGACGTCGACGATATTTTTTTGGTGGTTTGGCGAAGTGCGTTCGACGGAGAACACCATTGAGGGAGACCACGGTAAGTCATTGTCAAGTGCCGCCTGCAAGCCGAGACAACCGCCTTATTTGCATCCAGGAAGTCCTTTACTAGTACTACTAGGAGTAACTAATGCGGTGAGATGGCTTCTCGAAGAAGACGATGGAGAAGCGGAGTCAGCGAAGAGTGAAATGATGGTTGCTTCGTCCGTGCTTTTGTGATTTGACGCCTCACTGCTTTGTGATTTGTGATAGGAGGTACAAGGGAGTAGACTCTATGCTCTATACTGTACTACATGCGTCCAAGCATGGGAGAAAGAGGAGAGACGTTGCATTTTTCTATTCCTTCAATCAATCAATCAGGGAGCTTCGGTTCCATCCTTTTGGCTTTGGCAACACCGTCCACAATGGTTCCCACGATGCCCAAAGCTATCTTCACATTTGGCTACACATTGTGGATGCCCTTAACTGTACCACTTGGTTTTGCTCCTGTGTGCTATCTATACAAATCTCAATTATATTGATCTAAAAAATTATAGAATCGAGATTAGTAAAAAGGAGGTGATTTTGCCACGCGGATGTCGGGGGAGGTTTCTTATTTGAGCAATGCTTCATCCACGTAATGGTTTACGTAAAGTTACGAAATGATGTGATGTGAGACTATTTGATTGGATTAAAGGAGAGGATTAGGCCCACCCCACCTGAAAATCAGGGGGGCATATATAGATTAGATGGAAAGTATACGTAGCAGCTACGTAGCCCTTTGTAAGTCTAGGATTAGGCTTCTTATTTTCGGAGGACATTGTCTTGGCGGTTTGCTAACATGCGGTCCCACGTGTCAGTGCTTTACCAAGCCGATCCGCGTCCCACATGAGGCAGAACAACGGCAGAAGCAACACGTGGTTAAGTTGAAGAAGATGAGGGAGAAGCGGATTCAGCAACGAGTGAAATGATGGTTGCTTCGTCCCTCCAACTTTACTGCGGGAAAGGTGCAGCTTTATGATTTGACGCCTCATTGCTCATTACTACGTCGGTGCCATGACTGGGGAGCTTCACCCCGGCTGCTCTGCACTGTATTCCGGTATGGCACGTGGACCCGGTAGCTTGATGTCCCACATGTCGGCGAAAGGGACTAGAAGATTTATGAAAGCGAGTGCTCCACTCTTACGACGGAGGAGTAGACGACACGACGGCCCAGTGAACTGTCACTTGTACTGTATAGTAGTATAGTTTTGCTATTTCGCACGATCCATCGATACAAACCCGATTAAACAGGAAAGGGAGGGATTTTTCCCACGCGGTAGATGATACTGGCCATACATTTCAAAGGCCATTTTAATGTATGCAAACTGAATAATTATAAGTAACAATATGATATCTAGTAAAACTAAAAACACATATGATTTATTGTGTTAGAGTGTAGTAGTAGTGTTGTATTGCATAGTTGTTAGATGTAACATGCGAGAACGTGTAGAGATGTAGTTTTGGAGGGCCTACAAAGAGAAAAGCGTAATACGGTCACCAAACTTCAGAATAAGCTGATTACGGTCACTATATACGTTTTGCGGTGATTATACGGTCACTTGCTCACAGCTCAGCATCGGATTGCACTCTGTTAGCCGGCCAAATAGTCTGCGTGGCGCCATGTTGACTAGTTAAATTGACCACGTTCATTGTGGGTCCCACCTATCAGTTCGCATCGGAAAAAGGTCAGATAAACACAAATTTACGCAGGCGCGACAAGGCTCCAACCCGTGCGCGGGAATCACCTGGTTGTGTATGTGTCTGTCAGGGACTGATGTGTGCGCATGCACGTGTAGGTTGAGCACTTGAGCGTGAGAGTGTGTGTTGGTCGTGTTGTGTACTGGTATGTGCATGCATGCGTGCGTGTGTGCGTGTGAGTGTTGCGTGTGTGCGTGGCTGCGTCTGTACGTGTGAGTGTTGCGTGCGTGCATGGGTGCATGTGTTTGTGTAAGTGTTGCGTGGATGCAGTTCGTGTTCATGCGTACATGTGTGTATAATTACCACACCAGCTCCTGTGTGTCAAAACAGACGGCTCAGCATACCAATACAAGGCCACCTTGTCCGTTGTGCCTGCGGTCATGACTTCGAACCACCGTCCAAATATTTTTTTGTCGTCTGTTTTCATTCTTACTAGCAAGATGCCCGTGCGTTGCATGTAACATCAAGATGCATTTGTATGACTTGTTTATCTTGTGAGAGAAAAGGATGAACGAGGAAGGCCTTATTTGCAAATGTGGAGAGGTGTGTGGGTACCTTTTTGCAAAATTGCCATAGTTTCTTTCCTATCTGTCAGATATAAATCAGATGGCCTATATTGCAGGATGGTAGGCACACCATCATCACCAACTCTGTTTTTTTATAAGAGTGTATTTTATGTATTTTATAAGAGTGTAGATGTAGAGTAGATACAAGTCGATAGGTGGGCACGATGGTAGTGAGATAATGTGCTGCAACACTAGAGGTGCCACGTGGAGCGTTTAGCTGGTCAACTAGTCATGTCATGAGCAAATACAAAGTTGTACGGTGAGCCCGTGACTGCATAATAACCACTAAATGTAAATGGTGACCGTAATGAGTGGATTCTGAAGTCCAATGTACGTATCGTGCTTTCGCTTCAAATACAATGATCGTCATTGCATATATCACGAGAGAAAGATGAAACATGCGTGCATTTTCTGGGGGCTTACTTTTAGAGGACCTGGAGATAGTTTTGTGTGCATACGTGAAAGGGGCGTACAGGGGGGTATGCGATGGAGAGAGAGATGCTCTTCGTTTCTCTTTATTATGACTAACTTTGTATATAGTATAAAAATATACAAATTCACAGTGCGGAATAAATATCATTGTGGGCACTATGCAATGCAAATTAGCGTTCGTACTCCTCCATATAACATTGTAATGTCGTATATGTGTAGAAACTCTAAAATAATTTTTTGGCCACACTTTATTCAAAAGGAATATTGTATGCGAAATAAACGTGAAGAGAGGGTCTTTTAGATCAATGGGGTACGTGATGTAACATGTGTGAATGTGTAGTTGATGCATTTGGCGGGGCCTAGAGAGGTATGTGTGTGTATTACGTATTCGAGAGGCATGGATAGAGGGGCCGACGAGGGGGGCGTGGGAGAGATAGCACGAGAAATGAGAGTGGTCTGGAGAGAGAGAAACGAATATGACGTCACGACAAGAGATTCCGTTCCCTTGAGTGTGTATATGCAAGGGGGGAGGGAATAGAGGCACCAGGAGAAATTTTCTATGTGTGTGGTGTTTGTGTTGGTATGTGTGGGTGTGAGAAGATAATGAGACGTGGGGTCAGAGGGTGTGTCACCGCGTGAGGTCCGGTGGGTCAAGGTGAGGCCCTTCATTCTGTTCCGTCTTGCGCAACATTGGTCGGCCTGTGACGCATTTAGGAATACCCATGGATGACTAGTCGTACAAGACAAAGATAGCAGAATTGTGAAGGACTATGTGTCCACTGACAAAGCCGGCTAGGATTTGTAACCCTAGGTTCTCGGACTAAGGTAACCCCTTTATCTTTGATATTACTATTCATCCAACCTAACTTTAAGGGGCATCCTAGAGAATGCTCTGCTAGAATCATACTCGTCGATTAGGAAGAGAGGTGTGAGACAATGCGTGAGAGACAGGCGTAAAGATAATGTGCGTACATGAGACACGTAGGCAGGTCCATGTATATAGCAAGGGTCGATGAGGATTGTGCGTGTGTATGTTTGCGAGAGGAAGAGTGCTTGTGATAAAGGTTAGTGAAAATAGTTGTAAATGGTTACGAGAGGGAGGGAGGGTTATATCTAGAGCATGTGTGCGAGAAAGACACCTCGGGAGAGAGTGTGTGAGCATGTGTGAGAGACCACCGATGGAGAGTGAAACTACACGTAAAAGACTGCTCTACACATTGATTAAAGATATAAATTGTATCCAAATATTAGGATGGGATCATGATATTTGCAATTCGCGTAAGGAGCGGTCATTGATCCATCGGACATCTAGATTCTATCGAATTTGAGCATGTCTATGTTATTATTCGATACAATTGATCCACATAGTTAGTATTTTGAACTCCAGACAATGCATCGCTTTAGCAATCGAATATAAACGTGAGTGTAGTTCATGTTGTGTGTGTAAAGCACATTATACATACGAAAGTTACACAATGGACATATAAATAGCTACTACCTATGAACTAGCATACATTTGAATTCAACTTAAGGTGGATTAAAAAAAATCGAATTCAACATGAAGTCCATTCAATTATTTGAATTTGATATCATGGCATTTGTAAACCGATAACCCACAAGTATAGGGGATCGCAACAGCTTTCGAGGGTAGAGTATTCAACCCAAATTTATTGATTCGACACAAGGGGTGCCAAAGAATATTCTCAAGTATTAGCAGCTGAGTTGTCAATTCAACCACACCTGGAAACTTAGTATCTGCAGCAAAGTGTTTAGTAGCAAACTAATATGATAGTGGTGGTAGCAGCAACAAAAGTAAAGACAGCAAAAGTAATGTTTTTGGTATTTTGTAGTGATTGTAATAGTAGCAGCGGAAAAGTAAATAAGCGAGAACCAGTATATGGAAAACTCGTAGGCACCAGATCAGTGATGGATAATTATGCCGGATGTGGTTCATCATGTAATAGTCATAACATAGGGTGACACAGAACTAGCTCCAATTCATCAATGTAATGTAGGCATGCATTCCGTATATAGTCATACATGCTTATGGAAAAGAACTTGCATGACATCTTTTGTCCTACCCTCCTGTGGCAGCGGGGTCCTATTGGAAACTTAGGGATATTAAGGCCTCCTTTTAATAGAGAACCGGAACAAAGCATTAGCACATAGTGAATACATGAACTCCTCAAACTATGATCATCACCGGGAGTGGTCCCGATTATTGTCACTTCGGGGTTGCCGGATCATAACGCACAGTAGGTGATTATAGACTTGCAAGATAGGATCAAGAACTCACATATATTCATGAAAACATAATAGGTTCAGATCTGTAATCATGGCACTCGGGCCCTAGTGACAAGCATTAAGCATAGCAAAGTCATAGAAACATCAATCTCAGAACATAATGGATACTAGGGATCAAACCCTAACAAAACTAACTTGATTACATGATAAGTCTCATCCAACCCATCACCGTCCAACAAGCCTACGATGGAATTACTCACGCACGGCGGTGAGCATCATGAAATTGGTGATGGAGGATGGTTTATGATGACGAGGGCGACGAATCCCCCTCTCTGGAGCCCCGAACGGACTCCAGATCAGCCCTCCCAAGAGGTTTTAGGGCTTGGCGGCAGCTCCATATCGTAAAATGCGATGATTTCTTCTCTCTTATTTTTTTCTCCCCGAAAGCAAATATATAGAGTTGGAGTTGGCGTCGGAGGGTTTCCAGGGGGCCCATGAGGTAGGGGGGCGGCCCCACCCTCGTGAGAAGGGTGTGGGCCCCCTGGTCTTCATCTTTGGCGAGGATTTTTTTTTTATTTTTTCTAAGATGTTCCATGGAGTTTCAGGTCATTCTGAGAATATTTGTTTTCTGCACATAAAACAACACCATGGCAATTCTACTGAAAACAACGTCAGTTCGGGTTAGTTCCATTCAAATTATACAAGTTAGAGTCCAAAACAAGGGCAAAAGTGTTTGGAAAAGTAGATACAACGGAGACGTATCAACTCCCCCAAGCTTAAACCCTTTCTTGTCCTCAAGCAATTCAGTTGACAAACTGAAAGAAAGAAAGAAAAACTTTTACAAACTCTGTTTGCTCTTGTTGTTGTAACTATGTCGAGCCAGCATTCAGGTTTTCAGCATAGATCATAACTAACCATATTTGCAATAATTCTCAGGTCTAATAATTACTCATATCAATAGCATAATAAACTAGCAAGTCATAATAATAAATCTCGGATGACAACACTTGCTCAAAACAATCATAATATGATATAACAAGATGGTATCTCGCTAGCCCTTTCTGAGACCGCAAAACATAAATGCAGAGCACCTTTAAAGATCAAGGACTGACTAGACATTGTAATTCATGGTAAAAGAGATCCAATCATAGTCACACCCAACATAAATTAATAGTGATGAATGCAAATGACAACTGTGCTTTCCAGCTAGTGCCTTTTAATAAGAGGGTGATGACTCAACATAAAAGTAAATGGATAGGCCCTTCGCAGAGGGAAGCAGGGATTTGTGGAGGTGCCAGAGCTCGATTTTGAAATAGAGATAAATTGTATTTTGAGCGGTATACTTTCATTGTCAACGTAACAACTAAGAGATGGCGATATCTTCCATGCTACACACATTATAGGCGGTTCCCAAATAGAATGGTAAAGTTTATACTCCCCCTCCACCAACAAACATCAATCCATGGCTTGCTCAAAACAACGAGTGCCTCCAACATACATCAGGTCCCAGGGGGAGTTTTGTTTGCAATTAATTTTGATTTAGTTTGCATAAAGCATGAGACTGGGCTTCCCGGTGACCAGCCATTTTCTCGTGGGTGAGGAGCGGAGTCCACTCCTCTTGAGAATAACCCGCCTAACACGGAAGATAAGGACAATCTTGGTTGATACAATCTATTCGAGCATACAAAACAGAATGTTTATTTGAAGGTTTAGAGTTTGGCACATACAAATTTACTTGGAACGGCAGGTAGATACCGCATATAGGAAGGTATAGTGGACTCATCTGGAATAACTTTGGGGTTTAAGGGATTGGATGCACAAGCAATATTCCCACTTAGTACAAGTGAAGGCTAGCAAAAGACTGGGAAGCGACCAACTAGAGAGCGACAACAACCATGTACATGCATTAAAATTAATAAACATTAGATGCATGCATGAGTAGGATATAATCCACCATGAACATAAATATCGTGAAGGCTATGTTGATTTGTTTCAACTACATGCGTGAACATGTGCCAAGTCAAGTCACTTAAATTATTCAAAGGAGGATACCACCCCATCATACCACATCATAATCATCGCAATAGCATGTTGGCACACAAGGTAAATCATTATAACTCATAGCTAATCAAGCATGGCACAAGCAACTATGATCTCTAATTGTCATTGCAAACATGTTTATTCATAATAAGCTGAATCAAGAACGAGGGACTCATCATATTTATAAAAACAAAAGAGGTCGAGTTCATACCAGCTTTTCTCATCTCAGTCAGTCCATCATATATCATCATAATTGCCTTTCACTCGCACGACCGAATGGTGTGAATAATAATAAGAGTGTACGTGCATTGGACTAAGGTGGAATCTGCGAGCATTAAATAAACAGGAGAAGACAAGGCAATATGGGCTCTTGGTTAAATCAACAATAATGCATATAAGAGCCTCTTCAACAATTTAATTATGGTCTTCTCCTACTGACCCCCAAAGGAAAGAAATATAACTATATACACGGGAAAGCTCCCAACAAGCAAAAGAAGAACAGGAAATATTTTTGGGTTTTCCTTTTTAATTATTACTACTACAGCATAAAAATAAACTACTACTAATTAAGGTTTATTAAACACAGAAGAAGAAAGCAGGAAAAAGAAAATAAACTAGCATGGATATTACAGTGAAAAAGTATGAGCACTGACATCTAGCAATGAGTGTGTGTGAGCATGAATGTAATGTCGGTGAGAAATACGTACTCCCCCAAGCTTAGGCTTTTGGCCTAAGTTGGTCTATGGCCACGGCTGGCCTGGCTGATATCCATAATAATAGTTGTTGGGGTCGTACTGTGATGAGGAATAGTTGGGATCATACTGATGTGCAGCGGTTATCGCCTGCTGAGCTGGAGCGTGGAGTCGATCTGCCTCCGCTCTCCTCTCGTACTCTTCTGCCTCCTCTCTGGTAATAACATATCTTTTTTGCCTGTGAATCAAAGAAGGCAGAAGCAGGGAGAGTAATACAGAAAACACGTCGTTTATCAAAAATTAAACAATATAAAAGAGGTGATTCAGGCCTCTCGACAAACTGGTCTGAAGCCATAGAGTTATAATATAAATATGCAGGATGCAACTCCGTATCACCCTCACGAATGTCTATCTCAAGAAAATGAGCTAAGCGGGTTGCATAAATTCCTCCAAAGAAATCTCCATTATGTCTATTATGATGCAACCTACGAGCTACAATGGCTCCCATATGATAAGATTGGTCTCCTAACACAGCACTCCTAAGAATGCTAAGATCAGGGACACACATGTGGCATGCTTCATCCTTAGCATTTATGCATCTACCGATGAAGAGAGCAAAATAATGTACAGCAGGAAAGTGGATGCTCCCTATGGTAGCCTGCGTTATATCTCTAGATTCTCCCACAGTTATACTAGCAAGAAAGTTTCCAAATTCAGATTTAGGGGGATCCCTAACACTACCCCAGGATGGAAGTTTGCAAGCAAAAGTGAAATCCTCTAAGTCGATGGTATAAGATTTGTCATAGAGATCAAACATGACTGAAAGAGAATTACGCGAAGATGAATACTCAAACCTCCTCACAAATGAACTTGTGAGATCATGATACTGGGGGCATTTGTTATCCTCAAAATCCTCAAGACCGGCATTGCGCAAATATGCTTTCAATTCTTCTTTAGTTCCCACATGGTCCATAAAATTTTCCGACGGCCATTCGCAACGCCGTACTGTAGCGTCTCTTGGTGGATCCTCGTCAGCATCGCGCATAGCAATCCTGGGTCCTTGCTTCTTAGAGGAACCACCTTGGAATAGCTTCCTAAGCATATTGTTTTTCTCTGAAAAATTCTGATTTTTTTAGTAACTTCAAACAAAAGTGAACCAACTTCAATAAAACTGATAGCAACTACTCCTACAAGTGCCTAGAGCCTATATCAAGCATTAGAACTACTTAGAACCATATAAATTTGACATGCAAGCTCAAGAACATGGTCACCTATGCAGCACAAATTTGCAAAGAATAAAGCACTAGAACAAAAACTAATTGGACCAATGGAGGAGTCACATACCAAGGAACAATCTCCCTAAGTAGTTTTGCGAGAGGTGCTTTGAGCAAGGAGATCGAAAATCACAGCAAAAGTGGTTGGAACTCGTGCTTGAGTTGGTTTTTCGGGTTTGTGTGAGATAGAGGAAGAAGATGGGTGCTGGGATAAGTGGAGGAGGGCCACTATGGGCCCACGAGGCAGGGGGGCGCGCCCTAGTGGGGTGGCGCGCCCACCACCCTCGTGGCCAGGTGGCAGCTCCTCCCGCGGTAATTTTTGCACAGTAAATCCTCAAATATTCCCGACAAAATCATATTAAATTGGCATGTCATTCTGAGGACTTTTATTTTCGAGATATTTTTATATTGCACGGATAAGTCAGGAAACGGACAGAAAAATACTATTTTTACTTTATTTCTACTAAATAACAGAAAATATAGAGAGGGTACAGAAGGTTGTGCTTCTACTTTCATCCATCTCATGCTCATCAAAAAGAATCCACTAACAAGGTTGATCAAGTCTTGTTAACAAACTCATTCCGATAATCATGAAACCGGAGAAATTTTGAATAACACTAGGTTACCTCAACGAGGATATGCACATCCCCTATAATAAGTATATCATCTTTCTTTTTGACAGTAGGAAGAGGAAATTCAAAACCTCCAATTATAATCGATGGAATTTTTCCAATGGAGTTGATACTATGAACTTGAGGTTGTTTCCTCGGAAAGTGTACCGTATGCTCATTACCATTAACATGAAAAGTGACATTGCCTTTGTTGCAATCAATAACAGCCCCTGCAGTATTAAGAAAAGGTCTTCCAAGAATAATAGACATACTATCATCCTAGGGAATATCAAGAATAACAAAGTCCGTTAAAATAGTAACGTTTGCAACCACAATAGGCACATCCTCACAAATACCGACAGGTATAGAAGTTGATTTATCAGCCATTTGCAAAGATATTTCGGTAGGTGTCAGCTTATTCAAGTCAAGTCTACGATATAAAGAGAGAGGCATAACACTAACACCGGCTCCAAGATCACATAAAGCAGTTTTAATATAATTTCTTTTAATGGAGCAAGGTATAGTAGGTACTCCACGATCTCCAAGTTTCTTTGGTATTCCACCCTTAAAAGTATAATTAGCAAGCATGGTGGAAATCTCAGCTTCCGGTATCTTTCTTTTATTAGTAATGATATCCTTCATATATTTAGCATAAGGATTTGTTTTGAGCACATCAGTTAGTCGCATACGCAAAAAGATAGGCCTAATCATTTCAGGAAAGCGCTCAAAATCCTCATCATCCTTTTTCTTGGATGGTTTTGGAGGAAAAGGCATAGGTTTCTGAACCCAAGGTTCCCTTTCTTTACCATGTTTCCTAGCAACAAAGTGATAATATTCATGTTCCTAGTTCTTCTAAAAGGAAGAAAAAGAAAAATGATAGAACTGTGCAAACTTCTAGTGAACCTATTGCTGAACCACCTGATAATCCAAATGATATCTCTATGTCTGATGCTGAAACACAATCTGGCAATGAACATGAACCTAATGAAAATGTTAATGATAATGCTCATGATGATGCTCAACCTAGTAATGATAATGATATAGAAATTGAACCTGCTATTGATCTTGATAACACACAATCAAAGAATCAACGTTATGATAAGAAAGACTTTGTTGCTAGGAAACATGGTAAAGAAAGAGAACCTTGGGTTTAGAAACCCATGCCTTTTCCTCCCAAATCATCCAAGAAAAAGGATGATGAGGATTTTGAGCGCTTTGCTGAAATGATTAGACCTTTTTTTGCGTATGCGATTGACTGATATGCTCAAAATGAATCCTTATGCTAAGTACATGAAAGATATTGTTACAAATAAAAGAAAGATACCAGAAGCTGAAATTTCCACCATGCTTGCTAATTATACTTTTAAGGGTGGAATACCAAAGAAACTTGGATATCCAGGAGTACCTACTATACCATGCTCCATTAAAAGAAACTATGTTAAAATTGCTTTATGTGATCTTGGAGCCGGTGTTAGTGTTATGCCTCTCTCTTTATATCGTAGACTTGACTTGAATAAGTTGACACCTACTGAAATATCTTTGCAAATGGCTGATAAATCAACTGCTATACCTGTCGGTATTTGTGAGGATGTGCCTGTTGTGGTTGCAAACGTTACTATTTTAACGGACTTTGTTATTCTTGATATTCCCGAGGACGATAGTATGTCTATTATTCTTGGAAGACCTTTTCTTAATACTGCAGGGGCTATTATTGATTGTCAGAAAGGCAATGTCACTTTCCATGTTAATGGTAATGAGCATACGGTACACTTTCCGAGGAAACAACCTCAAGTTCATAGTATCAATTCTATCGGAAAAATACCATCGATTATATTTGGAGGTTTTGAATTTCCTCTTCCCACTGTCAAGAAGAAATATGATATACTTATTATTGGCGATGTGCATATCCCCGTTGAGGTAACCTAGTGTTATTCGAAATTTCTCCGGTTTCATGTTAATCAGAATGAGTTTGTTAACAAGACTTGGTCAACCTTGTTAGTGGATTCCTTTTGATGAGCATGAGATGGATGAAACTAGAAGCACAACCTTCTATACCCTCTCTGTACTTTCTGTTATTTAGTTGAAATAAAGTAAAAATAGTATTTTTCTGTCTGTTTCCTAACTTACCCGTGCAATATAAAATTATCCCGAAAATAAAAGTCCTCAGAATGACATGCCAATTAAATATGATTTTTTCGGGAATATTTGAGGATTTATGGTGCAAAAATTACCGCGGGGGGAGCTGCCACCTGGCCACGAGGGTGGAGGGCGCACCCTACCCCCCTGGGCGCGCCCCTTGCCTCGTGGGCCCATGGTGGCCCGCCTCTACTTATTCCTGCACCCATCCTCTTCTTCTTCCTCACACAAACACGAAAAACCAACTCAAGCACGAGTTCTAGCGCTCTTTGCTGTAATTTTCGATCTCCTTGCTCAAAGCACCTCTCGCAAAACTGCTTGGGGAGATTGTTCTTTCGTATGTGACTCCTCCATTCGTCGGAATTGTCCCTGCCTCGGAGGAAGATGGTAGCTTTCCTGCTGTCATTTCCTTAGCTCTGGCAATAACAGCTTGAGCAACCTCATTCACACGAACTAGAGCAACCAAAGAAGTAGGGGAACCCACATTCACTACAAAAAAGACACTTCCGTGATGATACGTGTTTGTCACAGTAGGTCATGTTTTCTGTCATGTATGTACATCCATGACAATTTTATGACAGAATCAAGATAGTCATACCTGTGCTGTCGTAGAAGTGTTCCATGACATTACCAAAATTATCATCACGGAAGTGTCCACTTCCATGATGATAAATCGCGGGTCATAGAAGTGCTTTCGTCAAGGGTGACCGACACGTGGCATCCACCGTAACGGGTCACCGTTAAGCTATCGAGTCCGATTTTGGATCCGTTAACCCGTTAACAGCCCGGACAAATGAGGATTTTCCATGTGTAAAATTCTCATTGGACGGAGGAAACACGTGTTGGCTCACCGTTGGGACAGATGTCATCCATTAGTTGGACATGAGGTGCCTATGATACGTCGACACGTGGCATGGCCCAATAAAGGCCCATATAGGTTAAAAAGGCTGGCCCAGTCAAAGGCCCGTAGTACTTACTCAGGTACTAGTGGGCTAGCCCAATAACGGCCTGTTTAATAAGGCCCATTTACGGCCCGAAGCCAGATCTGGCCCGTTAATTGTTCGCCGAATATTTGGGCCCAATTACGGGCCAGTGACTTTTGGCTTGTTACTGGCCCGATGTAGACACCGGCCCATTTCAGCTCGGTGTGTCTTTCGGCCTAGGAATGGCCCGTGCTGCCCATGGGCCATATATGGTCTGACGCTACATCCGGCCCACTAACGGCCTGTGATAAAGGTGGCAACAGTTCAGCCCAACGTGACTTTGGGCCTGTTAAAGGCATGTCGTATAATTCGGCCCGTTGATGCCTGTACTAAGCTTTCGGCCTCTTAAAGGCCCATGATATCATTGGGCCAACTCAGGCCCGAAATATGTTTCGGCCTGGTAATGGCCGGTCATATAACTGGGCCAAAAAAGGCTCGGTCTACCTTTCAGCCTGCTGAAGGACCGTCAACGACTAGTGAAAATTGAGTCCCAACATGAATTTCGGCCTGCTAAAGGCCCATGGTTTCTTCTGGGACGTAACAGGCCACCAAAATATTCAACCTGTTAATGGCCCAACGCTACATGGGCCAAACTAAGCGCTAGGTCCACAAAAGGCCAACTAAAATTTGGGTCGAATATAGGCTGGAGTAAGTTGTGGGCCTGGCGTAAAGTGTGAAGGCCCCTATGGCCATTCGGGCCCAAGAAAGATGCAGGCCGGCCCAATTGTGGCCCACTAAAAACCAGGACCGTTAGAGGCGAATGTTTCGGCCCGGTCGACTACATCAGATTTTTTTTCAGATAGCGAATGATGGCAATAACTAGTAGGAATTAAGAACAAGCCTACTCTATACAATAAAGAAATTATGGCATAGTAACTTAGAATAAACCTACACTATATAATAAAGGATTTATGGTATACTACATCCACTGGGCATCAAAGTTCGCCACTAGTGATCATAAAGCGCAACGAAGAAGTAGATTACAGAAACTAGGCACCATTGCATCGTAACAAAATAATACTGAACCGAGACCACTTCCAAGATAGTTCACGAAAGGTTAGCCTTGCATAGGAACTGCTGCGCAAGCTGCTAAGCAAGGCTGTGAGACCGGCCTAGCATGTCGGTCATAGCTTCCAGGTGTAGCTCTTTAGCTATGAGGTTGTTCATGGAAATTTTCTTACAGGCTGCTTGGAGCATCTAGAAAGAGAGAAACAACAAACACTTCAGAGGATCATACCTTCAAAAACCTCATGGCTAGCTCGGCTCAAAGAAGATCTCTCCCTACTTTGCTATAGGGTTGGAGAAAAACATAAACCCTTTCTGAGCTCTTTTGTAATTAGTATTTCCTAACTCAGTTTTCCTTTTTTTGTTTATATTAACCCCCCAACTTTTCTCATGTCAATGGATGTAAGGTTATGAATCTGTAAGACCTTTTTGATACTTTAATTTTAAAACATTGTAGGAGCCTCTCCTACTGTTTCAGGTGTCAAAAAAAGCATTAACATCACGAACTAGGTCATGGATTTGGTCTCGACACCCTAGCACCGAAACCAACAATATTCTAGAAAATAGACTTCATTTAAGGATAAAATTTTGATGCGAAGACTAGACCTCCATGAAGCAACACATGACTTAGAGTGTTTAGAGTGTTTAAAGACACTTCCGTGATGATACGTGTTTGCTAGGAAACATGGTAAAGAAAGAGAACCTTGGGTTTAGAAACCCATGCCTTTTCCTCCCAAATCATCCAAGAAAAAGGATGATGAGGATTTTGAGCGCTTTGCTGAAATGATTAGACCTTTTTTTGCGTATGCGATTGACTGATATGCTCAAAATGAATCCTTATGCTAAGTACATGAAAGATATTGTTACAAATAAAAGAAAGATACCAGAAGCTGAAATTTCCACCATGCTTGCTAATTATACTTTTAAGGGTGGAATACCAAAGAAACTTGGATATCCAGGAGTACCTACTATACCATGCTCCATTAAAAGAAACTATGTTAAAATTGCTTTATGTGATCTTGGAGCCGGTGTTAGTGTTATGCCTCTCTCTTTATATCGTAGACTTGACTTGAATAAGTTGACACCTACTGAAATATCTTTGCAAATGGCTGATAAATCAACTGCTATACCTATCGGTATTTGTGAGGATGTGCCTGTTGTGGTTGCAAACGTTACTATTTTAACGGACTTTGTTATTCTTGATATTCCCGAGGACGATAGTATGTCTATTATTCTTGGAAGACCTTTTCTTAATACTGCAGGGGCTATTATTGATTGTCAGAAAGGCAATGTCACTTTCCATGTTAATGGTAATGAGCATACAGTACACTTTCCGAGGAAACAACCTCAAGTTCATAGTATCAATTCTATCGGAAAAATACCATCGATTATATTTGGAGGTTTTGAATTTCCTCTTCCCACTGTCAAGAAGAAATATGATATACTTATTATTGGTGATGTGCATATCCCCGTTGAGGTAACCTAGTGTTATTCGAAATTTCTCCGATTTCATGTTAATCAGAATGAGTTTGTTAACAAGACTTGATCAACCTTGTTAGTGGATTCCTTTTGATGAGCATGAGATGGATGAAACTAGAAGCACAACCTTCTATACCCTCTCTGTACTTTCTGTTATTTAGTTGAAATAAAGTAAAAATAGTATTTTTCTGTCTGTTTCCTAACTTACCCGTGCAATATAAAATTATCCCGAAAATAAAAGTCCTCAGAATGTCATGCCAATTAAATATGATTTTTTCGGGAATATTTGAGGATTTATGGTGCAAAAATTACCGCGGGGGGAGCTGCCACCTGGCCACGAGGGTGGAGGGCGCACCCTACCCCCCTGGGCGCGCCCCTTGCCTCGTGGGCCCATGGTGGCCCGCCTCTACTTATTCCTGCACCCATCCTCTTCTTCTTCCTCACACAAACACGAAAAACCAACTCAAGCACGAGTTCTAGCGCTCTTTGCTGTAATTTTTGATCTCCTTGCTCAAAGCACCTCTCGCAAAACTGCTTGGGGAGATTGTTCTTTCGTATGTGACTCCTCCATTCGTCGGAATTGTCCCTGCCTCGGAGGAAGATGGTAGCTTTCCTGCTATCATTTCCTTAGCTCTGGCAATAACAGCTTGAGCAACCTCATTCACACGAACTAGAGCAACCAAAGAAGTAGGGGAACCCACATTCACTACAAAAAAGACACTTCCGTGATGATACGTGTTTGTCACAGTAGGTCATGTTTTCTGTCATGTATGTACATCCATGACAATTTTATGACAGAATCAAGATAGTCATACCTGTGCTGTCGTAGAAGTGTTCCATGACATTACCAAAATTATCATCACGGAAGTGTCCACTTCCATGATGATAAATCACGGGTCATAGAAGTGCTTTCGTCAAGGGTGACCGACACGTGGCATCCACCGTAACGGGTTGCCGTTAAGCTATCGAGTCCGATTTTGGATCCGTTAACCCGTTAACAGCCCGGACAAATGAGGATTTTCCATGTGTAAAATTCTCATTGGACGGAGGAAACACGTGTTGGCTCACCGTTGGGACAGATGTCATCCATTAGTTGGACATGAGGTGCCTATGATACGTCGACACGTGGCATGGCCCAATAAAGGCCCATATAGGTTAAAAAGGCTGGCCCAGTCAAAGGCCCGTAGTACTTACTCAGGTACTAGTGGGCCAGCCCAATAACGACCTGTTTAATAAGGCCCATTTACGGCCCGAAGCCAGATCTGGCCCGTTAATTGTTCGCCGAATATTTGGGCCCAATTACGGCCCAGTGACTTTTGGCTTGTTACTGGCCCGATGTAGACACCGGCCCATTTCAGCTCGGTGTGTCTTTCAGCCTAGGAATGGCCCGTGCTGCCCATGGGCCATATATGGTCTGACGCTACATCCGGCCCACTAACGACCTGTGATAAAGGTGGCAACAGTTCAGCCCAACGTGACTTTGGGCCTGTTAAAGGCATGTCGTATAATTCGGCCCGTTGATGCCTGTACTAAGCTTTCGGCCTCTTAAAGGCCCATGATATCATTGGGCCAACTCAGGCCCGAAATATGTTTCGGCCTGGTAACGGCCGGTCATATAACTGGGCCAAAAAAGGCTCGATTTACCTTTCAGCCTGCTGAAGGACCGTCGACGACTAGTGAAAATTGAGTCCCAACATGAATTTCGGCCTGCTAAAGGCCCATGGTTTCTTCTGGTACGTAACAGGCCACCAAAATATTCAACCTGTTAATGGCCCAACGCTACATGGGCCAAACTAAGCGCTAGGTCCACAAAAGGCCAACTAAAATTTGGGCCGAATATAGGCTGGAGTAAGTTGTGGGCCTGGCGCAAAGTGTGAAGGCCCCTATGGCCATTCGGGCCCAAGAAAGATGCAGGCCGGCCCAATTGTGGCCCACTAAAAACCACGACCGTTAGAGGCGAATGTTTCGGCCCGGTCGACTACATCAGATTTTTTTCCAAATAGCGAATGATGGCAATAACTAGTAGGAATTAAGAACAAGCCTACTCTATACAATAAAGAAATTATGGCATAGTAACTTAGAATAAACCTACACTATATAATAAAGGATTTATGGTATACTACATCCACTGGGCATCAAAGTTCGCCACTAGTGATCATAAAGCGCAACGAAGAAGTAGATTACAGAAACTAGGCACCATTGCATCGTAACAAAATAATACTGAACCGAGACCACTTCCAAGATAGTTCACGAAAGGTTAGCCTTGCACAGGAACTGCTGCGCAAGCTGCTAAGCAAGGCTGTGAGACCGGCCTAGCATGTCGGTCATAGCTTCCAGGTGTAGCTCTTTAGCTATGAGGTTGTTCATGGAAATTTTCTTACAGGCTGCTTGGAGCATCTAGAAAGAGAGAAACAACAAACACTTCAGAGGATCATACCTTCAAAAACCTCATGGCTAGCTCGGCTCAAAGAAGATCTCTCCCTACTTTGCTATAGGGTTGGAGAAAAACATAAACCCTTTCTGAGCTCTTTTGTAATTAGTATTTCCTAACTCAGTTTTCCTTTTTTTCTTTATATTAACCCCCCAACTTTTCTCATGTCAATGGATGTAAGGTTATGAATCTGTAAGACCTTTTTGATACTTTAATTTTAAAACATTGTAGGAGCCTCTCCTACTGTTTCAGGTGTCAAAAAAAGCATTAACATCACGAACTAGGTCATGGATTTGGTCTCGACACCCTAGCACCGAAACCAACAATATTCTAGAAAATAGACTTCATTTAAGGATAAAATTTTGATGCGAAGACTAGACCTCCATGAAGCAACACATGACTTAGAGTGTTTAGAGTGTTTAAAGACACTTCCGTGATGATACGTGTTTGCTAGGAAACATGGTAAAGAAAGAGAACCTTGGGTTTAGAAACCCATGCCTTTTCCTCCCAAATCATCCAAGAAAAAGGATGATGAGGATTTTGAGCGCTTTGCTGAAATGATTAGACCTTTTTTTGCGTATGCGATTGACTGATATGCTCAAAATGAATCCTTATGCTAAGTACATGAAAGATATTGTTACAAATAAAAGAAAGATACCAGAAGCTGAAATTTCCACCATGCTTGCTAATTATACTTTTAAGGGTGGAATACCAAAGAAACTTGGATATCCAGGAGTACCTACTATACCATGCTCCATTAAAAGAAACTATGTTAAAATTGCTTTATGTGATCTTGGAGCCGGTGTTAGTGTTATACCTCTCTCTTTATATCGTAGACTTGACTTGAATAAGTTGACACCTACTGAAATATCTTTGCAAATGGCTGATAAATCAACTGCTATACCTGTCGGTATTTGTGAGGATGTGCCTGTTGTGCTTGCAAACGTTACTATTTTAACGGACTTTGTTATTCTTGATATTCCCGAGGACGATAGTATGTCTATTATTCTTGGAAGACCTTTTCTTAATACTGCAGGGGCTATTATTGATTGTCAGAAAGGCAATGTCACTTTCCATGTTAATGGTAATGAGCATACGGTACACTTTCCGAGGAAACAACCTCAAGTTCATAGTATCAATTCTATCGGAAAAATACCATCGATTATATTTGGAGGTTTTGAATTTCCTCTTCCCACTGTCAAGAAGAAATATGATATACTTATTATTGGCGATGTGCATATCCCCGTTGAGGTAACCTAGTGTTATTCGAAATTTCTCCGGTTTCATGTTAATCAGAATGAGTTTGTTAACAAGACTTGATCAACCTTGTTAGTGGATTCCTTTTGATGAGCATGAGATGGATGAAACTAGAAGCACAACCTTCTATACCCTCTCTGTACTTTCTGTTATTTAGTTGAAATAAAGTAAAAATAGTATTTTTCTGTCTGTTTCCTAACTTACCCGTGCAATATAAAATTATCCCGAAAATAAAAGTCCTCAGAATGACATGCCAATTAAATATGATTTTTTCGGGAATATTTGAGGATTTATGGTGCAAAAATTACCGCGGGGGGAGCTGCCACCTGGCCACGAGGGTGGAGGGCGCACCCTACCCCCCTGGGCGCGCCCCTTGCCTCGTGGGCCCATGGTGGCCCACCTCTACTTATTCCTGCACCCATCCTCTTCTTCTTCCTCACACAAACACGAAAAACCAACTCAAGCACGAGTTCTAGCGCTCTTTGCTGTAATTTTCGATCTCCTTGCTCAAAGCACCTCTCGCAAAACTGCTTGCGGAGATTGTTCTTTCGTATGTGACTCCTCCATTCGTCGGAATTGTCCCTGCCTCGGAGGAAGATGGTAGCTTTCCTGCTGTCATTTCCTTAGCTCTGGCAATAACAGCTTGAGCAACCTCATTCACACGAACTAGAGCAACCAAAGAAGTAGGGGAACCCACATTCACTACAAAAAAGACACTTCCGTGATGATACGTGTTTGTCACAGTAGGTCATGTTTTCTGTCATGTATGTACATCCATGACAATTTTATGACAGAATCAAGATAGTCATACCTGTGCTGTCGTAGAAGTGTTCCATGACATTACCAAAATTATCATCACGGAAGTGTCCACTTCCATGATGATAAATCGCGGGTCATAGAAGTGCTTTCGTCAAGGGTGACCGACACGTGGCATCCACCGTAACGGGTCGCCGTTAAGCTATCGAGTCCGGTTTTGGATCCGTTAACCCGTTAACAGCCCGGACAAATGAGGATTTTCCATGTGTAAAATTCTCATTGGACGGAGGAAACACGTGTTGGCTCACCGTTGGGACAGATGTCATCCATTAGTTGGACATGAGGTGCCTATGATACGTCGACACGTGGCATGGCCCAATAAAGGCCCATATAGGTTAAAAAGGCCGGCCCAGTCAAAGGCTCATAGTACTTACTCAAGTACTAGTGGGCCAGCCCAATAACGGCATGTTTAATAACACCCATTTATGGCCCGAAGCCAGATCTGGCCCGTTAATTGTTCGCCGAATATTTGGGCCCAATTACGGCCCAGTGACTTTTGGCTTGTTACTGGCCCGATGTAGACACCGGCCCATTTCAGCTCGGTGTGTCTTTCGGCCTAGGAATGGCCCGTGCTGCCCATGGGCCATATATGGTCTGACGCTACATCCGGCCCACTAATGGCCCGTGATAAAGGTGGCAACAGTTCAGCCCAACGTGACTTTGGGCCTGTTAAAGGCATGTCGTATAATTCGGCCCGTTGATGCCTGTACTAAGCTTTCGGCCTCTTAAAGGCCCATGATATCATTGGGCCAACTCAGGCCCGAAATATGTTTCGGCCTGGTAACGGCCGGTCATATAACTGGGCCAAAAAAGGCTCGGTCTACCTTTCAGCCTGCTGAAGGACCGTCGATGACTAGTGAAAATTGAGTCCCAACATGAATTTCGGCCTGCTAAAGGCCCATGGTTTCTTCTGGGACGTAACAGGCCACCAAAATATTCAACCTGTTAATGGCCCAACGCTACATGGGCCAAACTAAGCGCTAGGTCCACAAAAGGCCAACTAAAATTTGGGCCGAATATAGGCTGGAGTAAGTTGTGGGCCTGGCGCAAAGTGTGAAGGCCCCTATGGCCATTCGGCCCCAGTAAAGATGCAGGCCGGCCCAATTGTGGCCCACTAAAAACCACGACCGTTAGAGGCGAATGTTTCGGCCCGGTCGACTACATCAGATTTTTTTTCAGATAGCGAATGATGGCAATAACTAGTAGGAATTAAGAACAAGCCTACTCTATACAATAAAGAAATTATGGCATAGTAACTTAGAATAAACCTACACTATATAATAAAGGATTTATGGTATACTACATCCACTGGGCTTCAAAGTTCGCCACTAGTGATCATAAAGCGCAACGAAGAAGTAGATTACAGAAACTAGGCACCATTGCATCGTAACAAAATAATACTGAACCGAGACCACTTCCAAGATAGTTCACGAAAGGTTAGCCTTGCACAGGAACTGCTGCGCAAGCTGCTAAGCAAGGCTGTGAGACCGGCCTAGCATGTCGGTCATAGCTTCCAGGTGTAGCTCTTTAGCTATGAGGTTGTTCATGGAAATTTTCTTACAGGCTGCTTGGAGCATCTAGAAAGAGAGAAACAACAAACACTTCAGAGGATCATACCTTCAAAAACCTCATGGCTAGCTCGGCTCAAAGAAGATCTCTCCCTACTTTGCTATAGGGTTGGAGAAAAACATAAACCCTTTCTGAGCTCTTTTGTAATTAGTATTTCCTAACTCAGTTTTCCTTTTTTTGTTTATATTAACCCCCCAACTTTTCTCATGGCAATGGATGTAAGGTTATGAATCTGTAAGACCTTTTTGATACTTTAATTTTAAAACATTGTATGAGCCTCTCCTACTGTTTCAGGTGTCAAAAAAAGCATTAACATCACGAACTAGGTCATGGATTTGGTCTCGACACCCTAGCACCGAAACCAACAATATTCTAGAAAATAGACTTCATGTAAGGATAAAATTTTGATGCGAAGACTAGACCTCCATGAAGCAACACATGACTTAGAGTGTTTAGAGTGGGCCCATTTCACGGTGGTCGAGGGGGCAGGCCACCACCCGCCTCGTCGGAATTGTCCCTGCCTCGGAGGAAGATGGTACCTTTCCTTCTGTCATTTCCTTAGCTTTGGCAATAGCAGCCTGAGCAACCTCATTCACACGAACTAGAGCAACCAAAGAAGTAGGGGAACCCACATTCACTACAAAAAAGACACTTCCGTGATGATACGTGTTTGTCACAGTAGGTCATGTTTTTTGTCATGTATGTACATCCATGACAATTTTATGACAGAATCAAGATAGTCATACATGTGCTGTCGTAGAAGTGTTCCATGACATTACCAAAATTATCATCACGGAAGTGTCCACTTCCATGACGATAAATCGCGGGTCATAGAAGTGCTTTCGTCAAGGGTGACCGACACGTGGCATCCACCGTAACGGGTCACCGTTAAGCTATCGGTTCCGGTTTTGGATCCGATAACCCGTTAACAGCCTGGACCAATGAGGATTTTCCACGTGTAAAATTGTTATTGGCCGAAGGAAACACGTGTTGGCTCACCGTTGGGACAGATGTCATCAATTCATTGGACAGGAGGCGCCTATGATACGTCGACACGTGGCATGGCCCAATAAAGGCCCATATAGGTTAAAAAGGCCGGCCCAGTCAAAGGCTCGTAGTACTTACTCAAGTACTAGTGGGCTAGCCCAATAACGGCATGTTTAATAACACCCATTTATGGCCCGAAGCCAGATCTGGCCCGTTAATTGTTCGCCGAATATTTGGGCCCAATTACGGCCCAATGACTTCCGGCCTATTACAGCCCCGATGTAGACACCGGCCCATTTCATCTCGGTGTGTCTTTCAGCCTGGGAATGGCCCATGCTACCCATGGGCCATATATGGTCCGACGCTACATCCGGCCCAATAATGGCCTGTGATTAAGGTGGCAACAGTTCAGCCCGACGTGACTTTGGGCCTGTTAAAGGCCTGTCGTATAATTCGGCCCGTTTATGCTTGTACTAAGCTTTCGGCCTCTAAGGCCCATGATATCAGTGGGCCAACTCAAGCCCGAAATATGTTTCGGCCTGGTAATGGCCCGTCATATAACTGGGCCAAAAAGGCCCGGTCTACCTTTCAGCCTGCTGAAGGCCCGTCGACAACAAGTGAAAATTGAGTCCCAACATGAATTTCGGCCTGCTAAAGGCCCATAGTTTCTTCTGGGCCGTAACAGGCCACCAAAATATTCAACCTGTTAATGGCCCAACGCTGCATGGGCCAAACTAAGCATTGGGTCCACAAAAGGCCCAACTAAAATTTGGGCCGAATATAGGCCGGAGTAAGTTGTGGGCCTGGCGCAAAGTGTGAAGGCCCCAATGATCATTCGGGCCCAAGAAAGATGCAGGCCGGCCCAATTGTGGCCCGCTAAAAACCAGGACCGTTAGAGGTGAATGTTTTGGCCCGGCCGACTACATAAGATTTTTTTCAGATAGCGAATGATGGCAGTAACTAGTAGGAATTAAGAACAAGCCTACTCTATACAATAAAGAAATTACGGCATAGTAACTTAGAATAAACCTACACTATATAATAAAGGATTTATGGTATACTACATCCACTGGGCATCAAAGTTCACCACTAGTGATCATAAAGCGCAACGAAGAAGTAGATTACAAAAACTAGGCACCATTGCATCGTAACAAAATAATACCGAACTGAGACCACTTCCAAGACAGTTCAAGAAAGGTTAGCCTTGCACGGGAACTGTTGCGCAAGCTGCTGAGCAAGGCTGTGAGACCGGCCTAGCTTGTCAGTCATAACTTCCAGGTGTAGATGTTTAGCAATGAGGTTCTCATTGGTTTTCTCTGCAATCTTTCTTAGAGATAGGACTTCAAGTCGAAGTTGAGTTGCAGAATGCCTTTTTGCTAGAACTTGGGACTGAAGAAGTCGAACTGATTTAGACAGTGAATTATGTGAGTTTGTCTGACTGTCAGTCTCAAGTAACTTGAACACTGCATCAAGACAAGACTTTGGGGTTGTCTCACTATCTTCAAGATGTTTTGCCTTCTTTGCTGCAATATATGTTGGGTTTGTGTCACTACCTTTAGCAGACTTGTGCATGCCATCAGGCATATCACCCTGAAACAAGCAGATAGATGATAGGTTTTGCACATGTATAAACAAAGATGATAACTGTGCTATCAATTCCATCCAATTTCGAAATAGAAAATAAAGAATAAGTTCAAAATATCAATAGCATAATTTGGCATTGTTCATTATGCAGGGAGCTTCACCACACTACTGGATTATCATGTCAACATAACAAGCATAGATGAAGGGCAAAGACAATCATTGTATCTATTTTGGTTAATGTGCATGGCATGTTGTTCATATCATCAGCCACATCAATAAGACAAAACAGGAGATGACAAGGTGCAAACGTGGGCTGCTTCACCACACACTGGATTATAGATCCACAAAAACAAGCATACATATAGGGAGTATTGAGTAATGTGCATGGTATGAATAAGGAATTTGGTTTTACAAGTAAAACTTGGAACTTACGGTTGTTGCGAACATGCATTTTGATAGAAACAACAAACTAAACAGCAGTAAACGATAGGGAGTATGAGAAAATCAAACAACAGTTGAGGATAAAGTCTTTAGAAGGACTGACTTACATTGACAGTTAACACCAGCTTTATAATGCCCTTCTCCATGTCAAGGGAAGGATAACTCAAGAATTTCAGCACATAATCTTCTCCATAAGCATTGCATGTACTCTACATTTTGTAGAGAGTAATTATAGATATGATAATACTGGAAGGGATAGAGGATAATGAAGATAAGATGCAGATTGATGCTACATAATCAACTATCAATCCCTGGAAGTACAAGCGTTACAGGACAAAATGTACTGACGAGAGGAATGGGCTACACTTCTGCACTAGCATTGTCTGTGTATTCAACTTTTTGGTAAGATTAAATATAGATATGATATTTTTTAGTAAATGGTGGGCGAGGGAGATAAGATGCAGAATGCTACACAATGAACCAATCCCTCTTCCCATAATACAAGAGTGTTTTAAACACTGGTGTACTATACAAAACGTTCTTATATTATGGGACGGAGGGAGTAGTTGTTAATGTAAGTATAGTGATAGACGACGTCCAGTCCTTACAAGAGGACTATAGAGCTAAACCTCTTCAAAAGCATTGGGTTGATTCTAAATTTTTGTAAGAGTCCATACAGATCTTATAATGTCCACCAAATGGACGATAACGAGGTTAACATGTGCAGTGATGCTACATAATCAAACAGCTATGAAAGTAAGTATGGTCATATAGGGCAAGAGGTACTCACAAGAGCAATGCAATGTGTAGTATAGTTGCGAGATTCTGTGGTCCCTTGAGAATGAATGTTCTTCTGCTAACAGTTTTCGTACAAGTGAGACGTTAGGGCAAATGCAGAAATGTACTTCAAATTGTGATGTCATATCATAGACAGTACCTTACGTTGCAGACGAGACCAATGTGAAGATTATTCCAGTCACTGTCTGATAAATGTAGCACCGGAGACTTTACAGAAATTTTGTTTAGAGGCTTGTCATCAAAGTGCGCTTGCCTCAGGTAGGAATGATACTTCATCAACGAGTTCTTTAAAAGTGCAACCAACCCTTGCTTGTCTTGATAATCCAGTTTGGTCCTTGCCTATTTTAAAAGAATGAAATCTTATGTCTTCTATCAGCAGAAACATATGCAGTAATTACCAAGAATAACATTAGTACATTACTTACGCGTAAGTTGCTGCAATTGGGGCTCTCTTTGGTTCGGAAAGGGATTTGGCAACTGGATTTGGTGTATTCTTTGCTGGAATAGGGGGTTTTACGTCGTAGAGCTGGTCCTATGTCAATTGCCATCATCATACTGTTTGCTGTAGTTGGGGTCTGCTGAGTTGGGGCATCAGAAATGACCAGTGTAGTAGGGCTAGAGTCTTCTAGAGTTGGGGTGTTTTGTGGGTCATGTGATATTGGAACTACACCTAACGGGCTATTTGATTTATCAGGTGTCACTACCTTTTCCAAATACTTTGCTTGTGCTCCTCCGCGATCAGCAATCACCCTCTTCCTTTTGAATGTCTTATACAAAAGAACATCATTTGAATGGATAAATATGGTATGATGACAGATGGAATATGTACTGAAAATGGATAGGCAGGGCATATTCACATACACAATGTGTAAACTAAGCTAATGGCAGTGCAACAAAGTAGAAACAATGCAAAGCATCAGTTGCAAGATATGTGCGACCAATATAACCTTGGAAAGTTAGAGCAAGCACCTTGATGGGTGAATAAGATAGGCATCTGCCTCTGACTCCTCCACTAGGGAGCTACATTGACTTAGGTCTCCCTCTAGCTCAGAATCACTATTAGGATCATATTCTGAGCATTATTATGTAGGTGGAGAGAGTTTGGATTGCATTGCATCCAGACTTGATTTCAGTCCCTTAATGCCAAGTTTGACAACCATGGCATTGTTCTGCTTTATTCTTTTCATGTGCGTAAGCTCATAATCATTATGAAGCTGTTCAGAATCTTAGATTCATGAAAACATAAAAAGTGGTCAGATTATCTATGGAATGCATTGCAGATACAACTCGAAGAGTGTCTCCCTATAAACCCCTGCATATGCAAAGTTCACCCCAACCGTGCTGACCAGACCACACACAGAAATACAAAGCTCTTATGTCTCTATGACAGGTAGACACACATTTTAAAACTGAAGTAGGAACATTAGAATCATATCAAATTCATATTTGAACAAATAAACTAAGGAATTATCAGCGGCATAATGTTTAGCTTCAAGGGTGGAGTGCTGGTAGTGCGACACAAAGCAAGTAGGCAGATTGTATTCCATGTAAAAGATCGTAGTCTATGTAAAAGCTGGAAATGCCACTTTCTTTCTATACAATGCAGTGCTCATTGCCCACATATGATGGAAGAGATCACACAAAGAAATACTATTCACTCATGTCTACGGTTCCAGTATTTAGAAACAGGGTGGTCCACCCTAAAGGAATATTGACAACAAATATGACAAGGTAAGCATATATGTAGTGAATCAATCATTTACTAGTGAGCTTACTAGGATAGATATGCAGAATTGTAACTGAAGTAAGAGACCGTCCAAAATCTGAATCAAGAAGTTTGTCTAGCACTTATTATTTGCAACTAATCAACATGAATAATTGGATATCATATCGAATGAGTAAGAAAAGACAAATAAAATTGTCAACAAACCTGGCATGCAGTAGTAATCTGTGTCAATGTCACTATGACCAACAATCCAAAATGACTAGTGTCTGTTCCTAGGGCCGGAATTTTGAAACCCTATGAACTTTACAAGTACTAAAGATTACTGAAATACATCTGAACCATTAGTGTAGGTAGCACTCAGAACACAACAAACTCTAATGACAGTCCTGCCTAATGAGTAATCAATCAATTAGAAAATGGGTGATGAGGAGTGGCTGCTGAGTGTTGAGGACGTATCTCAGGATTGACTGGGAAGGTAGGCACAGCGGCGCGACTGAGACCTGAATGGACTGGGAAGGTAGGCACAGCGGCGCGGCCGGGCAGCGGTGACGCTATTGGGCGAGCGGCTCCTGACCTCATGTTAGTCCATCGTCTCCTCCTAGAGTCATGCCGTCCAGGGATGGCAAGTCGTCGGCGAGGCAGGCGGCTGGGGGCGAGTAGATATCAGAAGCGCGCAACAGAACAGAGGTGAATCAGGGCCTAGACTGACCAAAAATCCCAGGGTGGGCCGCGGCCCACCGTGGGCACCCTATAGAGATACACACCCGAGCGATGAACATGCATTTTCGAAACTAAATTAGGAACATTTAGCTGACCAATTAAACGACTCTGTTTTAATAATATCATATTTGTATTTGAACAACTAAGCTTGTTTAGCTTGATGGGTGGAGCAGTGCTATTATGACACATATAGTGATCATAAAAGGGGGAAACCCTGAGCATTCTTTGAGCAAAAGAGGGTTTCCCCTCCGATTTCTATTAAAGAAACCGCCACGGAACCAACATGATCAATTAAACCCTAAGCATGATCAACTAAACCCTACTATGACTGTGCCATGGCAGATTTGAAGCTGCAAATCGGGAAAATGCTATTTAGCATCCATTGTTTGCTTCGAACTAAGAACTAAATTCTAAGAGCTGAAAAGGAAGTACAGTAACCAAGTTACGATCTATTTTCTGGTTTAGATCAAAAAGTGTTAGAGATATGAAGTACCACCTCTCTTGCGGCACCGGGTAGGCATCAGGGGTGCGATGGTTGTCGGTGGAGTTGAAGCAGATCTGCAACGGTAGATGGGTGCATCGGGGGATAAGTCCCGTTGCCGTGGAAGAGAAGGGCGTGTGAGCAGCCCAGGCAAAGAGGACGACGGCGTCGATGAAGCCAGAGGACGCGATGCAAGGCTCTTGGTCCGTCGCCATGGATGAGAAACGTCCATCTCTAGAAGTGGACGATGCGGTCTTGGTAGGCGCTCCGGCATGGTGGAGGATGGTGGCGATTGATGGGGTGGAGGACGGCGGCGATGGATGGGGTGGAGGACAGCGGCGATGGATGGGGTGGCGGACGGAGGAGGCTGGTGTGGGGATGGTGTTCTAGTGCGGACGGTGTATGAATGGGAAAATGGAGGGAGAGGTACGGGGAACCATGTTTTTGGGACGCGCCTGTCTGAAATATGGGAAAGTTACGAACATAGCCCTCGTTTAAAATTTGGATGTCTCGTTGGTTGGGGATAGGACGGTAATCTCGCATCTCGCAAATATTTGCCCAGAGCTATTTCGGGCGTGGAGAGGGTGTTTTGGCACCCATGGTTGGCGCCCATATTGTATGAACGGGGCTGATGGGTAGGGCGGTTGTGTCACGTCTGAGTGAAGTTAGAAACCTGCCCCTATTGAAAATATTTGCCTACATCGATTTCGGCCGAGTCGAGTTTGTTTTTCTGCCCACTGTGTATGAATGGGGAAATGGAGGGAGAAATAGAGGTCTTTCGGACGTGCTTGAATAAAATGTGTTTTGCGGCCCATGTTTAGCACCCACCGTGTCGGAATGGGCTCAGAGGCGGTCGTGTCACGTCTAATTGAAGTTACTAACCTACCCCTATTGAGAGCCGTGGAAATCAGGCCGATGGATTGTCCTTGTAAGGGGTAGACAGTAATTTCCATCTCCCAAACACTTGGCTTCGGGCAGCCGACATGGGAGTGGACATTTTGCCGCTTCTTTCGAATTTTGGGACAATAAGCATCCACGTTTACCCTGGCAACTAAATTCGAATCCATTTTGTATTCCTATATGAATCTTTATAAATCACTCTATGTGTTTTTATATATCTTCAAAAGCAAGACAAAGATGTATTCCACTATCATATATGAATATGATTTACAAATGCTGATACTCGAATTCAGAAGCTAGAATCCAGTCTAAGGTGAATTCGAATATTTGGAACACTTTATGTCCAACTCAAATGTCACACACAACATAATGTGTACTCCCATTTATATATGTACACAAGCGAGGTATCAAGATTCAAATACTGAATCAATCAACCAATACAAAACTAACAGACATATAAACACTTATAGAGTATATGGATCAATAATATCAACTAGCATACATAAGCCAGGCCATTGTACTTTTTTTTGCTAGAAGAGCATCCTTTTCTTAGCGAAGCTAGTACATATCTTGGCCCTTTCCGATGCGTGCCAGTTATGATCCATCTATACTACTATTATTGCGGAATGCACATTCAGCCTGATTGGCATATTTGTAGGTCTGGCACAACAATCAAAATGAAATGTCTCCGAGTCTTATCAATTAATATAGACTTGTGCTCAAATAAAATTACAAACCAAAAAATAAAAAACAATTATTACATGATCTCTAAAACAAATAGTTTGATCGATAACATGAACAAACAACACAAATGTTATTCAACGATGGAAAGAACATTTCACCTATGATTTACCATGTGGGAATTTAATTTCCTTTTTTCCTTAAGGACCTTAACAATGCGGTTAGTCTCAACTTGCTTCGTTTTGAAATCCACCAAATATTTAATGGTTGTCTTGAGTACTGCTTGTGAGTGTGTTGTTTGCTTCCTCATGTAGCGGCCCGACCTCAAACGGTCAAGTCTCTGTGCTTAAGTGTCATCCCTGGATCGGTATGCTGACACACACAGTACTCGAGGATTAATAATAGAGGTAAATCACATGTATAAAGTAACATAAAATATTATTACCTCAATCCAAATAGCGGAAGTAACAACAAGGTTGTGGATTCCCATCAACACCAACGGCAAAGTTGAGTGTAGAAATCATAACCCTAACGTATCACTTACTCGCCGTAAGATTTCCTGCAACATGAGACGTTGCAGCCACAAAGGGTCAGTACATTGAATGTACTGGCAAATTCACACCATAGGGTAAGAGATGAATAATAACTATCACTACATGCATATATGGCTGGTGGAAAGGCTCTATGGTTATAATGTTTTTTGCGAAAAGCCAATTTTTCCCTACTGCAAAGGAATATGATTTATTTAACTACAAAGTTGGTTGAAAATATTGAGAAGGTAAACCCCCTCTCAATCCCAATTAAAAGGTAATTAATAACCCGAAAAATTAATTATATAGAGTGATGAGATCAACAGGATAATCCAAGAACCAGATACTCAAAATGTCCATAACCGGGGACACGGCTAATCATGATTAATTTTGTACACTCTGCAGAGGTTTGCGCACTTTTCCCCACAAGACTCGATCTCCTCCATTGGATTTCTCGCACTATATGATGTTTGAGAAACGGATGACCGAGAAATAGTCTTTCCAAAGAGGTCCCCTTAACCGATAAATAGGCCGGTACACCTACAATTCCCCTACATCTGCTAGCCCATCATGGAAAGGTTTCCCACAACTTACTCAACTATGCCAGAGCCCATAATGGCATGTGGCTGCACACGGAAGTTTCCAGCATGAATAATCTTATGATCCCTTTGAGGCTGGGTGGCAGTCCATAGGAAAATCACACGGTACCCCGGGATTTCCAAAAATATAGGCAATCACTGGATTCCCCAGGTGCCTCAATCCACCCAGATGTGTATTTAAGTTGCCACCTTAAGTTGAACCATTAATTAACAATCTCACATCTGTCATGGATACACTCAAGCCCAATCCACGTCTACGAGCATAGCATGGTAATATAAGCATAACGTAATAGTAACTCCCAAGGTTCGAATGCAGGGCAATAGGTTCCTACCTCATCAACTACTTCCCGATACCCACATGTTATCAATTCCTAACCATGCAATGTTTGAGGGTGAAACTAATGCATAAAAACTGGGTGTGAAAGGGATATGATCAAAGTGTGAACTTTCCTGTACTGATGATGAAGATGAGTCGCACTCAAAACTCTTGATAGTTCTACTCGTCACACTCGAGCAAACAATAGTAACAACACATAAGCAATCACTCAAAAGATCGGGAAGAACGAAGAAGACAGTTCAGAAAACATCAAAACCAACAAATAACTCTTGCAACATAAAAATATTTCTAACAGTACCAAAATTAGGTGAATTTGGCCTTATGAGAAAGTTTAGGTCAAGAGCTTCAATTTGCAAAAAGAATCAACTCAAACGGAGTTATAAAACTCAAGTTCTGATCGAACGAAGTTTGAATCTAAATCTATTTGAAACCAAATTTTAATTTTTCAAAAACATGTTTAAGTTGATTATCTGGATAGAGGGGATCATAACGAAGAAGTGGGCGTTGGTTTCGTCGGATTTGGATAAACGGGTAAAAATATGTGATAGATTGAAGATCAGGGAGTAATGTGTAAATATAATATTCACGGATGGGTCCTTGGCCAAAATTAAAAGAAAAGGAAAAACTCTACCAAACGAACGTTCGCTACAGAATGCTAACGAATGAAAATCGTTCGCTACATAACCCTAACTAATGAACGTCCATTAAATAATTCTAACTAAAAAGAAAAACCGATCTAAACCTAACTAACCAAAAAGAACCGGAATAAAAACCGAACTAAAACAATAAACCGGATAGGGCGGTTCTTTACCGGTTAAACGGGGTTCAGCCGGCGGTGGTCAACGGCGAGGCGGGCGGCGGCTCCGGCGACGACTGTGGGCGGCGGGGTCTGTGGCGCAGCGCGGTGGATCTGGCAGCGGTGGTGGCGCGAGCAGCGGCGGGGCAAGGCGGCAGTGGCGGCGCTGTTGGTGTGCAGCGGCGGTGGCATGAGATGCGGAGGCGAGGTGGCGCGAGCAGAGAGGAGGGGCCCGGGGCCGCGCTATTTAAAGGAGAGGAGGGGAGCATCGGGAGGCGTGGAGGAGGGGGTAAGCAGAGGCGGCGGGGGAGTTCGTGCAGAGCACGACGGCGTGCTGGCTCGGGAGTCCTTCCCGAGCTCAGGGACGAGCGACGCGGCTGGCTGGGTCGCAGCCTGGCTGGAGCTGGACCGGCCCAGTCGGCGGAAGGAATTTTTTTTAAGAGACACACAAGGAATAAAACAGGAAAATAAATACAAATAAAAATGTTATATAGGCATATAATATATCAAAATTTTCAGCAAAAGATTTTCTACAGCATAATCATTTTTCTAGCATCAAATAAAATCCACACAAATTCAAATAATGCAAAGAGTGCTACTACTACAATAAAACCCAAAAAATCATTTTAAAAATATCAAAATGATCTCAAATTTATTTCTCTCCAATTTTCTATTGTAGACCCTAATTTCCATATATTTTATTTTTGGAGAAAAATAATTTCAATAAAACCCAAATAACTCCAAATTGAAAATAATTTCCAAAAGGACTTTGAATTTGATCCTTTTAAACTTCCAACTCATATTTCATATGTTTTGAAGAAGTCATATTATCTTCTCTGATGAAAATCATTGAGTTGCATAAAGTTTATGAGTTTGAAATATTTCCCAATGAAATTCAAATATTTTCAAATACCCTTTTCATTTAAATGGAAGAAGTCATGTTATCTTCTCTCTAGGGTTTTGTGATGAAAAGTATTTGAATTCATGGAGATCACAAAATGCAAAATGAAAGTTTGGGAAAGTCCTTTTATTCCCTCTCATTTAACTTTCAAAAAGTTTCGAATTCCACTCAATTTCACTCGAGCAATCAAACAATCAATCACATCTATCTATTTGATATAACATTCCAAAATTTAGAATTTTGGGATGTTACAAACCTACCACCCTTAAAATGAATCTCGTCCTCGAGATTCGGAGAGGCTAGAAAGAAATAGGTTAGGTTTGGGGGTGCTCTCAAAATCCATCGATCGTCTTTGGGGGTCTGGGGTGCTACCACACTTAGAAACATTGTTACGGTTCCAATAAAACTCATATACTCCATCCTTATTGTTGAACGTGTCCATCTTCTCAGATCTTTTGGACAATTCCTTCTCTGGGCTCTTCCGGTAGTGGCTTAACCTTTACCACAATTTTTCTGTCCTTTCATCTTGGTAAGGTTCTTCTGTGATCGGGTCTTCTTAGCTGACGGGTCTGGTGCCAATGCTAAACAACTAACGATGTCTCATGGTGGTCTACAATTTATGGTTTCTCCTGCAGGAAATGGGTCTGGGTTGAACCTCACCATATGACCTACAGTTGGCAGCAGCTGCCTTGTACAAGGGAAAATACTTATACCATTCTAAGGTTCAAACAAGGTTTAATATCGCCGTCTCTCTACTATAGGAAAGTCACTCAAATTTACCATCCCACATAGCAAGGCGAATAATAAGAGTAAGTCGGTATGGTGATCAATCCATCCCGCACCCAAATCATTACCTTGTATACAGTTTAGAGAATCTCGCATTCTAACAATCAGTCATCCTCACAAGCATTGCAGAATTTCTCTTGTCGATGAACTAAGTTCGGATAAATCCATTTATTCTGGAAGCCAAACCAACATCTATCGTTCCTTCACAACTCTCAGATTTTGCGTTACTCCTATAAGATCGTCTATCGATAAAAATCATAACTTCTTCCAGGTTTTTTCCTTCAGCAAGAATGTGCTTGCTTCTTGGCAGGTCCCACGGCTTGTGGGTTATGGCCCATCTCATCACTTGCAAACCTTGAAATCATCATCGGGGCAACTGATTATTTTCCAAACATCCAGCTACCTGGCATTCTTAAATCCTTCCAATTGTACCGTCTCTCTTCCTTCTACTGGTACCAAACTAAGACATGATTACTCAAACTCATCACGGGGTTACAATTGCTCCATATTACCAACATCATATCTCCTTTATATCCAATAGTACTTCATCCCTTCATACTCCCGGGGTATCCCACATATCGAGATAAAACGTATACTTATGAAGTCCACTCCGTGGAACATCATTATCCTTTCCAGGGGTCAAATCTCCTCACAGGGTACTACCACCCTTAAAATGCACAAACTCATCAATAGACCATATTTCTCATATCCTCGAAAATGGTAAATAATTCTTTTCTTCATAGAGTATCAACTCAAAAATCAAAATCAGTACCAACGTTGCTAACTTTATTGATTCTCAATTTTTTACAATCTCTTGCATTTCCATTACATGCCTCAATTCAACACCTCAGTATAAAGGAAAATGTTCTCACTGCTACTACTACGTTTGTCTTGTTGCAGACTCAACTATCTAGCACAAGCCTCCTTCTCCTTGGGACAATCTCTGGCAAGGTGCCCTGCTTCATTACAATGGAAACATATTACTTCTGACAAGTCTAGAGGTTTCCTTGTGATTATATCGCCTCCTTGGGTCCTCGGCTTCCTTTTTGGGCAACTGCTGAAGTAGTGCCCCGACTCCTTGCACCTGAAACAGGTGATATGACTCAGGTCCTTCCTGAAATCCAATCTTCTTCTCTTCCTGTAATTTTTCATTCCAATCAGGGCTTCTATTTCTTGTGGGTCATACTCTACTTCCTCTGTCGGGAATTCTACTAGATCCCCATTCATACAATTCTGGGAGATGTGTCCTTCTTCTCCACATGAATAGCATGACTTGGTGCAAGGTTGAATTTGATCTTCTTCGGGTGTGTCCTCCACCTCTTCCTTCACCATAGGTTCTTCTAAAATTTCCATGAGGGCTCCTTTCATTGCTTCTTTCTTCTGTTGGATGGTTCTTTGAACCACGAGGTAAATGTGACACTGAGCAGGGTAGTGGGTAGTCCCTTCACACAAGAAACAAGTAATCTGCCTAGTTGGGCATTCTTCAGCTGGGTGACTTCCTTCACAATTAGGGAATTCATCCTTGTGTTCTTTATGATTGTGTCCTATTTCTCCACAAAGCTTGCATGCACAAGGTTTCTTCGTCTTACTTCCATAAGGCTTCAATTTCTAGGACACAACCCGAGACTTTAGCAAAGTCAACTTAAATTCTTTCCAAGTGGTTACTCTTTGCCATCCATTGATGGTTTGGTACATCCTCCACCAAGTACCAGCACCTCTTTCAAAGCACTAAAGAGCATGCTTGATCATATCATTTATGGCTATAGGGATATTCTCCATGTGATCCTTCATGTTCTGAATCCATTTGTCTGTCTCCAACTGACTCATCGGTCCAGAAAATACAAGCTCATCACCATTCATCCTCTATTGCGTCCATGTGGGTTTGGGTGAGATAAGAGAGATAGAGAGGGATACACACAATGCAAACAGTAGTTTTGAAAAGATAGATTTTATTTGTGGCTGTCGGGAAAACATCAAACAAATGACAGTTCACAAACGTCGCATCTAACGTAGGTCTATAACAGGAGTTTGGTCTTCTAAAGGGTCAATAAATCTTCAAAGTCGTCAAACTCTTCAGGTCTTGTTCATGTCTCCGATGGCCTCTTCTGATCGTGCTTGTCCTTCTCAAGTTCTTTTGCTAGATCATCTCTATTGACGCGAAGTCTCTCATGACGTCCTTTAATATTTCAGGAGTTGCGTTCCAAACTTCTAGGTATCAACATCCTTGGCATGAACCATGGTACTACTGTCCTTCAGTTCCTGACGAGTCTCCGTTATCTCGAGGTTTTGCTTCCCCGGCTTGGCTACTGTCAGCTTCTGGGTCCTGAGTTTTTCACGAAATGCTTCCTTGTCAAATACAGCTTCCTGAAGATCCATCTTAAAATTCTCGATGTAATACTCCAGATCCTGGTGATACACCAACTAAGGTTAAAACTTCATGTTTTGCTGGTAGATGCTCCATTAGCCCTTTTGTCATCCAATCCTTCCGACGAAATGCATGCTTAACTCAGCACAGTGACAATAACATAAGCGGGCGATAACATCATGGATAGCTGTGTTTATGCCCATGTTATTGCCATGAGCTATCATTGCATAGTTGACATCTCCTGCCTTAGGGTCTTCTTGACAAAACTTGGCTACATGCTCTGATCTTTCTCTGACACACCTTCATCTCCGTTATTGGCAACTTCAATAGTCTGACAAATTCCATAAGGGTAATCTTCCTATGTCATACAAATCCGAGAATTCTTCAGAGCCTTCAAATTCTCCCAGTCTTCAGAGTCTTCAACCATTGTAGTTTCCATTATTATAATGCACGGTAAAATCCTGTTCATTCCGAAGTGGTCTTAGTTGTCCGATATCTTGTACTTCTTGGAGTGGTCTCATCATTCGAATCTTCGTGGTCAAAAGGAGAAAAGGGGGTATGGTCTCACTAAAAAGGAATATTTGAATAAGCTCAGAAGAGAACAGAGGTAAAAGATCCTTTTGAAAAGAAAGTTGTAGAGAAAAATCTTTCCTATGGGCTTGACAGTTTCTAGGGGTCACGTCCTACAGTCAACATGTGCTCTGATACCATATTGTAGAGACCCGACCTCAGACGGTCAAGTCTCTGTGCTTAAGTGTCATCCCTGGATCGGTATGCTGACACACAGAGTACTCGAGGATTTATAACAGAGGTAAATCACATGTATAAAGTAACGTAAAATAATATTACCTCAATCCAAATAGCGGAAGTAACAACAAGGTTGTGGATTTCCATCAACACCAACGGCAAAGTTGAGTGTAGAAATCGTAACCCTAACGTATCACTTACTCACCGTAAGATTTCCTGCAACATGAGACGTTACAGCCATAAAGGGTCGGTACATTGAATGTACTGGCAAATTCACACCATAGGGTAAGAGATGAATAATAACTATCACTACATGCATATATGGCTGGTGGAAAGGCTCTATGGTTATAATGTTTTTGCGAAAAGCCAATTTTTCCCTACTGCAAAGGAATATGATTTATTTAACTACAAAGTTGGTTGAAAATATTGAGAAGGTAAACCCCCTCTCAATCCCAATTAAAAGGTAATTAATAACCCGAAAAATTAATTATATAGAGTGATGAGATCAACAGGATAATCCAAGAACCAGATACTCAAAATGTCCATAACCGGGGACACGGCTAATCATGATTAATTTTGTACACTCTGCAGAGGTTTGCGCACTTTTCCCCACAAGACTCGATCTCCTCCATTGGATTTCTCGCACTACATGATGTTTGAGAAACGGATGACCGAGAAATAGTCTTTCCAAAGAGGTCCCCTTAACCGATAAATAGGCCGGTACACCTACAATTCCCCTACATCTGCTAGCCCATCATGGAAAGGTTTCCCACAACTTACTCAACTATGCCAGAGCCCATAATGGCATGTGGCTGCACACGGAAGTTTCCAGCATGAATAATCTTATGATCCCTTTGAGGCTGGGTGGCAGTCCATAGGAAAATCACACGGTACCCCGGGATTTCCAAAAATATAGGCAATCACTGGATTCCCCAGGTGCCTCAATCCACCCAGATGTGTATTTAAGTTGCCACCTTAAGTTGAACCATTAATTAACAATCTCACATCTGTCATGGATACACTCAAGCCCAATCCACGTCTACGAGCATAGCATGGTAATATAAGCATAACGTAATAGTAACTCCCAAGGTTCGAATGCAGGGCAATAGGTTCCTACCTCATCAACTACTTCCCGATACCCACATGTTATCAATTCCTAACCATGCAATGTTTGAGGGTGAAACTAATGCATAAAAACTGGGTGTGAAAGGGATATGATCAAAGTGTGAACTTTCCTGTACTGATGATGAAGATGAGTCGCACTCAAAACTCTTGATAGTTCTACTCGTCACACTCGAGCAAACAATAGTAACAACACATAAGCAATCACTCAAAAGATCGGGAAGAATGAAGAAGACAGTTCAGAAAACATCAAAACCAACAAATAACTCTTGCAACATAAAAATATTTCTAATAGTACCAAAATTAGGTGAATTTGGCCTTATGAGAAAGTTTAGGTCAAGAGCTTCAATTTGCAAAAAGAATCAACTCAAACGGAGTTATAAAACTCAAGTTCTGATCGAACGAAGTTTGAATCTAAATCTATTTGAAACCAAATTTTAATTTTTCAAAAACATGTTTAAGTTGATTATCTGGATAGAGGGGATCATAACGAAGAAGTGGGCGTTGGTTTCGTCGGATTTGGATAAACGGGTAAAAATATGTGATAGATTGAAGATCAGGGAGTAATGTGTAAATATAATATTCACGGATGGGTCCTTGGCCGAAATTAAAAGAAAAGGAAAAACTCTACCAAACGAACGTTCGCTACAGAATGCTAACGAATGAAAATCGTTTGCTACGTAACCCTAACTAATGAACGTCCATTAAATAATTCTAACTAAAAAGAAAAACCGATCTAAACCTAACTAACCAAAAAGAACCGGAATAAAAACCGAACTAAAACAATAAACCGGACAGGGCGGTTCTTTACCGGTTAAACGGGGTTCAGCCGGCGGTGGTCAACGGCGAGGCGGGCGGCGGCTCCGGCGACGACTGTGGGCGGCGGGGTCTGTGGCGCAGCGCGGTGGATCTGGCAGCGGTGGTGGCGCGAGCAGCGGCGGGGCAAGGCGGCAGTGGCGGCGCTGGTGGTGTGCAGCGGCGGTGGCATGAGATGCGGAGGCGAGGTGGCGCGAGCAGAGAGGAGGGGCCCGGGGCCGCGCTATTTAAAGGAGAGGAGGGGAGCATCGGGAGGCGTGGAGGAGGGGGTAAGTAGAGGCGGCGGGGGAGTTCGTGCAGAGCACGACGGCGTGCTGGCTCGGGAGTCCTTCCCGAGCTCAGGGACGAGCGACGCGGCTGGCTGGGTCGCAGCCTGGCTGGAGCTGGACCGGCCCAGTCGGCGGAAGGAATTTTTTTTAAGAGACACACAAGGAATAAAACAGGAAAATAAATACAAATAAAAATGTTATATAGGCATATAATATATCAAAATTTTCAGCAAAAGATTTTCTACAGCATAAACATTTTTCTAGCATCAAATAAAATCCACACAAATTCAAATAATGCAAAGAGTGCTACTACTACAATAAAACCCAAAAAATCATTTTAAAAATATCAAAATGATCTCAAATTTATTTCTCTCCAATTTTCTATTGTAGGGAATCATTTTACCCTAATTTCCATATATTTTATTTTTGGAGAAAAATAATTTCAATAAAACCCAAATAACTCCAAATTGAAAATAATTTCCAAAAGGACTTTGAATTTGATCCTTTTAAACTTCCAACTCATATTTCATATGTTTTGAAGAAGTCATATTATCTTCTCTCATGAAAATCATTGAGTTGCATAAAGTTTATGAGTTTGAAATATTTCCCAATGAAATTCAAATATTTTCAAATACCCTTTTCATTTAAATGGAAGAAGTCATGTTATCTTCTCTCCAGGGTTTTGTGATGAAAAGTATTTGAATTCATGGAGATCATAAAATGCAAAATGAAAGTTTGGGAAAGTCCTTTTATTCCCTCTCATTTAACTTTCAAAAAGTTTCGAATTCCACTCAATTTCACTCAAGCAATCAAACAATCAATCACATCTATCTATTTGATATAACATTCCAAAATTCAGAATTTTGGGATGTTACACCTCAACATGTCAACTTCATCTCTAAGTGCAGAAGCAGAATCTCTTTCTACCACTAGTTTAGCCTCTAGAGCAAGAGCAGTTGGCAATTCATGATGCACGATTGGGCGGGTGCCACTGCTATGGGATGCTACAACGTCCATGGGGACCTCACTCTTTGATATTGGGCTAACCTGTTTTGCCAGTAAAGTTCCGATTGGATTCCGAAAAGTTGAAGTTAGAAAAACATCTAAACTAGGAGTTATAACAGCAAACCAGTTAAACAAACAAGGAAATAAAGAGTTTCAATTGGATGCTGAAAAGTAGTTATTAACATCATTGTAACCGGTTGTTGCAGCAGCAAAGCAGTTAAACAAACAAATTTTGCAAAAGGTACCTATTGTGGTATTGGAGTTTCTCTTGGATCCTGAAAAGTTGAGTAGCCAGTAACGTGATTAGAGCAACCGGTTGCAGCACCAAAGCAGTTAAACAAACAAGTTTTGCAAAATAAACCTGTTGTGGCATTGGAGTTTCTCTTGGATCCTGAAAAGTTGAGTAGTCAGTAACGTGATTAGAGCAACAAGTTACAACAGCAAACCTGTTACACAAATATATTTTTGAAAATGTACCTGTTGTGCAATTGGACTTCCAATTGGATCCTGAAAACATGAAGTTGGTAAGATGATTATAGCAGCAAGTAAACAAGGAAGTTTCTGAAAACATACCTGTTGTGCCAACGGAGTTTTAGTTGGATCCTGCAAACTTGAATGTTAGCAATCAATAAATAAAGTTTTGCAAGAGCTATAAGAAACTAACATCAAACTAGCAAAATTAACCAGTTTTGGCAACATATTTAATTACACATGAACTAGTAAAACTAACAAGTTCTTGGCAACGTATTAAAGTAACAAGTCGGTACCATTTACCAGCAACACAGACATCTGTAAATTTCTTTGATGTAAGCAAAATGATTCCAAAACAGATATAAGTTAAAAAGACGGTGTCCCTCATATAAACCTGATAGTTGTCTATCTATGAACATGCAAACATTACTAGTGCTACAAGTGATAACAGCAAACCATTTAAATAAATAGGGTATCATAACGTAAATTACACGTGAATTCTGCTGCACCCTAGAAGTACATATGACTAGCTATCTACGTGCTTAAGCAGCTATTTAAGTTCAAGAAAACAGATAATTCTTAACAGTAAGCATCAAACACATAGATAGGCGCAGTCTATAATAGTATTAACAGGCTATGGCATTATGTAATCAGTAGCAAACTAAATTAAGCCAAGCAACATAATTGAACAATTTTGCAATAAGTGGCTAACTAAAATTCCGAGAAGCAGGTAACTGAACTTACGCGAGCTCTTTGTATAGGCACACTACAACTTATTTTTCGCTTACAAGGTTCTACGAAGGAGTCCATGGCATCAATTGCTTGGATATGAAGTCCCAATACTTCTTTCTTTCCACACTGCATTGGTAAGTCGAATGGTTCATCTGCTAAGATGGTGCGTCCTTGATATGTTATATGAGGACGTGTAGTTAGACTAGTTGTAGCCACACATATCACACTGGCTTTTACTGCATATTTCATGTGATTACATTTGGCATATCGAGATCTAAGCAATCTACAATAGGATGAAAGGCTGGCATCCTTCACATTATTGGCGAACTCAGTTCATAGAAACAAGCAATTCAACCATTTTGTGGGTAAATCAAAAGTGCCACTGGAATATTTTTCACTACCCCAATCATACACGCAAAAAGGGGCGATGCCACCGTAGGGGCTGGTATGGGCGGCCGCCTCGGGTGGCTGGAAAGTGTGCACCTAGTTTGAGTCGTCTAGGTTAGCCCAGGCTAGTTATGTTCGTCCCAACGCACGAGCGGGCAATGTAAAAAATGGAGAAAAATGTTTCAATTTGGATGGGCCAATAACGTAAGTGCAAGGCAGGCCCTATAGCAGGCTCGCGGCCCAAACAAGCGCCTCCCATATTGATCGACAACAGGAAAAATCCCAATTCGTTCCCTCTAGCCTCCAGTCCGGTTCGCTCCTAACCTAGCCGCCGCTGGACAGACCAACACAACACTTCCTCGCGCCCTCGTTGGAGGGCGGTCACCAGGCTTCAAGCGAATGGAAGGACAAGAAGATGAAGATCCAGCCTTGGGTGTAGCCTGCGTGGGAGGTAGCGGCGGCAGCACGGGCATGGCATCGAGCTTGCACAAATGGACAGTCACAACTTGCAAG